>NC_065578.1:151295733-151658233 GCF_024542745.1 Macaca thibetana thibetana
TTCTTTCTTTCCCTCTCTCTTTTTCTCTCTCTTTCTTTCTCTTTCTTTCTTCTCTTTCTTTCTTTCTTTCTTTGAGATTTGAGAGAAGAGTCTCTCTCTGTCACCCAGGCTGGAATGTAGTGGCATGATCTCGGCTCACTGCAACCTACTCCTCCCGCCTTCTGAGTATCTGGGATTACAGGCATGCACCACCACATCTGGCTAAGTTTTGTATTTTTAGCAGAGACGGGGTTCACCATGTTGCCCAGGCTGGTTTCGAACTCCTGGACTCAAGTGATTCACCCACCTCAGCCTCTCGAAGTGCTGAGATTACAGGCGTGAGCCACCACGCCCCACCCGTCTTCCTTTTCTACAAAAAAAAAAATTCCTTTCTCTTGTCAAATATGACTAAATTACACCATCCCAACACTAGAACAAAGATGTTCCAATTATTATTTTTTTTAATTTGTGGGGGGCCGGGCGCAGTGGCTCACGCCTGTAATCCCAGCACTTTGGGAGGCCGAGGAGGGTGGATCACGAGGTCAGGAGATCAAGACCATCCTGGTTAACATGGCAAAACCCCATCTCTACTAAAAATACAAAAAACTTAGCCAGGGGTGGTAGCGGGTACCTGTAGTCCCAGCTACTCAGGAGGCTGAGGCAGAAGAATGGTGTGAACCCAGGAGGCGGAGCTTGCAGAGAGCAGAGATTGCACCACTGCACTCCAGCCTGGGTGACAGAACAAGACTCCATCTCAAAAAAAAAAAAAAATATTTGTGGGGAAATCCAGAAACTTAGGTACTTAGGAGATAAAAGGTTCCAGAAGAAATTAGGGGCTTGCTGTCAATGATAAGACTTGAAGTTATAATATGAAAGAAAGCTTGAGATGTGAGATTCAGTGGTCTCCTGGAGATGCAGGTGAGGACAGAGGAAAGAGGGTAGAAATCAGGGCAAACAGCTTAATCTCCCCATTTGTACAATGTGGGTAACAATACGGTCCTTTTAAAGTCGTTGTGGGCTAGGCATGGTGGCTCATGCCTATAATCCCAGAATTTTGGGAGGCTGAGGCAGGTGGATCTCCTGAGTTCAGGTGTTCAACGCCAGCCTGGGCAACATGGCAAAACACTGTCTCTACAAAAAATACAAAAAAATTAGCTGGCTGTGGTGGCATGTGTTTGTAGTCCCAGCTACATGGGAGGCTGAGCTGGGTGGATTGCTTGAGCCTGGGAGGTGGAGGTTGCAGTGAGCCAGAGATCAGGCCATGGCACTCCAGTATGGGAGACAGAGCGAGACCATGTCTCAAAAAAAAAAAAAAAAAAAAAAGAAAAGAAAAAGAAAGTCATTGTGAAGATTAAATGAATTAACGTATGTAAAGCACCAAGAACATGGCCTGGACTATTGAAAGTGATCAGTAAGTGCCAGCGATTATTATTTTTTTGACATAATCAGCAATAACATGTCATAATTTTGAATCGTATGTTATGAAAATACAAGTCTAAATCTGAACTTGTCTTATTCATAGGGGTACTATGTGATTTTGTAGGTTCTGTGAGTAGAGGAACTTGCCAAAATATCCTTTTCCAAAACATCTTACAAATATACTCATTCATTACAATACCTGATAATCTGCCAGCAGAAATACGTTAAGGCTTTGGGGGTTTTAGTTTCTTTATAAAATACTAATGCTTTAGGAATAGAGTTCTCTCTTCCATTTTTTAACCATAAGCCCCTTGTCATGGATTAGCTGACCACACCAGGAAGGGGAGATAAGGATTGAGCAAACATTGGACAGGTGAGAAGGAAGGTTCTAATCATCTGTTTGGGGAGCAGAGGGAGGCCTTATGTGGAGTCTTCAGGGCCCTTTGGAAATTAGGGATAATTTTAGTTTTAAGAAGGGAAAAAGAGAAGCTAGCTGAACAGGAGAGGAGCATGGAGGAGACACAATTGTTTACTTTACAGTATTGTTTAGGGTCAATCATGTTAATAAAAAGAGTTGCTGAAATGGCTGAGAGTTGCAGTCAAGTCTGGATGATTTTTTTTTCTTTGAGACAGAGTCTTGCTCTGTTGCCCAGGCTAAAGTACAGTGGCATGATCTAGGCTTACTGCAACCTCTGTCTCCCAGGTTCAAGCGATTCTCGTGCCTCAGCCTCCCGAGTAGCTGGGATTACAGGCGGGTGCCACCACGCCCAGCTAATTTTTGTATTTTTAGTAGAGACAGGGTTTCACCATTTTGGCCAGGCTGGTCTTGAAAACGCCTGACCTCAAGTGATCTGCCTGCCTCAGCCTCCCAAAGTGTTGGGATTACAGGAGTGAGCCACCACACTAGGCCAAGTGTGGATGATTTTGCTCACCCTGTCTAAAAAATTTTAAGGTTATAAGCCCTGGAGCATTTTATATAAAAATAATTATTGACATGAATACAGAAGAGAACATCCACATATATTTCCATTTTTTGTTTGAAGTTAAAGCCGACAACAGTCAGAATGCATGACTCTCTTGGGCTGCTGATTTCAAGCTTGCAACTGTTTCCTAGTAATGTGGGGGGCCTGTGCCAAGTCATTGAAGGTTATTGCTGGTAGGGTTTCTCCCTAGACAGCAAATAGTTCATTGGAGCTTTAGTGCTGCAGAAACCAACACAGGTAGGTAAAAATGTTTTTATAATTGCCACTAGGAAAAAGAGAGGGCCCAGGAGGTACTCTTCTGCCCAATGGAACCCGTCCCTGGTTATAACCTAATTTGTTGTGTGTATGTGGACCAGATGGGTGGAATTAAACCTTCTAAGGTATTGTGGTTAGATTGCCAAGGTATTGTGGTTAGATGTGAAAATGACCAGCGATTCCAAGAAATGTAAGAAATTCTCTTTGTCTTTCAAAGGACCATTCTCTTGTGGTTCAAATGTGGGCTTTTGAAACAGAAACAATAACGTCTGTGGCTATAAGGTGGGGTCTGTTTGTTTCCCTTTTTTCTCTATTGGGGTGTACATGAAGGTGTTGAAATTGTTGGCTTCATGTTTGTGTTTTGATAAAGATGGCTCTAAGGTAGCAGGATAGGGCACTAGAAGCTAACTAGTCATCAAAGAAGATCCTTGTTTTCCACAGAACAGTCTACCCTGGAGAACTGGCTGTTCGAACCTTCCTGTTACACTCATTCAGAGCATTCATACATCTCTCTGTCGATGGTGCAATAAAATAGACTATGGAAAAATCTCAGGAGGTTTCCTAAGTAGTTGAAAGGAGGCAGGGCAAAAAAGTTGTAGTATAGGCAAGAGGAAGGTACAACTAACTAAAATGAACTTCAAAATGCGAGAAATAAATGCAAGCATCATCTGAAATTGTTCTCTTAAGTCAGCTCTAACAGTTTCTTATCAATAGATAAGGATAGGAGCTGAATTATCTTGAAACTGTGATACAGTGGTCAGAAAGTTAAGAAGATAACCCCTCTCCGACACCCTTGGCAAAAAACCAGGGCATATCTATACCTGGAACATAACGTGTTGTACTGTTTGTTGAGCTTCAAGAAAAGTCCAACGAGGTTAGAAGCAGTTAATAGGAGGACATCTGAAAAGATCAAGGAGATTAGGTGTTCCCTATTCCTTTCATGAGGAGATACTGAAATGGCAGAATTCTGCAGCGAACATCCAATGAGAGATGGTGATTAGCAAGCCGAGGGGATAGGCCTCAGAAGAAACCAGACCTCCCCACACTTTGATCTCTGACCTGGGCCTTCAGAACTTTGAGAAAATAAGCTTCTGTTGTTTAAACTACCCAGTTTGCAGTATTTTGTTAAGGCAGCTCTAGTTGAGTAACACACATGAGAATACATATGATCAAATGACTTAAAATTATTAAGGGTCTAGAAAAGAATGGAATCATCTCAGAATACCTCTAGGTCAGGCCTTCTTAAAGCAAGGTCTGCATACTACTTGCATCAGAATCACCTATGATGCTTTTCAAAAAGCAGGTTCTCAGGTCCAGTGGACCTGGATTATTAAAATGTTCTGGTATGATGCCTAAGAATCTGTCTCTTTGGTAGACACTTCAAGTGTTGTTTTTGTACACTAAAGAGCCAGAGGTCCTGCCCAACCTCTGGCTCTTTTCTGAGCCTGAAAATGAGTTCTGGGCCTGGTACTAATTGCATTTCATCAAGTGCTGCTGTGTCTGGTCCTCTGGCAGATGGTCCCTGATCCAGGAATCACGTGTAAATCCCATTGTAGGTTATCTCTCTCCAGGTGTCAGCCAACGTTTATGCAGCATGTTGGAAAACTGAATGGGATGGACCAGATGGAATCCTTAGAGTTTATTCTTGATTCTGGAAATAAATATGTGCCTCACCTATCTTACTTAAGAATGACATATTTTGAACAATAAAGTATATATATTATCTCTCTCATGAGATTTATTTAAAGATCTTACTACCTTGTCAATAGAGAATGTAAGGAATAGAATGGGGCGTATCTTTCCGGAACTGAAATTAGAGAAAGTTGAGAGTCCACAGCAAACCCTGTGATGAACATTTTCAAAGCAGGCAGAATACGTGGCATTCTGATTCAAATATGGCAGTTCCCTAAGGAGTGTAAAATCTGCCTGCCCCTACCCCCTCCATTTACAAATGTGCTTAAGGGACACAAGGTTTTATAAACAGGGTTTTTAAAAACTGAAATCTAGGCAGATCATTTAAGAATGTTCATGGGTAGGTCAATGGACTATTTCTCTATTTTCTTTCAGGTGGTCCAGCCTTTGAACCAGAATGCAGCTGTAGTATCCCAAGTGACGGGGTCTGCCTAGGAGTTCCCATGGCCACCGTTTTTTTGTGGTTTAGGTTTTTCTTTTTATTGGTGGGGCGGGGGGCGGGTGAGTACTTACTTAAACCTAGGCACTTGGCTGTTTTTCCTTCTTGACTAGCCGGATTTCAGTTTCTCTGTGTAGGCCATTCATTCCCACTGAATTTCTTGGTGGGGTGGTGGGGGCGGGGGCGATGAACGGGAAAGCGGAATTGCCATTAATGTTCCAGCTGCTTTCCTGAAACAAGACTTTTGACCCTAAAAAGAATGAATTTGAAACTCTAGACAATAATACTCCGCAGAGGTTAAGAAGAAAAGCCATGAGTGCAACTGGGTTTCATTAAGAATGATCAAGAGGACATTTAGTCTTCAAGGAGACAGGTTCCTAGTTTGGGCAGAGAAGAGTGCCCTAACAATGAAAGGCGGCCGTGTTGGCTGAAAGGGGGCTCTCAACTGAAACCAAGGCACTCCCGGGGTGTGAGGATGGGTGTTCATTCCTAGACATTTCCGAGCGGCCCTTTCCCTCAGTATGTTCTGGACTCATTGAGGTCCTGGCCGAGCGTCCAGGTAGCCCCGAGGGCACCGACTCCCTGGCGAAGGGGTAGGGGGCGCGGGCCAGGCGAGGCAAGCGGGCCAGGCAGCTGCGGCCGCGCTTTCCTTAGAGGGCGCTGTGGGGGCGGCTCCGCCGCAGTCCCGACTCCCGCCGCTTCCTCCCGCCGCCCCTCCCCGCCAGTCCCGGCGAACGCGGCCGGGCCCTTGGGAACCGAGTCTCGGCGCCACCGGGGAACGGGCGCGGGCCGCGCCACAGCCGGAGCGGGGCAGGGCCCCGCCGCCGCCTTCTTCCGCCGGCTCCGCCGCCGGCCATGCATTCTTCCGGCTCCTCTGACTCCCAAAGCCCCGGCCGGGGCCCGGCCAGCCCGAGGTAACCCCCGGCTCGGCGGCCGCAGGCCCCGGAGCGGCAGCGAAACCGAACCAGGGGAGGCGCTGGGGGCGGGAAAGGGGGTGTCGCCGTCGCGTGGCCCTGGCAAGCGGCAGCGGCCTGAGGGACGAGGGCGCGGTAGGCCCCGGGGAGGAGGCGGGGGCGCGGGGCATCCGCCCGCCTCCCTGGGACCCGCCCCGGTGACAGGTCCGGCCTCTGAGTCCCCGCCGTCCCTCTGTCCGCAGGCAGTCGCGAGGGGAGTAGGGCGCCAGCGCGCCCGCTCGCGCCGCTCCTCGGGCCGCCTGGGTCGCCGCCGCGTCCATGACCGCGACCCCTCGGCGGGGGACACCCGCCCCCGCGCTCCGCAGCCGCCCGCCGTCCGCGCCCGCCGAGGTGAGCCCAGCGCGCGGGCCGCGCCCGCCGCCACGACCCTTCCACATCCGCGGAAACCGCTGCAGGCTCCACCGGCCCCCCCGCGCTGCGGTCGCCTCTTCTTCTTTGCTCCTTTCATCATCCCTCGCTTCCCTGCCCTCTGGTCGGAGATCTCATTCCCTTCATCCCCAGTTCCTTGGCTTTTACCTCTTTCTGGCTTTTGCTCCCCTCCCCCTACTCCTGTCCTTCCTCTTTTTCGCCTTATAACCCCCTACTTTCTTCCTCTCACCTTTTAAGCTTTTTTTTCTAGGCCCCCCATTTTTTTCTTTAAAAAAAAAAAGGAAAAGGAAAACCCTTTTGCTACAAATGAGAATTTTGAGGGTAACTCTTCGCTAGAGCCAGAGACCTTTTAAAGGACTGCATCAGTGTGCAGGAATGGTGGTGGTGAGGAGACCGAGGTCCTCAGTATTTGGGGAATCTGATCGAGAGGACTCTGTTTCAGTCATGTCCCTCATGTCTTCAGTTTGGATATCATGAGGGTGTCTGAAGCGAGTGGATCTATTTTTCTAAGTCCAATAGACGACTGCAGTGAGACACAGTGCGGGGACGGTCACCAATTACTGAATGGGAATTGTGTTATCATTTGCTAAATATATTGTGACATACTCCGTGCCTCGGTGAACAGCTCCCTTGACCTTGTGCGGCTCCTCCTCCCTAGCTCTCTGTCCCCCTCTGGAATTTCCCCTGAGAGATCACCGAGGTCCTACACCCGGAAAGCTTCGACCCTCGCTTTTTTATTTTGTGCTGGGGGCAATTTCTATGTTGGTGACTGTTTAGATATGTTTCATGCATTTTCCTTTTTAAGTTAATTTTCTTTCACCCCAGAAAGACAGGACGGAGTCCAATGTGAGAATGGCTATGACTTTGGAAGAAGCTCCGTGGCTGGGCTGGCTCTTGGTGAAAGCACTGATGAGGTTTGCCTTCATGGTCGCCAACAACCTGGTTGCTATTCCATCCTACATCTGCTATGTAATTATACTCCAGCCCCTTCGAGTGCTGGACAGTAAGCGGTTCTGGTATATCGAAGGAATCATGTATAAATGGCTTTTAGGAATGGTGGCTTCCTGGGGATGGTATGCTGGATATACAGGTAAGAGTGAGAACACTTTTGTTTAATGCATAAGAAAAAATCTGTCAGGAGCCATGATTAAATATATATTACATTTTGGGTTCAGGTTGCTTTCATGTCTTCACTGTTGAAAAAAAATAAAAAGAAAACAATTCTATTGGGTTTCTCTTCAGAATCTCAGGAAGACTGATGTTTTCAGAAGTATAATTTCATAATTGTGTATTGGTAAATTTCAAAATGTTTTTACTGTGATTGACATACATTGATGAAAACTGGTCTGCAAAAGCTCTGGTAGAGGAATAGGAGTGCATTGCATAGGACTTGAGAACTTATAAAGTGAAGATGTAAGATATTTCATCTATTTCATGGAGGATGCCCTTGGAAATGTAGAAAAATGATGGAACCATATTTGTGCTAAGATAGTTTAATAAGTTTCTTCATCATTTAATGTGATATTGTACTGTTAGCATTTTGAGCAAGCAAAATGGCTTTCTTTTCTCTTATGTATGTTTTGTTTACTAGAATCTATATTTTATCTCATAAATCTGAGAGTATTAAATATAAAAAATAAAGTTAACTTTGTTAAGCTAATTTATCTTCTGAGTGTCTTTAAATAGATTGTAATTTCTGCCTTTAAATTGCATTTGGGGAAGCAAGAGTAACACTATTCAGAAGTGGACTTTTATAGAACTAAATGAGAAGTGTTTATTTTCTGAGGTAAACCTTATATGCTTTGAGAACTTATGCCCTTGCTGTGAAAATTCTGTATCGTTTATTGTATTTATTTGATTTTTTTCCCTTAAGAATTAAGATAATGAAAAAAATCATAGAGGTTTTTTGCACTTGTCAGATGTGGAGGCTTTTAGCACAGAAATTTCTACCTGGCAGGCTCCTTGGAGATCATGCAGATGCTGTGGTCAGTGGAGGCTGTAGTTCATAGCTTGGCAGAGTGAGGAGGGGTACTCCCAGGGTCAAGCAGTATGGCGGTTCTCCATTTGAAATTCTGTCTCCCTCTTTCCTACCCAGGCTGCACCTGCACATTTTATCCACACACACAAGAGAAGGACTGATAGTATACAGCTTTTGTGGAGTCTGACAGACTCTTGCTATGTCTGAGTGCTCTCAGTTGCCCCAGATGAAGCCTTTTCTCCTTCCAGCAGTGCCATTTATTATTATGCAAGAGCTGAAGCCCCTGGGATAGTGTATGCATTGATTCCTTGTCATCTGTCTTGTTGAGATTCTAGTGCTTTTTGGATATAGTAGGTGAGCTTCTAGCCCTTTTTTAGGGCTTGGTGGTGGCAATAGCAGTAATAGAAAAATGAAGTTCTAGTCTATGGTGCTGAATTCTTACCTGAATTGCACTGCTGTCTTAGAGTTGCTTGGCTTGGTATAGTTTGAGCGTTCCCAAATATATGTTATATGGTACTAGTGGCTTTATTCTTGTATAGTATACTTAAGTTTGCTTGTTTTAAATTAGCTTATAGTATTTTCAGAAACGTGTTCTAGAAGTTCATTCTGCTTAACAATGAAATTACTGAAATGTTTGTGCTTGTGTATAGTGTATTTAAATGTTAGCATGATGGGAAGGTAAAATTAATTTGGCATTGACCTTGAGATTAGGAGTGCAGTGGCGCTGCTTAAAGTCAAAGTTAGTTATCCTATGGCCATAGCATTTTTAAGCATGTATTTTTAAGCATATTTTCTTGGGGTGTCTCTTCCTTGCTGACTATAGAACTGTGTAATTTCTTTTGCCACCTGCTTGGAATGTGGTCTTGGCATGATCTGCATATTTTAGTCTCTCTGAAACATCTGCTCTTCTTCAGGCCACTGAATTTTGACAATTTGATCAGTTTGTCTTATTTAAATATAGACTGTTTTAATATATGCATTTTAAAAGGTTTTCCTATAGGTAGAATACTTGATTTCAGAGGGCCTGGTCATAGTCTGATCATAACAGAAAATAGTCAAGAAGTTACACAAATATAGGAATGAATTTGGTTGAAAACCTCAGCTGAATTTAAAGAAGCACATGTAAGCAGAAGTTGATGAACAGGTGTACCCATAAAACAATCTCAGGGGTTATATTAGCCTTTCTTTAGATAATATATTTCACTTCTTCCCTTTACATCAAAAGGAGGGTGGGCTTGTGAAGTTCTTTTTTCCCTATGCCCAAGTTTCACAGATGGAAAATTGAACATTGCCAAAGGAATTCTGCTCCGCAGATTAAGTATGTTCATGTTTTAGAATAAAAATTGCCAAAACTTTGTTGTAAAACCACTTATGAGGAAACCTTAAATACTAATTAGGAAGCTAAAAATTGAATATTGGTATATTGGTATAGAATATATATATATTTTTTCCAAATTATGACATTCAGTGTAATATGAGTGAATTCTCAGCTCTGCTGATGAGGACTATGCTGATTATCTAACCTACACAGCCCCATATAGTAGCCACTGGCTGCATGTCACTATTTAGATTTAAATTAATTAAAATGAAATAAGATTTAGCATTTAGCTCCTCAGTCACACCAACCAGATTTCAAGTGCTCAGTACTAGGTGGCTAGTAGCCACCTAGTTGTTGTATGGACAGTGCAGGTACAGAACACTTCTTTCATCACAGCAAGTACTATTGAACAAAGCTGATATAGTAAGCATGGTTTTCTTTTCTTAGAGAAACTAAATTTTATCTTTATTAAAAAATCTTTCCTTAGTTCTAAACAGATTTCTTTTGTAAAAGACAAGAAGTTTTATTAAAGTTTTATTAAACTGTCTCTTAAGTCATCACAAAAATGAGCCCTTTAAATTCATACATGCTTCTTGGATGGGGAATGGTGAGGCCAGTAAGCCCAAGAACGTAAATGAACATTCTTGTACTTTAGTTTGCATTTTCAGAGCTGGGGAACTGTCTGTAGACACAGAAGATGGAAAAGGGATTTTCTGGTCTGTTTCTGACTTTAAGTTACATATTTTAAAAAGTACTCTGAAGACACTGGGGTTTGTTCATCCCTGGCTTGCTACTAAAGTAGTAATGATTGTTGTTTTCACATTTTCCTTTTTTTTTTTTTTTTTTTTGAGATGGAGTCTTGCTCTGTTGCCCAGGCTGGAGTGCAATGGCGCAGTCTCGACTCACTGCAACCTCCACCTCCCGGGTTTAAGCGATTCTTCTGCCGCAGCCTCCTGAGTAGCTGAGACTACAGGCGTGTGCCACCACACCCAGCTAATTTTTGTATTTTTAGTAGAGATGGGAGTTTCACTATGCTGGCCAGGCTGGTCTTGAACTCCTGACCTTGTGATCTGCCCACGTTGGCCTCCCAGAATGCTGGGATTACAGGTGTGAACCACTGTGCCTGGCCTGTTTTTACATTTTCTTTAGTAGGAAGTGCTGTACAGATACCTCATGCTGAAATAACATTTTATATTGCTTTTGTCTTAATATTTCAAGGGCAAACCAAAAGAGATACTAGCTTAACTAATGATCCACTGCTGCATGCTTTATTTGGATCTAGGATAAATCAGTACCCCACCCCCCCCGGAGTTTAAGTGACGACTGGCAAATTTGAGAGAAAGATTTCATACCAAACAAAATATATTCTATTTATTTAAAATGGTTGATTTTTATTTTCATTTACTTGTTTTAGTAAAGGAATTGTCATCCAAACACATTTAATTAAAGTCTCAGCCAGGCACAGTGGCTTCTGCCTGTAATCTCAACAACTTGAGAAGCTGAGGTGGGAGAATCACATAATCCCAGGAGTTTGAGGTTACAGTGAGCGGTGATCATGCCACTGCACTCCAATCTGGGCAACAGAGACCCTGTCTTTATTTAAAAAAAAAAAAAAAGACTGTGCATGAAATACTTTAAAAATATTTATTGTTAATAGAAACTCCAGAATTTTTATTTTTGTATAGGATGAGAGCCATGGGCCAAAGTCTGACTGGAAGGGAGCTGGGGTACCAGGGGACTTGCTGCCAACCTGTTTTTGTGTAGCAAACAGTTTTCCTTATATTGAGCATTATTTGGGGAGGCTTTAGGGAAAACTGATGGAGATTACGTTTAGTTACCTCCTACTCCCCAACTGACAGCTGCTATGTCTTTCTGGGTTATTTGATTATTTGATAGTGTCCTGCTTTTTGGGGAGGGATGCATATTCATTGTGTGACAAAAAATAATTTTTAGGAATTATTTCTGACCTTGAAATTCTACAGAAAGTTTCAAAAATGTATTTCAAGAGCAATATCTTATAACCTTCGAGCCATAAAAGCAATTTAGTATGTGAAGATGAACATTTTAAGAATGTGAAATAAAATAGAATTCAATAGAATATATTAGAAGTGCATGTGTTTATACTGAGTGGTGCTGCAGAATGTGTTTTTTACTATGAGTACAGTCAACATTTGAGAGGCATTGTTCTAATGGAAAGAGCACTGGGATTTTGGAAAACTCTGGGAGTCGGTGGTCTAGCTTTAACTTTAAATCTGTTCTCACTGGTAGGGGTAAGATCCTTACCTACTCTGTGCCCACTGGATGGATCTTCTTTATAACCCCAGGGTCTGATTTGTTACCTGATGCTCACAGAGTACTCAATAAGTGTCTAGTTCTTGAATGATCCTTTCTTATTTTTTTGTGAGACAGTCTCATTCTGTTGCCCAGCCTGGAGTACAGTGGCACAGTCTTGGCTCACGACAGCCTCTCTCTCCCAGGTTCAAGCGATTCTCATGCCTCAGCCTCCCGAATAGCTGGGATTGCAGGTATCCACTACCGAGCCTGGCTAATTTTGTATTGTTAGTAGAGACAAGGTTTCACCATGTTGGCCAGGCTGGTCTTGAACTCCTGACCTCAAGTGATCCACCCGCCTTGGCTCCCATAGTGCTGAGATTACAGGCGTGAGCCACTGCACCAGGCCAAATGTTCTCTTTTCCTTTCCTGGTTCTGAGATTCCCTAGCTGCCTACCTTTCTGAAAGGTCTATTATCAAGGTCATTGCAATCCACAAAATATGAAACCTTGAATCACATCATGTTTAATATATGTAATCTCTTACCATACCACATTCGTTAATTTTTTTTTGAGAGACAGATTCTCACTCTATTGCCCAGGCTAGAGTGTGGTGGCGAGATCATAGCTCACTGCAGCCTTGACCTACTGGACTCAAAAGGGATTCTCCTGCCTCAGCCTTTCGAGTAGCTGTGACTATAAGTGTGCATCACCGTGCGTGGCTAATTTTTAAAAAAAGTTTTTGTAAAGATGAGATCTTGCTGTTGCCCAGGCTGGTTTTGAACTCCTGGTTTCAAGGGCTGCTCCTTCCTTGACCTCCAAAAATGCCGGGATTATAGGAATGAGCCACCATGCCTGGCCACATTTACTAATTTAACACACCTTTATTGAACTTCAGTTATCTGTGGGAACAGGTACACTGGAGGTACCTGATAGGCACAAGACATAATCACTGACTTTAAGGAGCTCACAGCAGCCTTGTTGGGGAGACTGCACCAACAATGAAAATACACAGGGGTACAAAGGGAGGTAAGAGGAGGTGCTCCTGATCTAGCTTCAGTGGTGGGGGCTGACAGGGAAGGAATAGGGGATTTAGCGAGAGGCTTCGAAGGAATTTGAATTCCTTTGAATCCTTAGTAATTATAATTCATTTAAAAGATGCAATGTGTATCTTTGTGGTGATGATATTAGCTGAGATTTATTGAAAAATAAACCAGGCAGTGACCAAAGTGCTTCAGTCACTTAATGATCACATAAATTTTATCAGGGTGGTACTGTTATCACTTCTCCTTTTGTTATGGATGTTGAAATTCAAAGAGGTTTCACAGTTACTTCCCCAGAAGCATTAACTGGATTGATGTTGCCACAAGTTGATTTTTGTATTTAAAGAGCCAATACTGACCTTTAGGTAATGTTCCTAGAGTGTTTCTTAATTTTTACTAGCCATATGCCCTTTTGCTTTTGAGGCATGAAATCTCTTTCTGAAGATACAACTCTTTAACATCTGAAAGCAATATCATAGCTATAGATTTCTTCAAGAGGTTAAAAACTTGGTGCTTCAATGGAAATGTTGTAGTATAATGGAAATTTCATAAAATCTAACTTCCTTAACTCTCTACTCATGTGGAGAACAAAAACTCCACTGGAATTTTGGGTTTGGTGCTTGAAAGTGGATTATCATCAGAGTAAGGAGTTATTGCATGGTGTTAGATTGACAACTGATTTTTTTTTTTTTTTTGAAGTCTTGCTCTGTCACCCAGGCTGGAGTGCAATGGCAAAATCTTGGCTCACTGCAACCTCCGCCTCTTGGGTTCAAGTGATTCTCCTGTCTCAGCCTCCCGAGTAGCTGGGTTTACAGGCATGGACTACCATGCCCAGCTAATGTTTCGTATGTTTAGTAGAGATGAGGTTTCAGGCTGGTCTCAAACTCCTGACCTCAAGTGATCCAACCGCCTCAGCCTCCCAAAGTGCTTGGGTTACAGGCGTGAGTTACTGCGCCTGGCTGACAACTGATCTTGACATAAATCCAGGAGAGGAGTTTTCAGTACAATGTTTTGATTTTTATATGGAAAATATATCATGAAAGGAAATATTTTTGTTCTTCTCCATCCTGTGATAGGTAATTAAAGGTAAATATTACTAAATGCTTTAAACTCAGCAATCTGGTGGTACTGTACCTTTGATGTCTGGTCTTATTTCAAAGATAGTTTATAATTGAATAATTTATTTTAGATACTTATTTTGAAAAATGTATAATGTTGCATACACACACCTTCACATACACTATTACAGAAGCTCAGGGGGCAGTATTTGCAATGTTTGTAGTAAGACCTCAAGTTCTGGAGTCAGAAAGAGCTGGGTAGAGTAATTTTTGGTTTATTTTTGTTTATATTTGCCTGGCATATCTTTGCCAATCCTTTTGTTTTCAAACTCAAACTTTTATGATTTGCTTTGATTTAGATGTGTCTCTAGTATATAGCATGGAGTTAGGTTTTGCTTTATGAGTGAATTTGAAAATCTCTGTTAATATGAGTTGAATCCATATTCATATGTCAAAAATTTATCATGGTTCTGCCATTGTATTTTATGTTTTCTATTTATATATACATATGAATGTTAAGTCGTTCACTGTGTAGTATCTTTTTCTTTGCTTTTCAGTTCTGATATTTAGGAAGGTTTGTATTTCAGTCTTATTACTTTAATATTCTTAGTTGTCTATTGATAGTAACCATTCATTCTATTCTATAACCAGAGGTAAAACTCTTTTTAATCCTTCTCTCTTCCCCTTTCTCTTCTTCCTCACCCAATCTTAGTCAGTAATATTCATTTAAAATAGCGTATACATCTGTGCTATCATGTATACTTATGCTTCTACGACTTGAGCTTTAAGACTATACACTGACTCCCAGCTATTACATCAAGGTAATCAGTAAGCTTATTATACTTCTCTCTACTTTCTCCCTTATTTCAATTTATGTTGTTTGAATTTATACAGTGTTATAGCCTGTAATATTTGCATTCTATTTTATCAACCTCATTTCCATCTGTTTTTGTATTAATTCTTCAGTTGAATGTAATGTTCACCCAGGTACTTTGTGCAGAGTCATTCTTTGGTTGGCTGAAGTTTATCCTCCAGCAGTTTCTCAATAAGGGCTCAGGGGAACAAGATGGGGATATTACTCTTACATCATTTTCAGAATTTGTCTTTTGTTGCTTTATACGTTTTTTGTTTTTTTGAGACGGAATCTCACTCTGTTGCCCAGGCTGGAGTGCAGTGGTATGTTCTCAGCTCACTGCAACCTCCGCCTCCTGGGTTCAGGCAATTGTCCTGCCTCAGCCTCCTGCGTAGCTGGGATTACAGGCATGCACTACTACGCCCGGCTAATTTTTGTATTTTTAGTAGAGATGGAGTTTTGCCCTGTTGACCAGGCTGGTCTCAAACCCCTGGCCTCAGGTGATCTGCCCACCTCGGCCTTTGAAAGTGCTAGGATTACAGGTGTGAGCCACCATGCCCACAGCCTGTTGCTTTATGCTTGAAGGATAACTTAGCAGGTTATAAAGTCCTTGGCCCACACATTCTTTTTTTGAGTATCTTACAGGTATTATACAAATGTCTTCTGGCATTAAATGTTATATGAAGCCAGATTGATTTTTTTCCTATATTAATGATTTGGTCTTTTTGCCTGTCTGCCAAAAGGGATTCTCCCTTTATCTCTCATATCTAGTGACTTTATTCAGATATAGTGGTATTGACTGTTTAGCTCAATTTTTAATAGTATATGTGTGCCTTTCTAATATTTAGATTCAAATGTATTTTCATTTCAGGAAAGTTTTCTTTAATCATATCTTTAAATATTTACTTTGTCTCATTGTTTTGGTTTTCCTTTTTGGAGACCTTAGTTATATGTATGTTGAATCCCACTTTTTTTTTGTTATGTCTTTTATATCTATTTTTCCTTTAATCCTTTTAAACACTTTTTCATTTGTTTCTTTCATGTCTCTTACTGTATTTTCTGCAATGTCTCTTCTTTGTTCTCCTATCAGTTTCTTCTTCATTTCTGTGATGGCTTTGTTTATTCTTCTATTTTGTTGTTGTTGTTGTTGTTGTTTAGTTTTGCCAATTCATGCTTCCCTATTCCTGTTATCTAGACATTTCTCTGTTGAGTTCTTGTATTTCTTATTTGTGGTCTTGCTCATACTGATGATGGCTTCACTGATTTTCTTAAAATCAAACAAAATTATTCAGTTATAAATTTTGTCTTCTCCATTGTAATTTTTTTGGAGTGTCGGTACATTATCTATCATTTTTCTTAAAGTATCTCTCAGTCAGTATCATGCCAGTTACCTTTTTTTCCTTGTGATTTAATGAATTGGCTTTACCCCAATCTGTTATTTGTAGGAGGTTTGGGTGGGGCCAGGGTAGATTTCCGGATTTCTGCTTCAGAGGTAGTCTTTTTCACATATGAAACTGGGTGTGTGTGTCTGTGTTGCCACAAGTCTTCTGCCTCTCCAAACCAGAACAAGTCTAGAAGGCATTTTGCCACTAATTCTGAACTTCCCACTCCTTCCTTTGCAGCTATGATTGGAGGGACATGGCTCCAGCATGCCAATGCAAACCACCCCCCCACCTTTTTTGTTTGTTTTGAGATGGAGTCTCACTCTGTTGCCCAGGCTAGAGTGTAGTGGTGCAGTCTTAGCTCACTGCAACCTCTGCCTCCTGGGTTCAAGCGATTCTCTGCCTCAGTCTCCCGAGTAGCTGGGACTACAGGCGTCTGCCACCATGCTTGGCTAATTTTTGTATTTTTAGTAGAATTGGGGTTTCACCACGTTGGCCAGGCTGATCTCGAACTCCTGACCGCAGGTGATCCACCTGCCTCGGCCTCTCAAAGTGCTGGGATTACAGGCGTGAGCCGCTGTGCCCAGCAACCCTTTTCTTAAGGAAATGTATTGTAACTGTTGCTTTCTGAGATCTGCCACTGTCAGGCCCTCCTCATCACATGCCACAGTGTCTTTCCCTATAAGCTGTTCTCCACTGCAGCATGGATTGCCTGCCTTGTTTGATCTCAGCCTTGCTCTCAGGTACTTTGGTGGTTTTATTTTTTAAGTTTAAAGTTTTTGGCTTTTTTGGTGGTGGTTGTTGTTGGAGACAGGGTCTTGTTCTGTCACCCAGGCTGGAATACCATGGTGCATTCCAACTCACTACAGCCTGAAACTCTGGCCTCAAATGAGCCTTCCCACCTCAGCCCAAGTAGCTAGGACGACAGGCATGTGCCACTATGCCTGGATAATTATTTTAATTTTTTTGTAGAGATGGTATCTTGCCAGGTTGCCCAGACTGGTCTCAAACTCCTGGCCTCAGGCTGTCCTTCCACCTGGCCTGCCAAAGTGCTGTGATTACAAGCATGAGCCACCGCACCTGGCCTGGGATTTTTATATTTTTGTTTTTCTCCTAGGTTTTCTGAAAAAGCAGTTTTGTGCAGTTTTTTCTCCTTGTTGCTATCTGTATTTTCCCAGAAGATTCATGCCTATAATGCTACTATGTCCATACCAAAAAGTACAACACAAGATTTTTGTTTAACTAATTATAATTCAAATAGCACTGTCAGCATCCTATTGTACGTTGGTTGATTATTAGAAAATGGAGAGCAATTTTACCATCTAATTAATTTTCTTTGAGGTTTGTTTAAAAGCATAAAGTAGCCTCCAAAATGTATTTCTTTTGTCTCCCAGTGGTTTCCAAACTGTTTTGATTCTTAGACTGCTTACCAGTGGCATACGTTTAAGACATCCACTCTATTTCCATTTGGCTACAGTAAGAAAATGTCATCAAAATGAATGGAAGGAGTGAGTTACCTTTGGTAGTTTAGTAAGGAATATGAAATAAATGTGACATTAATACAGTAAAGCTCTAGGGTCTGGTCTGCCTTGAGAACTTTAAAGATCACTAGTGCCCCCCAAAGTTTGACAAATATTGTTACATATGAGTTTACCATTCCTAATCTAAACTTAGGATTTACTGAATACTTAGGCTTTGTTTTAGGAGTTTCTTTTCAGAGTTTGCAAGTTAGTGGCCATATTCAGAAGCTGATATGTTGGTCTTAGCACTATTTAAACTTGAAAAAAATTAGTTGTCAACATTTCAAATTTGGGAGATTTCACAACACATGAAAACAAATGCCACATTTCCAGCTATTCTTGAGAAATTAGAGATCCGGCCATGCTGAGCCCTCGTTCCTGCATAGTAACAATTTGCTGGAGCTGCGTGATGACCACCCCCTTTACTGTCCAGTTTATCCAAGATCCTGCTGCTGCTTGTCTTGTTTTGGGCCTACTTTACTCATTAAGAGTACTTGCTTGGATCCCAGAGACTTGGGTGATGTTCATTTTAAAACATTTAAATTACAATTACTAGTCTATTTCTGTTAAGCATAGTTTTGCATTTATATGCCCTAGTAGTGCCTAAGACCAATGAACTCTACCCTTAAAAACTGAAATTGGCTGGCCGCGGTGGCTCGCGCCTATAATCCTAGCACTTTGGGAAGCCAAGGCAGGTGGATCACTTGAGGTCAGGAGTTTGAGACCAGCCTGGCCAACATGGTGAAACCCCGTCTCTACTAAAAATACAAAAATTGGACTGGCGTGGTGGTGCACGCCTGTAGTCCCAGCTACTCAGGAGGTTGAGGCAGGAGAATTGCTTGAACCCAGGAGATGGAAGTTGCAGTGAGCTGAGATAGGACCATCACACTCCACCCTGTCTCTGGACAGAGTGAGACTCTGTCTCAAAACAAAACAAAACAAAAAACTGAGCGTTTGTTAGTAATCTCAACTGCTGATTTTATGAAGCAGAGGCGTTTAATAGAAACTGAAAAATGAAGCACTATTACCAAAAGCTGTGGTCACAAGGTTTTTCAAGTTTCATGTACCCTATTACTGACATGGTAAAATGTTGCCAGCTGTTTATACACTTATTAGTTAGTAGAATGTCTCATTTCTTCTTAAGAATATAATTATCTAAAATCTAGATTATTAAACATTCTTTTTTTTTTTTTTTTTTGGAGATGGAGCCTCACTTTGTCGCCCAGGCTGGAGTGCAGTGGCATGATCTCAGCTCACTGCAGTCTCTACCTCCTAGGTTCAAGTGATTCTCCTGCCTCAGCCTCCTGAGTAGCTGGGACTACAGGCGCCCGCCACCACGCCTGGCTAATTTTTGTATTTTCAGTAGAGACGCAGTTTTGCCATGTTGGCCAGGCTGGTCTCGAACTCCTGACCTCAGCTGGACCACCTGCATTGGCCTCCCAAAGTGCTAGGATTACAGGCGTGAGCCACAGCACCTGGCTAAAAATTATTTCTCTTTTCTGTTTTATATTTTAAAATATGAAAAACAAAGCAAACCTGGTTGATTTCTGTTTCTTATTTTAAATTATAGTACAAATAACTAAAAATGAAATATAGATAGTATTATAGAATGATTAGTTATGATGTTATACTTTTTCTCTTTTTTTGTAAAGCTATTTCATCACATTTTATTTTCTTGGTTATACTTTTCACTTTGTTACATAGGCCTTGCCTTTCTTGTTCTTTTCTTTTTTTTTTTTTTTTGAGACAGAGCCTCGATGTGTCATCCAGGCTGGAGTGCAATAGCGCAATCTTGGCTCACTGCAACCTCCGCCTCCTGGGTTCAAGCAGTTCTCCTGCCTCTGCCGCCCGAGTAGCTGGGACTATAGGCGTACATCTCCATGTCCGACTAATTTTTGTATTTTTATTAGTAGAGACGGAGTTTTGCCATGTTGGCCAGGCTGGTCTCGAACTCCTGACCTCAGGTCATCTGCTCGCCTCGGCCTCCCAAAGTGCTGGGATTACAGGCGTGAGCCACCACACCCAGCCAGGCCTTGCCTTTCAAATGCCTGGAATTAGATTCAGTTTCCCAGTTCTATCCATATATGACTCTCTATATTTAAATTTAAGGCCGGGCGTGGTGGCTCACGCCTGTAATCGAAACACTTTGGGAGGCTGAGAGGGTGGATCACAAGGTCAGGAGATCAAGACCATCCTGGCTAACACAGTGAAACCCATCTCTACTAAATATACAAAAACTTAGCTGGGGGTAGTGGCACGTGCCTGTAGTCCCAGCTACTTGGGAGGCTGAGGCAGGAGAATGGATTGAACCCGGGAGGCAGAGGTTTCAGTGACTCAAGATTGCGCCACTGCACTCCAGCGCCTGGACAATAGAGTGAGACTCTGTCTCAAAAAAAAAAAAAAATTTAAATGAATTAAAATACATAAAATCTAAATTTCAGTATCCTAGTCACATTAGCTACATTTCAAGCAGTCAATACCCACATGTGGCTTGTGACTATTGGTTATACTTTTTCTTAAGGTTTAATAGATTCATCAAATTTTAGTACAAAGAAACTTTCCCCAAACTTTTTTTCTTCATTAAACATTAAGAAAACATATGAGGCTGAATGCAGTGGCTTATACCTGTAATCCCAATACTTTGGGAGGCTGAGGCAGGAAGATAGCTTGAAGCCAGGAGTTCCAGACCAGCCTGGGCAAAATAGCAAGATCCCATCTCTACAAAAAATTAAAAAATTAGGTGGGCATGGTGGTACACGCCTGTAGTCCTAGCTACTTGGGAGGCTGAAGCAGAAGGATTGCCTGAGCCCAGGAGTTCAAGGTTGCAATGAGCTGTGATTGTGCCATTGCACTCCAGCCTCGGGGACAGAGTGATATCATATCGCTCTAAAAAAAAAAAAAAAGAAAGAAAAGAGAAGAACCGCTATGAATCAAGTATCTAATGCACATTTTGCATGTGCTTTTAATTAGAAATTTGTATTATTTGACACTAAGGGAAAAAAATTATAAATTTAAATACATCAAGATGTTTCTGAATCATAAAAAGACAAAACTATGTTCAGTACAGCTTTAGTGTTACACACATATGTACATATGTAGTTTTTAATTGGGATATAATTCACCTACCATAAATTAATCATTTTAAAGTATATAATTTAGTGGCTTTGAGTATATCCATACAGTTAAGCATCCATTACCATTATCTAATTCCACAACATTTCATCACCGTCAAAAGAAACCTCAAACGCATTAGTTGTCACTTCACGTTCTCTCCTACCTTTAGTTCCTGTCCACCACTAATCTATGTTCTGTCTCTATGCTTTTGCCTATTCTGGACATTTCATATAAAGAGAATTATATACAATATGTGTCTTTTGTGTCTGGCTTTTTTAACTTAGCATTATGTTTTTAATATTCATCTGTATTATGTGTCAGCACTTTATTCCTTTGTGTGGCTGAGTAATATTCCATTGTGTGGATAGACACACATTTTATTTATATATTCATCAGCTGAACATTGGGTTGTTTCTGCTTTTTGGTTACTATGAATAATGTGACTATGAACATTCATGTAGAAGTTTTTGTGTGAATGTATGTTCTCAGTTCTTTTGGACTAGGAGTTAAATTGCTGGGTCATATGGTAATTCTGTGTTTAACTTTTGAGGAGCTGCCAGACTGTTTTCCATAGCAGCTGCACTATTGCACATTCCCACCAGCGATGTAGGAGAGTTGTAATTTCTCCACATCCTCACTAACACTTGTTATTTTCTGTTTTGTTTTTTTTTCTTTTTATACTAGCCATCCTAAGTGGGTGTGAAGTGGTATTTCACTGTGGTTTAGATTTGCATTTCTCTAATGACTATAATAATCTTTTCATGTGTTTATTGGCCATTTGTATGTCTTCTTTGGAGAAATGTCTATTCAATTCCTATGTCCATTTTTAAGTTGGGTTATTTTTCTTTTTATTGTTGAGTTATAAGAATTCTTTCTGTATTCTGTATACTAGACCCTATCTATTTTTCATTGGTTACTTATGCTTTTAGTGTTCTGTCTAAGAAACCATGGCTTAATCCAAGGTCATGAAGATTTATATCTATGCTTTCTGTTGAGTGTTTAATGTTGTTGTTGTTGTTGTTGTTGTTGTTGTTTTTTGAGGTGGAGTCTTGCTCAGTTGTCCAGGCTGGAGCGATTCTCTTGCGTCAGCCTCCCAAGTAGCTGGGATTACAGGCGCCCACCACCACGCCTGGCTAATTTTTGTATTTTTAGTAGAAACGGGGTTTCACCATGTTGGCCTCAAACGCCTAGCCTCAAGTGATCCACCCACCACAGCCTCCCAGAGTGCTGGGATTACAGTTGTGAGCCACTGCACCCGGCTGAGTTTAGCTTTTGTATTTAAATCTTTGATCTATTTTGGACTAAATTTTCCATGTAGTGTGGGGTAAAGGTCCAAACTTCATTCTTTTACGTGTAGATATCCGGTTGTCCTAGAATAATCTGTTGAAAATGATTTTCCACATTGAGTGATCTTGGTACCCTTGTTAAAAATCAATTGACCGTAGAGGTATGGCTTTACTTCTGGACTCAATTCTATTCCATTGTTCTGTATGTCTGTCCTTGTGCCAGTACCACACTATCTTGATTAGTTAGTGTAGCTTTGTAGTAAATTTTGAGTGTTAAATAATTTTGTTGTATTTTAATTTCTTTTAAATTCATAATTCTGGCCAGGCACAGTGGCTCAAACCTGTAATCCCAGCATTTTGGGAAGCTGAGGCTAGGAGTTTGAGACCAGTCTAGGCAACATAGCAAGACCTGTCTCTACAAAAAATTTAAAAATTAGCCAGGTGTGGTAGTCTGCACCTGTAGTCCTAGCTACTTGGGAAGCTGAGGTGAAAGGATCACTTGAACCCAGGAGTTTGAGGTTGCAGTGAACTGTGATCTTACCACTGCCCACTGTAGCCTGGGCAGGAGAGCAAGACCCTGTCTTTGAAAAGAAAAATCCTTGTCCTTTTTATTATGTATTATGATTTTAATAATGAGGCTAGTTCATGACATAGAAATACTAATTTAAAACAGTTTTGGATTTAAAAGTGTTTACTGAGTTAGAACAATGTTTTTCAAGAATTAATATACATAATTGGGTTAAATGACCCTTATCTCCATGTTGAGGAAATATTTACTAGTTATGTGTTTCATTGTTAGGAATAGCAATAGTTGCTGTTTACTCTCTTTAAAAAGCTGGACATCCGTTGTAGAATTGTGTTTATTGTGTGACTAATCAAATTTTTATCGACTACCTACTACCAGTTAGCAAAGTTATTGATTTATAAATACTGGGTTGGGAGTGTGATGTAGATTAATTCCTACCAAAAGGACTTTTGGCATAGTTTTTATTCTGGTTGTTTTTGATGGATTTTTTTTTTTTTTTTTTGAGATGAAGTTTTGCTCTTGTTGCTCAGGCTGGAGTGCGATGGCACGATCTTGACTCACTGCAACCTCTGCCTCCCAGGTTCAAGTGATTCTTTTGTGCCTCAGCTTCCCGAGTAGCTGGTATTACAGGCGTGCACCACCACGCCTGGCTAATTTTGTATTTTTAGTAGAGGTGGCGTTTCAACATGTTGGTCAGGCTGGTCTCGAACTCTGGACCTTAGGTGATCCGCCTGCCTCTGCCTCCCAAAGTGCTGGGATTACAGGTGTGAGCCACCACACCTGACAATGGATGGTTTTATGAATAGTTGAGTTTGTTATGAACTGCATGTTCAAAATGCATTTGTGACAAGTTTTTTGAAAAACAGAGATCAATATATACATTTCCCCCTAATATGATGGTTCCATTTATTAAAGTTAATTGAGGTCCTTGAAGGGAAGAAAATTAATTGGAGGCTAAATTTATAAGTATAGGTTACAAGGATAAGGAACAAGAATGTCATTTGGAATAATTGTTGCAGGCTATTTTATACAGTTGGGATAGAACTTGTTTTTGTATATGAGACTCTGAATTGAGCAGCTATTGTAAAGTGTAAATAATCATTCTAAGCTGTGTTAAGCCTCAGATACTTGTATATAGATGTATTTTCAACAAATAATAGATATTGCAAAATAAGTATGATATTAGAGGTTGCATGATGTGTTGGGAAAAAAACATTGATTTTTGAGCTAATATGAGGTTGGATCCTGTTTCTACCACTTGCTAGTTGTATCTTTGAGCTAGTTGCCTAATTTCTCTGAGCTTCATTTTCATCATCTGTAAAAATGGAGGTTATGAAACTTGAATATAAAGTGAAACATGGTGTTTGGTACTCTATAAATGATAATTTCATTATTATTAGTATGATCATTGTTATATTAATGCCTAGGAAAAGAATTATGTTAGCCTTTTGGGAAAAGGCATGTGTAAATGAATAAAAACTAACATATGAGGTAGTCTTAGAAATATATCTGAGGCTACTCAGGCCTAGCTAGTAGTGTAGCTCAGTCAAATTCTTGCTTTAATCAATCAATAAAAATAATTTAGGCCATAGTCTAAATAAAATATTAACTAATTAGATTTTATGTTTGTAAATTTTGCAGTGCTTCAAAGCAATTTATTAATTCAGTCACCTATTCTAATGCAAACATTTGAGTGCCTTCTCTGTGTCAGATATTGTGCTGGTGGCTGGGAGTACAGTGGCAAACAAAACAACATAGTTCCTGTTCTTAAGAAGTTTACAGGTTAGTGTGGGAGACAGACAACAGGAGTCACGTCATAACCATGGAATCACGTGTGGAAAGGGCTAGGAGAGGATGAGACAGAGGACTTCATCTTGAGACTAGTGGTACCGGGGAGGGGTGCCCTTGAGAAAGGGACATTGAAATTGAGACCTGAGGAATCAGTAGGAGTTGGCCAGGTGAAGCTAGGAGGAGGGACAGCATGCACAAAGGCAGAAAAGAATTTGTCATGTTTGAGGAACAAAGGGAAGGCCAGTGACTGCAGCAGGGAGGGAGTAAGGGGGAGAGGAGCTTAGTGTTTGAGGGAAGCTGGTGAGGCCAAATCCTTTAAAGCCTTGTAGTGCATATTAAGGATTTTGAAATTTATCTTGAGAGGAAACCATCAAAGAGTTTTAAGTAAGGGAATGATGAAATCAGATTCTTATTTGTAATTCTACTCTGCAGCTTTGTAGAAATGAACTCAAGAGAAGCCAATGTGTGTGGCCAGGAGACCCTGTGGAAGATTCTCACCTTTTCAGGTGAGGGTGATAGTTGGTTGTCTAGTGATGATGGCAGTGGAGATGGAAAGTGAACTGATTGGAGAGTTTTATAGGAGGGAAAATTGGCAGGACTTGCTTAGAGATTAGACCTGGAGGATGAGGTAGAGAGAGAGGTGACCGGGACGCCCCTGAGATTTCTGGTGTGAGCTGCTGGGTGGATGGGGAAGCTCAGAGAGGAAGTAACATTGAGAGGAAATTTTTTAAAAGTTTAAAAATTTAGCATAGGGTAGATGAAAAACATCCAAGTGAAGCTATGAAATTGACATGGATGTGCAGTCTGGAACTTGTAAGGGAAACTTGAGCTAGAAAGAGAAATTGGCAAATTATCCATGGTGTTTAAAGCTGTGATCACCTAGAGATATCTCAGTATGAAGTGATTAGAGGCCCAGGATTAACTTGTGAGGGAATGCCACCATTTGGAGGTTAAGAGAGGAAGATGGGAAGAGAAGCAGCAGAAGGAATGCTGGCCTTAAGAGTGTGGGGTCACAGAAGTCCACAGTGTTTCAAGGCAGGGACCTGCTGAATGCAGCTGAGCATTTATTTACATTTTCCAAGATGAGAGCTGACATATCTTTTATTGTATTTAGCAAGAGCAGCTTCATTGAGGTGGTAGAAATGTAACTAGACTGGAATGGGTTGGAGATGAATGATGAATGGGAGGGGACAAAATGGAAACAAGAATGTATGACTTTCCAGAAGTTTGGCTGTGAAAGAATATAGGGTGATACTGGAGGGGGTGATATAGGGTCAAGGGAAGACTTTTTTTTTTTTTTTTTTTTTTTTTGAGAGGGAGTCTCGCGCTGTCGCCGGGGCTGGAGTGTAGTGGCCGGATCTCAGCTCACTGCAAGCTCCGCCTCCCGGGTTTACGCCATTCTCCTGCCTCAGCCTCCCGAGTAGCTGGGACTACAGGCGCCCGCCACCTCGCCCGGCTATTTTTTTGTATTTTTTAGTAGAGACGGGGTTTCACTGCGTTAGCCAGGATGGTCTCGATCTCCTGACCTCGTGATCCGCCCGTCTCGGCCTCCCAAAGTGCTGGGATTACAGGCTTGAGCCACCGCGCCCGGCCATACATTTTTTGGTTTTTAAGGTGGAAAAGTCTAGGTCCTGACCCACTTAGGGTTGTACCTGATGAAACCAGGATCATTTACTTACACAGGTAGTGTATTAGGAAACTCTTCTTGGTGAGGATTGAATGAACGAATGCATATCAGCACTCCATACATGGAAAGCGTTTAAATGTTGACTCTGTTGGCAGAATCAGGCTGAGTGGTCCAGAGCCCCCATGGATCTGGTCCTGTTCCAAGCTCTTTAGTAAGGATGCTCTCTTGCAACCCCTCTGCATTTTCTCAGTTTCATTCTTCCTCTCCCCAAAATCTATTCTTTCGTTTCTTTGAAAATTTCTACCTGCCTATCTAACCCCATGACACGCTTCCACACTGCTCCAGTTTCCACTCTTTTCCTCCCTCTGACCCTCTTTGGCATCAACTCTGTAATTGTGGTTCCTAACTATTGGGCTGAGATTTCCTGCAGTGCTTCAGAGTTATCTCAGGGGGTCAGGAATCCATACGCATATTAAGTGCCATCTGTGGATGAATAAATAATGTGTCTTGTAAATATGTGCTAATGTTTTTCAAATGTATGTGGCTGCTGTTTTGATTAATAAGAAATCCTTTAAAAGCTTTTAAACTTTGTTGTTACTTTTATTATGGATATTTTCACTCAGTTCTAAAAGAACTGATTTATTAAGGCTGGACACATTTTTTGACCTTAAAAAAGAATGTTCATACTTGACAAGGTTAGGATCATTGCTCTACAACATTGAGTTTTCCTTCATGTTCTTGACTATTATCTTTTCTTTTCCTGTCTCTTTAACAGACTCGTAAATTACTTAAGGGCAGGGGTTGTGGTTCTTTCTTCTTCCTTGTACCCTACTGCAGAGGTTGGCAAGCTACAGCCCTTGGGCCAAATCCAGCTCACTGCCTGTTTCATAACTCCCTTCCAGCTAAGAAGCTTTTACAGGTGAACCTTTGCAATCAACCTGATGCTAAGAGAACACTAACTTTGAACTCCAGTTAAGCAAAATGTTCTTCCTGAGAAATAATTCCATTCTTGTCATTAGTAGAACTGTATTATATAAATTATATTCAATTATTATTAATTTTTTATTTTGAATTTTGTCAATAAAATTCTCATAGAAATTTGTTAGAAAACAAATTTGTTTTATAAGTACCTACATAATACCCTCATTTGCCTCTTGGCCTGCATTTCTGAAAATTTTGCTGTCTGATCCTTTATAGAAAAAGTTTGAGGACCCCTGCTTCGTAGTCATAGGTTTTTTTTTTTTTTTTTTTTTTTTTTTTGAGATGAAGTCTTGCTCTGTTGCCAGGCTGGAGTGCAGTGGCACGATCTCGGCTCACTGCAACCTCTGCCTCCCGGGTTCACACCATTCTCCTGCCTCAGCCTCCTGAATAGCTGGGACTACAGGCGCCCACCACCACGCCCAGCTAATTTTTTGTGTTTTAGTAGAGACGGGGTTTCACTGTGTTAGCCAGGATGGTCTCGATCTCCTGATCTCGTGATCTGCCCACCTCGGCCTCCCAAAGTGCTGGGATTATAGGCGTGAGCCACCGCGCCCAGCCCATAGTTATAGTTTCTATCTGTTTAATATCTGAATTGTTGGAGGAACTTTAAGAAAATATACATATTTATAAGCATAAATATATATATTCCTCTACCCTGGGGAATCTGAATCAGTACATCAGGGGTGGAGCCTGGGAACTTACATTTTTAACAAATTATTGAATTGTTTGGGAATCACTTCCTTTTAGTGCATTCGTAGAGTTGAACCCTGAGAGATAATGAAATGAATATTGAGTTAGTTATATGTCAGAGGATAAATTCTTACTTCAGCATTTATTAACTATGAGACCTTATCCAAGTAACTACTTGTTTTGCTGGTTTAAAAATTTTTTAGTTATTTTGTTTATAGACAGTTTTGCTTACTTTCTACAGTGGTAGTTCTTTTACCTTTGGAGGTTTATTAGAACCTCTTTCAGAATCTGACAAAAGTAAATAGCCCCTCCCTCTAGAAGGGTGCACCTGTGTTAGTTTCCTGTGACTACCAAAACAAATTACTACAGGAGTGCTTAAAGCAACATAAACTTATTCTCTGACTGTTCTGGAGGCCCGACATTCAAATCAAGGTATCTGCAGGGCCGAGATCCCCCCGAGAGGTTCTAAGGGAGATCCCTCACCTCTTCCAACATCTGGGCTGCGTTCCTGGGCTTGTGGCTGCATCACTCAGCCTCGGTCTCCAGGGTCACATTGCCGCCCCTTCGTCTCCATGTATCTCTTACAGAAGGACTCTTGTCATTGGATTTAAGGTCCATCTGGATAATCCAGGATAAGCACTTCCTCTCAATATTCTTAACTTAATCACATTTTTTATCATATAAAGTAACATTCACAGGTTCCAAGGATTTGACATAGATATCTTTGGGGTTGTGGAGGGGTACATTTTTCAGCTTTCCATAGAACCTTTGCACATGGTCACAGTTTTACAGTTTCAAGGAGTCACAACTCTGAAGTCCGTTTATGGATCCTATGGACTCTAGGTTTGGGCTCCTTGCTCAGTGAGAACCTTACACCTATAGTGTGTTCTAGTTAATCTCTTTATTCTTTCCTGTCTCTGTGTCATATGCTTACATTCATCATCCCATTAATACCATTTTCAAAATGATGTTTTTTTCTTGTAACTTTAGATTTTTCCATGTATGGTTTGCTGTTTAGGTTAATTTCTCTGATTCCCTTAGGAACTGTTTATCCTTTGATAAGCTTCTTGTTAAAAAGAAAGCCCTCCCTAAGCCTTTTTACTTCATTCTGCAGTAGGGAGACTAACTTCTGTGCCAACACAGATAACCAGTAATGCTTCTAGTGAGAAGAAACACCTTGATTGAGTATCTGCTGTGCCAGGCCGTTTGACAAGTGCTTACACGTGGTTTGTTATTTAATATTGAAAACAATCCTGTCGAGGAAAGGTGGTATCAGTGAGCAAATAAAGGTCTGTGGAAGTTAGGTTACGTGCACAATGTGAGTGATAGAGCTGGCAAGAGCCAAGCTAGTCTTTGAGTGAAGGTCTCGTCTAAAGCCCGTGTGTTTTCATTATACCATGAAAACACAGCACACTTCACTTTTAGTTAAATGGTTAGTAATCTCATTAGACAGGGGCCACCTATGTTTTGTTTTCACTGGGTTCTAGTCACATGTACAGTGCTTACTTACAGTATTACTTTGCACAAGTATCTTCTCTGATCCTTAGCTTTAAATAACACTAATATCTGGGTGGTATGTCTTTTAGAGCTGTTGTAGAAATTGAGAAAATATAGATTGAAAGCCCCTCCAAATAGAAAAATTTTGCTACTATGTAGTATAAATACAATTAATTGGTTTCTCATTTTAGAATATTCTTAATACTTTATTCTTTTCCTTTTTTAGATTTCAAGATTTGGGAATGTGGCCAAACCTCAAACCAGAGGATACATTAACCCCAACTATGAATTTCATTGCTTAAAACCTCTTAGATATTTGGTTGGCTGTTGTGAATTCTTACATTCTGCTTTCTGTTCTTTTAAGGGGCATCCCCAACTTTGTGTAGCTCAGTTCTACTTAGGATATCTACATTTGTGATAACTTTCTGAGCAGTTCTCTTTCCTAGGTCAGTTTTTAACTCCTCTCATTACCTCTTTGCCATGGGTTTAGCTGGTGGCTTGGAACTGTGCTCTGGAGACTTCCTCTTTTTTCTTGTCTCCCTCTTGTAATTTATTCATACCATCATTTATCTATAGATAGTCTCTTCCGCAGAGTTAATATCCCATCTTGCTGCTTCATCTCACTAGTACTGTCTCCTTCTATCTTTGCTCTTATCCTGCAGGATATGAAGATACTCTCATCTTTTTTGTTTTTTAGGCAGAGTCTCACTCTGTCGCCCAGACTGGAGTGCAGTGGCGGGATCTCAGCACACTGCAACCTCCACCTCCCAGGTTCAAGCAATTCTCGTGCCTCAGCCTCCTGAGTAGCTGAGACTACAGGTACGCACCACCATGCCTGGCTAATTTTTGTATTTTTTGTAGAGACAGAGTTTCATCATGTTGGCCAGGCTGGTTTTGAACTCCTGGCCTCAAGGGGTCCACCCACCTTGGCCTCCCTAAGTGCTGGATTACAGGCGTGAGCCACTGTGCTCAGCCAAGATACTCCCATCTTTAAAAAAAATCCACATTTAGCAAACTAGCCTCCATCATTCCCAACAGCTCTTCATTCCTTTCCTCTGACCCATATGTTATCAGTTCCTTTTACCTACTGGCTTTTCTGTTGTTTATAACATAACATTAAGGATTCTGATGCTCTAATAACCTGACCCAAGCCTGTCTTATCTTTTGGGTGCTCCCTCTCTTTATGCTTTCTGCTGCAGTGTAGAATGTCCCTCCTATCAAGACCCAGTCCTTTTGTTTGGATTTCATTCCTCCCTGCTTGCTCATAAACCTTCCTTCATTGTCAATGTCGTCTTTCTTTAACTTTCATAAAAACTCTTGACTTTCCAATACTTTTAAAGAATTGGAGGATATGGTAGCCTGGGTCTATGTTTCCAAATATCAGCAAGAGACTGGAGCTAAATAGTGTCTCCCCACTTTGGGTGGTGAATGTTCTCTTTATTTAAACACAGTCCCACTGCTCCCTGTTGTCATATAGGAAGCCTACTTCCCTCTATTGTCACCTGTGTGGTGATAAAACAGGAATTTTGTATTCCCTGGCCTAAAGTCTGGTATCTGACTTTTAAAAGTAATCCTATAACCTGAATTTGTATTTATAGATATAATCTTATTTCTTCTTGTTCTCAGTGCCAGCTATCTCCCCCAGAAGTTTACTACCCAGGCATGTTCTCCCTGTCTTTGGTATCTCTTCCCTTCATATTTCAGCTCAAAATGACTTCTTTTCCTAGCTTCTGTGGTACATATTTTCATGTGTATTGTATTATTTCACAGTTTGTTTTTTATTCCCAATAAGTGAGCAAACTTCTTGAAGACGGGGATTGTATTAGATCAATTAAAAAGTTGACTTAAGTTTTATATGGAAGGAAACATAACTTTAAAAAACAAAAATCACACAGCTAAGTGAGATGCTGGCGTGATGATGGGCATATGAGATGCTGGCATGATGATGGGCATGAGAGCTGAATATGACAGGGAACAGCATATTCAAGATTCCGGTCTATCCATACTCCAGGGCATACATCTGTTGACTGGAAAGACAGGCAAATTGTGTATACTATTTAAAATGTTTATCTGTTTTAATTTTTCTTTTTTCCTTCCACCCTCTATCTTCCCTCATGTTCTACTTTCTCTTGAATTGCATTAATGACTTCATGATAGAATTCTAGTATACTTTTATATCTTCTGCAGTGGTAGAACCCTGTGTCTCTCTGAAGAAAATAAAACCAGTTGAATGAATGAACGTATCAATAAGTGCTTTGGGGGATAGTGAACAGGAGGTGGTGTAAATTAATTATATTTACCATCTGTGTTTTTCTTTGCAACTAATTCAGTCAGACAGGGAGGAACCACAGAGTTATGTTTCTTCTGCTTGACTTAAAATATCTCAAAATTCCTTTCCGGCTCTAAATTTCTTTAAGATCAAAACCCTTACTATATATAATAGTTCAGTTCTAAAGCTTTTTAGAGCTGCGTTAGCAAAACAGAGAGGTATCCATGTTGTACACGTATTCCTGGCAATTTGGTGTAATCCTTTACCTTTAGGAGATGTTAGAATTTCCTTTTTTCCATTTGCTCATTTTAGGAATTGTATTAGTCTGTTCTTACACTGCTAATAAAGACATACCCAAGACTGGCTAATTTATAAAGGAAAGAGGTTTGAATGACTCACAGTTCCACATGACTGGGGAGGCCTCACAATCATGGTGGAAAGCGGATGAGGTGCAAAGTCATATCTTACGTGGTGGCAGGCAAGAGAGAGCTTGTGTAAGGGAACTCCTCTTTATAAAACCATCAGATCTCGTGAGACTTATTCACTATCATGAGAACAGTGTGGGAAAGACCGCCACTCATGATTCAGTTACCTCCCACCAGATCCTTTCCACGACACGTGGAAATTATGGGAACTATAATTCAAGATGAGATTTGGGCAGGGACACAGCCAAACCATATCAGGAATCTGAGGCAAATACTGCTAAATTTCATTACTTAGTTTAAGTTTTCCCAATGTTATAAAATTAAAGGACCTTTGATTTACATTTGAATATCTGAATTTAGTGTAGTGTCCTATTGCTCAACTTATGCATAAATGAAAGGAGCTATTTAAAAGGATGAGACAAGAAACCTTTGAGCAAGTTGGGGATTTTGTACAGGTGGAAGTGCTGTTATTGGGACATACTATAGAAAGAAACTTAAGATGTAAAGTCTTAGCTACCTCAACTGTGAGTGGTTTAACACAATTATTTTTATTTTTTTTTGAGACGGAGTCTCGCACTGTTGCCCAAGCTGGAGTGTAGTGACGTGGTCTCGGCTCACTGCAAGCTGTGCCTACCAGGTTCATGCCATTCTCCTGCCTCAGCCTCCTGAGTAGCTGGGACTATAGGCGCCTGCCACCACACCCAGCTAATTTTTTTTTTTTTTTTTTTTTTTTTTTTAGTAGTGACGGGGTTTCACCATGTTAGCCAGGATGGTCTCAATCTCCTGACCACGTTATCTGCCCCTCTCAGCCTCTCAAAGTGCTGGGATTACAGGCGTGAGCCACCGCGCCCTGCCAACACAATTAATTTGAACCAGGCTACTTTGGGGGAGAGGTTGTTAGATAGTAAATGGAAGCAAATAAACACGAAACAAAAGGAGTGCAGTCCATTTAGTAATGTCTCCCATTATTACTTTGATCTGGAGGAAAAAAGATATTTACTATTTGGCCCATCACAGAAAAAGTTTGCTGAGTCCTGCTCCAGGGTAAATATCCAGAAGCAGGTTTTCTGAGTCACATTGTAAATGTATGTTTAACTTCATGAGAAGCTGCCAAACTCTTTTCTGGAGTGGCTGTACCATCTTGCATTCTGTCAGCAATGTTCCAGTTGTTCTCTACCCTCACTAGCTCTTGATATTGCCAATATTTTAAAATTTTACTCATTTTAGTAAATGTATGAAGGTAGCTTGTCGTGTTTTTAATTTTCATTTCCCTAGTGGCTAATGATGTTGAACATCTTTTCATATAGTTATTTGCCATCTGTGTGTCCTCTTTGGTGAAGTGTCCAAGTCTTTTCTTAATTTTTTTAATTGGGTGGTTTGTTATCTTAATGCTGAGTTTTGAGAGTTGTTTTTTATTTTTTTGTTTGAGATGGAGTTTCACCCTTGTTGCCCAGACTGGAGTGCAGTGGCATGATCTCGGCTTGCTGCAATTTCCGTACCCCCGCCTGGGTTCAAATGATTCTCCTGCCTCAGCCTCCCGAGTAGCTGGGATTACAGGCATGTGCCCAGCTAATTTTATATTTTTAGTAGAGACCGGGTTTCTCCATGTTGGTTAGGCTGGTCTCGAACTCACGACCTCAGGTGATACACCAACCTCAGCCTCCCAAAGTGCTGGGATTATAGGTGTGAGCCACTGCGCCCGGCTGAGAGTTTTTTATATACTCAGGATATAAACCCTTTGTTGGATATGTGATTGCATATTATTTTCTCTCATTTTATTCTCTTAACAGTGTCTTTTCCTCATTAAAATGTTTACATTTTGATAAAGTCTAATTTATTGACTTTTTAAAAAAAAATTGGGCAGCCCCCAAGCCAGAATAGGTTGAGAGAGACTCCCCAATTCATTGATGTTATTTTCTTCTATGGATTGTGTTTTTCATGTCATGTCTGAGAGTACTTTGCCCAAACCCAGGTTATGGATATTTTCTCCTGTGTTTTCTTCTAGGAGTTTTATAGTTCTGCATTTTATGTACATCTCTGTGATCCATTTTGAATTAATGATTGTATAAGGTGTGAGGTTTGGGTCAAGGTTCACATTTTTTTTTGCAACATTATTTGTTGAAAAGACTATTCTTTTTCCATTCAGGTGACTTTACATCTTTGTCAAAGATCATTTGACCATACTTACATAGTCTATTTCAGGACCCTCTTTTCTGTTCTGTTGATTTATGTGTCTGTCCCTTCACCAATACCACACCATCTTAATTATTATAGTTTTATGGTAAGTTTTAAAAATGGGTAGTGCGATTCTTCCAACTTTATTTTTTTTCAAAGTTATTTTAGCTAGTCTAGTTTGCTGACTTTTCTATATAAATTTTAATAACCACTTATGTGCAAACATTTTAAATGTGGTTTTGACTAGATTTGAGTTTTATTTGTAGATCAAGTTGTGGGTAAATAGACATTTTTGCTATGTTGAGTCTTTTAATCCACAACCATAGTATGTCTCTTCATTTTGGGCCTTTTTGATTTCTTTCTCAGTGTTTGGTAGTTTTGACTATATAGATCTTGTTCATGTGTTGGAGAGGAGCTTTTGTAAATAGTATTTGTAAAAAATTTCAATTTCCTCTTGTTCTTTTCTCGTGTAAATATGATTGATAGTCATGTCAGTCTTGTATCCTGCAACTTTGCTAAACTCACTTATTAGGAATAGGAACTTTTTGTAAATCATTTAGGATATTCTACATAGGCAGTATTGTCATTTGTGAATAAGAATTTTATCTCTTCCTTTCCAATTTTTTGTTTCTTCTTATTAAGCTAGCTAGGACTTCTGGTACAATATTAAGTAAGAGCGATGAGAGTGGACATCTCTGCCTTGTTTTTAATCTTAGGGAGAAACATTCTAAATACTACTAAATACTATGTTTGTTGTAGTTTTTGTGTGTAATACTTTATCACACTGAGAAAATTTTTTTTAATCCTAGTTTGCTGAGAGTTTTTATTATTATTGGATACTGAAATTTATTGAATGCTTTTTCTGCATAAATTCATATGATTATGAGACTTTCTTATTTTAAAAAATTTTATTTGTTAGATTTTTGATTCAGAGGGTACATGTGCAGGTTTGCTACATGAGTATATTGCATGATGCTAAAGTTTGGGCTTCTAGCCCAGATAGTGAAAACAGTACCTAATAGGTAGTTTTTCCATCCTTTCCCCCTCCCTCCATGCCATTCCTTTTTGGAGTCCTCAGTGTCTACCATTCCCATCTTTGTGTCTGTGTGTATCCAATGTTTAGGTCCCCCTTATAAGTGATGACATGCAGTATTTGGTTTTTTGTTTCTGTGTTAATTCCCTTAGGGTAATGGTTTCCAACTGTATCCATGTTGCTGCAGAGGACATGATTTCATTCTTTTTTATTTTTATTTTTTTAAATTGCTGTGGAAGGTTTTCTTCTTTAGACAGTTAATGTGGTGAATTATATTGATTGAATTTTTTTTTTTTTTTTGAGACAGAGTCTCACCCTGTTGCCCAGCCTGGAGTACAGTGGCTCAATCTCTGCTCACTGCAACCTCTGCCTCCTGGGTTCAAGCAATTCTTGTGCTTCAACCTCCCAAGTAGCTGGGACTATAGGCATGCGCCATCACACACAGCTAATTTTTGTGTTTTTAGTAGAGATGGGGTTTCACCATGTTGGCCAGGCTAGTCTCAAACTTCTGACCTCAAGTGATTGCCCACCTTGGCTTCCCAAAGTTCTGGGATTACGGGCATGAGCCACTGTGCCCGGCCTGATATTTGGATATTGGACCAGCCTTGCATTCCTAGGGTAAACCTAACTTGGTCACGGTATATACTGTTGGATTCCATTTGCTAATATCCTATTGATGATTTTTGCCTCTGTTCGTGATGGTTTTAGTCTGTAGCTTTTGTTTGCTTGTCTTTTTCTGGTTTTGGTATCTGGGCAATACTGGCCTCATAAACTTGAGAGCATTCCTTCCTTTTCTGTTTTCTAGGAGAGATTGCATACAGTTTGTATTATTTCTTTTTTGAAATGTCAGGTAGAAAATGCCAGTGAAACCGTCTGGGCCAAATTATTTTTTGGAAGGTTTTTGACTCTAAAATCAATTTCTTTAATAGAAATTGGTTATCTGTTCATCTTAGATGAGTTTTGATAGTTAGTAATTGGTGGTTTTCAAGGAATTGGTCCATTTCACCTAAGTTGTCAAATTTAGTTTCTAAAGTAGTTCATAGTACTGATGGTCCCTGACTTTTCATGGTTTTACTCACAATTTCTTGACTTTATGATGGTATGAGAGTGACATGCATTCAATAATGCTTGTATCCATACAACCATTCTGTCTTTCACTTTTAGTACCGTATTCAGTAAATCACATGAGATATTCAACACTTTTTTATAAAATAGGCTTTGTGTTAAAAATGCATTTTTGACTTGCTGTATTTTCAATGTACAATGGGTTTATCAGGAACCCCATGATAAATCAAGGAACATCTGTAGTGATGTCTTCTCTTTCATTTCTGATATTGGTGATTTATGGTTTTTATGGGTTTTTTTGTTGTTGTTGTTAAAAATTAATTCGATTACTTGTATTGGCCTTTTCAGAGTCACTTTTGCTTTCATTGATTTTCTCCATTTTTTTTTTTTTCATTTCATTGATTTCTGTGTTTGCCTTTGACTTTTGTATTTTGTTTTTTGATTCTTTGGTATTTAGTATTCTGTCAATCTGGAACTTGTTTACATCCCCCCAATTTTAAGTTTCTCTATGAATTTATTCAATGGCTGGCTTGAAGAACATTTTAAAAAGTCTCTATGTCTTCTACAATGTGCAGTTATATGACCACCACCACAGTTCCATTACCTCCTAAAGTAAATTTTTATACTTTTGATTTATTTGCTTTGGTGACTTAACATTTGTGGGTAGGGATATTTTTACTCTTTATTTTAGGAAAGTCATAGTACTTTTTGTAACACACACCCATTAGTTCTTTGATTTGTATACTTACTGGTCTAGCATTTTACTATAATCAATAGCCAGTAGCCAACATTAGAGAACTAACTAATCTGTGCACTTACATGTAATAAATTATTATGTGGCCATTAAAAATCATATTGTGGGAGAATAATGACAGCTAATTTTGTATGATATATTGAATTTCAAGTTGTATAAACCAGAATTTAAGAATCATTCATTTTTTATTTAAAAAAGTATACGTATACACAGAGAAAAATAACTGGAAGATATAGTATAAAATTTTAATAGTGTTTTCTTATCCCTGGATAGTGAGATTTGGGGTAATTTTCTGCCTTGTGTTTTTCAGTATTCTGATTTACTACAATGAATATATGTTGTTTTAATATTCAGAAAGCCTTATCTTTTTAGAAACCTATTTAAAATAATGTTTTAAAAATAAATTTTTGTCGGGCATGGTGGCTCACACCTGTAATCCCAATATTGTGGGAGCACAAGGTGGGAGGATCGCTTGAGCCCAGGAATCTGAGACCAGTGTGGGCAGCAAAGCGAGACCCCGTCTCTACAAAAGTAAAAAAAAATTAGCAGGGCATGGTGGCGGAGGCTGAGGCAGGAGGATCACTTGAGCTCAGCAGGTTGAGGCTGCAGTGAGCTTTGATTGTGCCACTGCACTCTAACCTGAGTAGCAGAGCAAGACCCAACCTCAAAAATAAAAATAAAAATAAGCCAATTTTGAGGGCTGGGTATGGTGGCTCACGCCTGTAATCCCAGAACTTTGGGAGGCCGAGGCAGGCAAATCACCTGGGATCAGGAGTTTGAGACCAACATGGCCAACATGGCAAAACCCTGTCTCTACTAAAAATACAAACATTAGCTGTATTTCATCATGCATGCTGGCGGTCCCAGCTACTTGAGACTGTGGTAGGAGAATTGTTTGAACCTGGGAGGTGGAGGCTGCAGTGAGCCAAGATTGCGCCACTGCACGCCAGTCTAGGTGACAGAGCAAGACTGTGTCAAAAAAAAAAAAAAAAGAAAGAAAGAAAGAAAAGCAAAGAAACTGAAAAATAAACGCATTTTCTAGTTTGTATTTGAATTTTATTGTAATTTTGGTAGTGTCAGTATTTGGAGTTTTTCTTTATTGTGAATATGTAAATCTACTCAGAGCTGAGCTATGTATAAAACTGTTTACTTTTACTTTCTTGCACAGAGTTGTTCCTAGATTTAATAATTTTTGTTTCTTTTGCTTACTTTGGTATGAAATGATCACTAATTCACCCCCAAGTCCTTTTCATTTTTAGATCTCCTTTCAAGTCATTCAGATGCTTCTCTGCCAATTTCATCTTTTTTGGAAAGTCTGTTTGGGAAATGCCTAACTTGCTCCAGTTTGGACTGGTTATCCACTAAGTCTGGTATACAGCCAACATCCTGATTATCTTTCTTCCCTATCATCCTCTCTCCTTGGTTGTGTTCCCAATTTTTTTTTCACATGTCTTTCTCTTTCTTGGTTTATTTCTCATTTTAGGGAAGCACATCATCCAATATCTTCATGAGAGCAAGAGGTTAATTTTTCAAAATGTCACACACTTGAAAATATTTTTCTTTGCTTGCACCTGATTGATTATTTTGCTGGGTGGAGAATTCTAGGTTGAAAGTAGTTTTTCTTTGGGATTTTTTTTTCCCTTTTTTTCTTCCCCCAAGTCAAGTGCAGTAGTGAGGAGAACAAGTTCAGTCTTTGTGAACAATCAATTGAAATAACTCACTACGTTTCTCCAGGATTTTGAAGTCATTATTATTTTAATAATAATCTCTACAATATTTTTTGCTTTCAGTAGCTATTGAGAAATTCCAAGTTAATCTGATTCCTTATCCTTATATGTGTCTTCTTTTTCCTTTCTGACGGTTTATTGGATCTTCTCTTTTTATTTATTGTTTTGAAATTTCATGGGGATGTATGTCTTGGTATAGGTCTGTTTTTATCCACTGTGCTAGCTATTTGATGTCCCATGTCAGAGTGGAAATCCACACCCTCAAATGCTCTTTAACTACATCTTTGATTTCTTTTTCTCTGTTCTTTTTTCTGGAACTCTTGTTATTTGAAGGCTGGATTTTGTGGAATTGTCTTCTAATGTTCAAGTCTTTTCTCGTTTTTCATCTTGTTTTTAAATCTCCTGTTTGGAAGATTATCTCAACTTTATCTCTCGGTTTTTCTATTGAGACTTTTATTTTTACAATTATGTTAATTTCCAGCAGGTCCTTTTTTTTCTTATTCTTGTCTCATGGTTATTATCATCATCTCATCCCTTACCTCAATATAGACATTAATGCTGGTCTCTTGAAGTTTTCTTTTTTGTGTAATGCCTGTTTCCTCAGATTCTTTATTTTTCTGTTTGCTTTGTTCTCTTTCACGTTAACCTTTTTCAGGTCTCTGGCAATACATGACTATGTAGGTAAGGAAAAACGTTTCCTTTGCTCTCAGGTTTCGCAGCTATGGCTTGTTTTGTTAGCCTAATTAGGCTAACAAAAGACAGATTGACAAGAGAAAAGGATACACATTTTATTTGATGTTAGCATTTTTTATGTGGCACAGGGGGCTTCATAGAAAAGAAGTGAAAACTCCAAAGAAGCATTTAGATTCAGGATTTTATATACTCCTTCCTTCCTTCCTTCCTTCCTTCCTTCCTTCCTTCCTTCCTTCCTTCCTTCCTTCCTTCCTTCCCTCCTTCCCTCCTTCCCTCCTTCCCTCCTTCCCTCCTTCCCTCCTTCCCTCCTTCCCTCCTTCCCTCCTTCCCTCCTTCCTTCCTTCCTTCCTTTTGTTTCTTTTTTTGATAGAGTCTCACTCTGTTACCCAGGCTGGAGTGCAGTGGTGCAATCTTGGCTCACTGCAACCTCCACCTCCCAGGTTCAAGCCGTCCTTCTGCCTTAGCTTCCCGAGTAGCTGGAACTACAGGTGTGTGCCACCATGCCTGGCTAATTTAAAAAAAAATTTTTTTAGTAGACATGGGGTTTCACCATGTTGGTCAGACTGATCTTGAACTCCTGACCTCAAGTGATTCGCCCTCCTCAGCCTCCCAAAGTGCTGGGATTACAGGAGTGAGCCACCATGCCTTTTCTTTTCTTTTCTCTCTTTTCTTTTTTTCTCTTTTCTTCTCTTCTTCTTTTTTTAAGAGACAGGGTCTCACTCTGTCTCCCAGGCTGGGGTGCAGTGGCGTGATTATAACTCACTGTAGCCTCGAACTTCTGGACTCAAGTGATCATCCCCTCTCACCTTCCCAAGTAGCTAGGACTATAAGCATGCATCAGCATGCCCAGGTAATTTCTTTTTAAATTTTTTTTTGTGGAGATGAGGTCTTGCTTTGTTGCCCATGCTGATCTTGAACTCCTAGACTCAAGCAATCCTCCCACGTCAGCCTTAGTGCTGGGATTACAGGTGTGAATCACCAAGCCTGGCTTTATATCCATTTTAACAAAGGGTAATAAATTGAAGAGAAATGACTGGATGAAGGAAACAGGTTTGAGCTTCTAAGAGTGGCAAATTGTAGGAAAGTGACTAGGAACTACATGGGGGAAACTAATGGAAGGAAAGCATTATTTTAATATGGTTTGCTGTGCAGACTCATCCCCGTGTTGACTCCCCATTCGTGGTGATAGGAATATTCTTTTCTTCCTAGTATCAGGAGGGTAACTTTCGCATGGGGAGTGTATGCCTTATTTCAAGCCAGAAGTGGGGATGACATAGAGCCCTTCACACATCTGCTTTTCTCATCCCCTTCAGCTGTCTGTTCTTGTTTTAAGAGTAAGGGATTAAAATGTTGATTTGTAGCCAAGCAAGTGGCTGTGGCTTATCAACATTGAGCCTCATTGTAGGGTGATCTTATTGGAATATTTCACTGGGGAACCCCAAATGTCAATATTTTTAGGTCTTTCCTCTTGAGGTGATAGATTTCCTAGAGGAGATTGTTCCAAACTCTTGGCTGCCATATCCTGGGAGCTTAGTGGGTGAAGGGGAGGGAATCATAGAGATGGATCTTTGTTGGCAGTAAACACATGTTTATTTAGTCCTAATGTTGTCAGGATGATTCTAACTTGTTATTTAACCTCACCCTGATTTTGCCACAGGCTTGTATTGACATAATTTTAACTTAGTTCTTCTCAAAGGAGATTGGGGTGGAGTCAGGATGTTTGGAATTACCTTTTGGATTGTAACAGACTATTGGCCAGGCAAGCTAAAAGTTTTGCAATACTGGTGAGCTGTAGGAAGAAGAATTCACCCAAAATGCCACTAGCTCCCCTTTTGAAAACAGTACAAGTTTAACTTAAACCAAATCTTAATGCCAGTGAAAGTTAATTCCCAGGTATTATCTTTGACTTTCCTGCTGTTCCCTAATTCATGCTTGACAGTGGTATTTCTGATTTTAATGATATTTGAAATTGGAATTCTAAAGATTTCTTTTACATAGGTAGGCAGAGTGGAAGCAAGAAGACTAGTTAGGAAGTCATTGCAGAAGTCCAGGCAAGAGCTATTGGTGGCTTGGATTAGAATGGTAGTAGTAGAGAGGGCCAGGCATGGTGGCTTATGCCTGTAATCCCAACACTTTGGAGGCTAAGGTGGGCGGATCACCAAGACCAGCCTGTCCAAGATGATGAAACCTTATCTCTACTAAAATACAAAAAAAAAAAAAAAAAATTAGCCAGATGTGGTGACGCACACCTGTAGTTCCAGCTACTCGGGAGGCTGAGGTGGGAGAATTGTTTAAACTTGGGAGGTAGAGGTTGCAGTGAGCTGAGATTGTGCCACTGCACTCCAGCCTGGGCAACAGAGTGAGACTGTCTCAATAATAATAATAATAATAATAAATGGTAGTAGTAAGAAGAAGAAAAATAGAGGATCCGAATGTATTTTGAAGGCAGAGGCCACTGGACTTAGAGATGGATTGAATGTGGAAGATTAAGGAAAGGGAGGAATGAAGATAGTCTTAGATTTCATCTTCAGATGACTGGGTGAACAGCAGTGTTCTTTGCTAAGATGAGGAAGACTAGGGAAAAGAGCCAGTTCTGTATCAAGCATATTATATTTAAGATAATCCCATCTGGGCCCAAAGACAATGTTGATTTTTTTTCTTAGATACCTTGCCCCTTTAGACTTGGTTATTATTCAGCTGTCACTAAAAAAAATACTTGATTATTTGGCTATATACCTCTCTACCCCTCCTTGTTGTTGCCATCCACCATCCTTATTTGTTGAGGATTTTGGGACTTGGCTTGTCCACCCTATTCCCTGGCATAATCATAGGCAACTTTAGGGGCTGCAAGTGCAGTTTATCCGAGTTCCTGTCCTTAACATTTTTTGACATGAAGCATGTCAGCAGTGATGATATGATATTGTGGTTAGGAGTAGGTTCCCCTACTTCCTAACTGTATAAGTTTGAAAACAGTGCTTAACCTTTTGTGTCTCATTTTCTTCATTTGCATATTGGGGATGATACTATCTGTACATTTGGAATTTTGTGAAGATTAAATCAGAAAATAATGTAAATTATTTTCTATTACTAATTCTAGTGCATGGCACATAATAAACATTCCATAAATGTTAGCTATTGAGATTATTACTTATACATCTGTTTAATAATATCTGTTACTATTAGTATTTTAGTTATGTAACCCCTGCAAAAGCTACCTCTTGAGCCTTGCCCTCTCAAATTTTAACCTCTTAAAATTTAAGTGCCAAAGGGATACTGACCATGATTTCCTAGTGTGTACAATGTACTTGCTTTAAAAAAAATAAAATTAAACATCAGCACTTCAATTCCAGTGGTTCTTACTTAGAGATATGTATTAGAAAGGGATGACATTAGCATCTCTATGTATGATTGCCCTCCCTCCATCTCTTTTCTAGGTAGTCAGCTGTTTGTTTGCAAGGCTTCTTTCCCTCACCAGTCTCTCCTCTATTAATCAGTACTTTAAGCCACTCTCTCATGGCCACTCTTAATTAACACCCTCCCTCGGATGAATCTAATCCAGTCTGCCTCAAACCTGAACTGCTGAAAGCCACAGTTCTCCAGCTATGTGAAATTCACTTATGATTATTTTGACTCTCTAATTTCTTATTTTTGTTGTTGTTGTTGTTGTTTGTTTGTGTGTTTGTTTTTAGAGAGAGTGTCTATATATGTCACCCAGACTGGAGTGTAGTGGCATGATCACAGCTCACTACAGCCTTGAGCTTCTGAGCCCAAGAGATCCTCTGCCTTAGGTCCCTGTGGTCTCTAGAGTAGCTAGGACCACAGGTACATGCTACCACACCCAGCTAATTTTTAATTTTTTTTATAGAGACAGATTCTCACTTTGTTGCCCAGACTGGTCTTGAACTCCTGGCCTCAAGGGGTCCTCCTGCCTCAGCCTCCCAGAGTGCTGGGATTACAGGTATGAGGCACCGTGCCCAGCTGGCTCTTTAATCTTTACTATTAGACTGATTTTCGTATGACACAGTAGGCACAGGGCTCTTTTAGTTACTAGTGATTCCAAAAGTGACTTTAATCCCATTGCTCAGGATCTCTATGATACTATCAATTAGATCTCCTTCATTTTTGCAACAAGTTTAAGTAGCATTAATGACATTGTTTCATAAGTGAGAAAATGAAGGCACAGAAGGATAGAATAGTTTGTTGCATCAGCTTGTGGGCATAATAAGCAACCTTTCTTCTCTCCGTTAATTCTGTTTTGTGGGCCAGTATAAATGGCTTTAGTGTCACTGTTTTAAGGAGTTTTTGATGGGCTGTTGCTTCTATTTTCTTTTTGAGATGTGAACTGTCCAGATTAATTCTAATCTGTAACTTTTGGGAAAAGTATATTGATATACATGTTAGAGAGTGTGAGTGTGTGTGTGCGTGTGTTGTGTGTGTATGTAGTAGATGATAACCCTTAGCTTTGGTTTTCAATAACAATTTTAAAATTTATTACAATTAGAAAATTTTTCCTCCAGTTTTTATTCAGTTGTCCTTTTTCCCTTTGGAAGTAGTAGACCTGACCCAATTCTTTTTTGAGAATTCATTTCATAGAGCAGCATGTTAGAATATTTTTGTTCTTCCAGTCAAGTGCAGTGTAAGAACTGGCAGGCATCCATAGCTTCTTTTCTATCCCTTGGTTAAGATATTAGCTTTATTACTCTATTTACTGGTCCTGGGATAGCAGGGCATAATCTGAGGAGCATAACTACTTCATCTGTGTAATAAATTGCTCATTTTAATCTTGATTTTGTTGGTGATTTAACTTTCTAACAGTTGTCCTTAAATGATGCTCTAAAAGAATACCATATATATTGGAAATTAAATTTGTTATTGAATAAAATTAGGATTATTATAAAATTCAACATGACCTTATTGCTACCTCAGGATAATTTCTTAGTAAAACGTTGATCCGAACTGGGTGTGGTGGCTCATGCTTGTCATCCCAGCACTTTGGGAGGCTGAGACAGGAGGATTGCTTGAGCCCAGGAGTTCCTGACTAAAAAAAAAAAAAAAAAAAACACACAGAAAGAAAGAAAAAAAGAAGAGTTGATCTAAGTACCTTCATTTTGTTTTGTTTTGTTTTGTTTTTCGAGACAGAGTCTCACTTTGTCATCCAGGCTGGAGTGCAGTGGCTCAATCTCGGCTCACTGTAACCTTTGCCTCCCAGGTTCAAACAATTCTTGTGCCTCAGCCTCCCAAGTAGCTGTGATTACAGACATATGCCACCACACCTGCTAATTTTTGTATTTTTTAGTAGAGACAGAGTTTCATCATGTTGGCCAGGCTGGTCCCGAACTCCTGACCTCAAGTGATCCACCCACCTTGGCCTCCTAAAGTGCTGGGATTACAGGCATGAGCCACCACACCTGACCACCTTCACTTTTTTGATTTAGCATGCTATGTGAGTCTTGGTAAACTGACATTTGGTCTGAAAATAAATTTTGACTAAGTTCTGGTTGAGAGATAAAACATGTAGTGGATTAACTCTTAATAATTATACTTTAAAGTATAATTTCTGAAAGTATTTAAAAGTGAACATTAAAAACCATTTATAATACATAATGTTAGATTATATATAATGTTCTTAGTATTAAAAGTATAATGCAATTCTTTTCCTATACTTGATAAGAAAAGAAAGACTATAATTTTGGGGAAAATAGAATGGAAAGGGGAAAGAGAGGATGGGAAAAATTGAGGGAGGGATTATATTAATTCCTTAGGGCTGCCATAACAAATTACCACAAACTGGATTTTACAGCAGATATTTATTCTTTCACAGTTCTGGAAGTTAGAAGTCTTGAAATCAAGGTGTCAGCAGGGCCATGCTCTCTCGAAAGACTCTTGGGGAGGCTCCTCCCTTGCCTCTTCCAGCTTCTTCTGGTGGTTGTCCACCATCCTTGGTGTCCCTCGGCTTGTAGGTGCGTCACTTGAATCTCTGCCTCTGTCATCACATGGTGGTCTCCCTGTGTGTCTCTCTGACCACATTTTCCTCTTCTTATAAGGACTCCAGTCTTACTGGATTTAGGTTTAGGTCCCACCCTAATCCAGTATGACCTCATCTTGATTCACAGATTCTGGGTAGACATGAATTTTTAGAGTATACTGTTCAACCCAGTACAGAGAGATCCAAATTCAATTTATATTTTCATATTTAAACCAGTCACACTTACTAGATTTATCTGCTTTATATAAAGCAAACAGATAAGATATATTTTATGTAAAATCTTATTCTTATTTGCAGTTATATTGACATATATGCCTTCCCACTGCATGGGCCTAGGTATCTAGTATTTTCCACTCATGCAGCACAGACTGTGTTAAAGGACTATTTGGTTATGAGACATCTATTAATACAGATGGAGAGCCAGAAAACTTTCCACATTACCCGCTATTTATAGAACCAAGCTAGTCTTTCTTGAGTTTTAGCTGCTGTTCACTTTAGAATAATACTTGAAATGTTTTTATTTATTTTATATCCACAATACCTAACCGTGCCTGATGCTGATTTATTGAATGAAGAATGTATTAATGAAAGAATGTTGTGCGCGTGTGTGTGTGTGTTTATGTGTTCGTATGTCCGTGTGTCTCCATTGGAGGGTTGTCAAGAGGGGCATATGGGGAGTTTTCATTTGGTTAGTATATTCTCTGTCCTTTTTAAAAACATAACTAGGCTGGGTGTGGTGGCTCAGGCCGGTAGTCCCAGCACTTTGGGAGGCCGAGGTGGGTGGATCACCTGAGGTTGGGAGTTCGAGACCAGCCTGACCAACAAAAACCCCGTCTCTACTAAAACTACAAAATTAACTGGGCATGGTGGCGCATGCCTGTAATCCCAGCTACTCGGGAGGCTGAGGCAGGAGAATTGCTTGAACCCAGGAGTTGGATGTTGCGGTGAGCCGAGATCACGCCATTGCACTCCAGCCTGGGCAATAAGAGCAAAACTCCATCTCAAGAACAAAACAAAAAAACCACGACTAATGGCATCCCTCATCCTATTCTACACTTTGCTTTTATTACTTAAAGTATATCATTTCATATTAGTACATAAGTGCTATGTTTGCATAATATTCCATTTCATAGATATAATTTACTTAGCTGGTCTCCCTTAAAAATTTTTTTAATTGTGGTAAAATATGCTAACATGAAATTCACCTGAATTTAAAAAATTCATCTTAATTTTTCTTTTTTTTTTTTTTTTTTTTTTTTTTTTTTTTTTTTTTTTGAGACGGAGTCTCGCTCTGTCACCCAGGCTGGAGTGCTGTGGCCGGATCTCAGCTCACTGCAAGCTCCGCCTCCCGGGTTCACGCCATTCTCCTGCCTCAGCCTCCTGAGTAGCTGGGACTACAGGCGCCCGCCACCTCACCCGGCTAGTTTTTTTGTATTTTTTAGTAGAGACAGGGTTTCACCGTGTTAGCCAGGATGGTCTCGATCTCCTGACCTCGTGATCCGCCCGTCTCGGCCTCCCAAAGTGCTGGGATTACAGGCTTGAGCCACCGCGCCCGGCCTTAATTTTTCAAATGTACTTAATTTTTCAGTCTTGTTAAGTATATTCACATTGTTGTGAAACCAATATCTAAAACTTTTCCATCTTGTAAAACTGAAACACTGTACTCATTAAACAACAATTTCCCCCTCCCCCCAGCCCCTGGCAACCACCGTTCTACTGTTTTCATGAATTTGAGTTAGCCTCTCTTTCTAGTTGTTTTCATCTTTGCTTTTACAATCAAAGCTGCAGTGAGTAGCCTTGTGTACATGTCATTTTGCACATAAATGAGTGTATCTGTAGGATGCATTTCTAGAAGTAGAATTCCTAGGTAAAAAGGTTTGTGCATTTGTTAATTTTGAAATATAGTGCAAAATTGGCTCTAAATAGGTCTCCCTATCCCTATTTCATCCAGAGCTTTTACACACAGGTGGCTTGACTTCTTTCCTTGTAGCAGTGAGTGAGATAAAGATAGGGTAAAAGTGAATACTAATATAGAATCGACCTTTGGTAATTCATATCAAAAAATGCTAGAAGCTTCTTTGCAGAATTCTGATGTTTGAAAACTGAGGCTTGAAATAAATTTACTGCAAAATGAGGTGGCCGAGTGCGGTGGCTCATGCTTGTAATGCCAATACCTTGAGAGGCTGAGGCTGGTAGATTGCTTGAGCCCAGAAGTTTGAGATCAGCCTGGGCAACATGTCAAAACCCTGTGTCTACAAAAAAAATACAAAAATTAGCTGGACGTGGTGACACACACCTGTAGTCCCAGCTACTCAGGAGGCTGAGGTAGGAGGGTCACTGAGCCCAGGGAGCTTGAAGCTGCAGTGAGCCGTGATTGCACCATTGCACTCCAGCCAAGGTAACAGAGCAAGATCCTGTCTCAAAAAAATTAAAAATAAATAAAAAACGAAATGAGGCATAACTACATAGAAATACCAATGTTTCCCTTAGAATGTACCGATGGATTTTGGTGCAGTGACTTTTCATCTGATAACTTCAAATAATTTGGCATTTTTATTAGTTTTCTTTTTTTAAGGTGAAAGTATGTATTATTATGTCTGAATATTTTCTTATAAAAATAGAATCTGAAGGGTTGGGAACCACCTGTCATTGATGATCAGTATTAACAGTTTGAAATTTGTTTTTCTAGACTTTTTTCAGTGCATTGAACAACACATAGATGGTATTCCTGCTTTAAAAAGATGGGATCATGCTATATTTACTGTTTGGTGATTTGGCTTTGTTTAGTTGATAATATGTCTTTTTTGGGTTAGTGAATAAGAGGTATCCTCCATTATTTTAATGGGTTTATACTCTCCTATTACATCATAATTTTCTTGTCCATTCCCTTGTTGGTGAACATTTAAGTTGTGATAAACATTCTTTATACATATATCTTTGCTTATTTGAACAAAAGTTTCTGTAGGATAAATTCTAGGAAATAGAACTTCTAGATCAAAGGTATGACCATAGCTGGGCATGGTGGCTCATGCCTGTAATCTCAGCGCTTTGGGAGGCCAAGGCAGGTGGATCACTTGAGGTCAAGAGTTTGAGACCAGCCTGGGCAACATGGTGAAACCCCGTCTCTACTAAAAATACAAAAATTAGCTGGGCGTGGTGGTTTGCACCTGTAATCCCAGCTACTTGGAGGCTGAGGCAGGAGAATTGCTTGAACCCGGGAGGTGGAGGTTACAGTGAACCGAGATCGTACCACTACACTCCAGCCTGGGTGACAGAGCTAGACTGTCTCAAAAAGAAGGAAGGAAGGGAGGGAGGGAGGGAGGGAGGGAGGGAGGAGGAAGGAAGGAAGGAAGGAAGGAAGGAAGGAAGGAAGGAAGGAAGGAAGGAAGGAAGGAAGGAGAGAGATTATTTGGGGGCTCTATAAAAGTTATATTAACATTCTGATTTGCATAGGAAATAAACTTAGTTGTAAACTTTTGGATGTTTTAGCTAGGTGACATATCATTAATATACATCAGTTTTTCTAATATAAGGTTTGTGATATTATAAAAATCTTTAAAATGACAGCTTTGAAACTTTTTATTCTTACAGTGATGGAATGGGGAGAAGATATTAAAGCAGTTTCAAAAGATGAAGCAGTGATGTTGGTGAATCATCAGGCAACAGGAGATGTGTGCACACTGATGATGTGCCTCCAGGACAAAGGACTGGTAAGCTACCCTGAAGGCAGTAGGTAGACATCCAGAAAGGAAGGTTAAAAGGAATCCATTCGGCCGGGCATGGTGGCTCACATCTGTAATCCCAGCATTTTGGGAGGCTGAGGTGGGCAGATCACGAGGTCAAGAGACTGAGGCCATCCAGGACAACATGATGAAACCCCATCTCTACTAAAAATATAGAAATTAGCTGGGTGTGGTGGTGCGTGCCTGTAGTCCCAGTTACTCAGGAGGCTGAGGCAGGAGAATCACTTGAACCAGGGAGGTGGAGATTGCAGTGAGCCGAGATCATGCCACTGCACTCCAGCCTGGAGACAGAGCAAGACTCCATCTCAAGAAAAAAAAAAAAAAGGGGAATCCATTCAAATATCTTACTGTGCTTTGAAATATAGACATAGACTTTAGTATGTATACTACTTTCAATAAAAGTTTAGAAAATATTAAATTTTAAAAGGAAAAATATATCATTCTAAGTCACCCAGAAGTGGGATGTAGAGACTTAAAAAAAAACTGGGACAATGTGAATTATATTTCTTTCTTTTTTTTTTTTTTTTTTTTTTTTTTGAGGCGGAGTCTCGCTTTGTTGCCCAGGCTGGAGTGCAGTGGCCGGATCTCAGCTCACTGCAAGCTCCACCTCCCAGGTTTACACCATTCTCCTGCCTCAGCCTCCCGAGTAGCTGGGACTACAGGCGCCCGCCACCCCGCTTGGCTAGTTTTTTTGTATTTTTTAGTGGAGATGGGGTTTCACTGGGTTAGCCAGAATGGTCTGGATCTCCTGAGCTCGTGATCTGCCCGTCTCGGCCTGTGAATTATATTTCAATAAGAATGTTTTAAAAAATAGTAACTGGGATGAAAGCAGGTTAATATAGTTCAAATTGAGGGCTATCTGGAGATGAAGCAGTGGATTGCCAGTTTGAAAAATACAAACACAAAAAGCTGCTTCGGCCTGGCACAGTGGTGCAGCCTGTAGTCCCAGCTACTTGGGAGGCTGAGGCAGGAGGATCGCTTGAGCCCAGGAGTTTGGGCTGTAGTTCTTTACGCTGATAGGTGGTCTGCACTAAGTTGAGCATAAATATGGTGATCTCCTGGGAGCAGTGAACAACTAGCTTGCACAAGAAGGGTGAACCAGCCCAGGTTGGAAATGGAGCAGGCCAAAACTCCTGTGCTGATCAGTAGTGGGATCGTGCCTGTGAAGAGCCACTGCACTCCAGCCTGGGCAACACAGCAAGACCCCATCTCTAAAACAAAAGGTTGGGGGAATATTGCTTATGATAGAATAAATATTTATAAACTGAGTGGATTTAAAAAATAAATTCAGTCTTTAGCCTTAAGAGGTTATGTTCATAGAAAACTAAATAAATACAAAGTGTATAAATTAATGGAGTTAATGTGTGACGTAATAGTAAATAATCAAATCAATGGAAGTTCATTAAGGGCTTAGTAGTTATGATCACTGACTATACGAAGTGTAAATACCATCCTATAAGATACAATTCTTCTCATCAGGGTGCTGACAGCCTAGTGGCAGGTGGAAGAAGGGTATCACATACAATGCTTTTTTTTTTTTTTTTTGAGATGGAGTTTTGCACTGTTGCCCAGGCTGTAGTGCAGTGGTGCAATCTTGGCTTGCTGCAGCTTCTGCCTCCTGGGTTCAAGAAATTCTCGTGCCTCAGCCTCCCAAGCAGCTGGCACTGTGGGCATGGGCACCATGCCTGGCTACTTTTTGTATTTTTAGTAGAGACGGGGTTTTGCCATGTTGGCCAGGCTGCTGGTCTCAAACTCCTGATCTCAGGTGATCCACCCACTCTTGGCTTCCCATAGTGCTGGGATTATAGGCATGAGCCATAAACAATACTTAATTGCCAAATGAGATGGCTTCAGTGGAGGGTAAGTGCACCGTGTACCTCATGGACATGGAAAACTTTATGAAGGGGAGAGGACATACACTTGGCCTTGAAGGATGAGTAGAGTTTAGTTAGGTAGAGTGGTAAAGCAAGGACTCCTTTCTTAATGAAGCAATCTTGGCAAAAACATCAAAGTGAGAATAAGCCCTAGTGTGTTTAGGTTTCAGAGGTTTTGATTCACTAGGTTAGGGTAGAGTCAGAAAATGAGAGGAGATTAAAGAAAAATATGTTTTATTATTGTAGAATCTGTTTTTCTTGTCTATCTGAAAAGCAGTGGCATAATCTTGCTGGAATGTGGAATACATTAAATCTTTTCTTATATTCAGGATCTTGAATTGTTAAAAGAGTATCACTGTGTAGATATATTTGCATTTATAATAATATTTATTGCCTGTCCCCTAAGTTCATGACATTAAAATTTTGTCAAACTAGGCCGGGCACGGTGGCTCACGCCTGTAGTCCCAGCACTTTGGGAGGCCGCGACGGGCGGATCACGAGGTCAGGAGATCGAGACCATCCTGGCTAACACGGTGAAACCCCATCTCTACTGAAAAATACAAAAAACTAGCCGGGCACGGTGGCGGGTGCCTGTAGTCCCAGCTACTCAGGAGGCTGAGGCAGGAGAATGGCGTGAACCCGGGAGGCGGAGCTTGCAGTGAGCTGAGATCCGGCCACTGCACTCCAGCCTGGGCGACAGAGCGAGACTCCGTCTCAAAATAGAATAGAATAGAATAGAATAGAATAGAATAGAATAGAATAGAATAAAGCAAAACTAGTTGATTTGGCTTTCTATAAAAGAGACTCTCCAATTAGTTAACATTGTTACTCTTACAGATAGGATCATTACATTTATAGTGATTATCCTGAGGGCCTACAGTGTCCTTAAGTGTTTTTTTGAATCTCAAAGGGTGATTAAAATGGTCAAGATAAATATGTCTAACTGCATTCTAACACCAGTTTGGCATAGATGATAACTGTATTAACCAGAATATTAGGTAATTTAAAATTCCCCACTCATGTGGACAAAAGAAAGTTTGGTTGGCTTGTTTGCCTTTATAAAAATGTTTAAGTCCCAAGTAGTTTTTTCATTTCGGATTAGTTAATACTGAGCATTCTAAATAATGCTCTGATAATATTGAATAATTTGAAATCTAGAAGAATATTTTACTTTCTTTTATAAAGGAATAACTGAGAAATATAAGGGTAGAAGCATTATAATCTCTCCCTGCTGCCTAATAATTACAGAGCAATATTAATTTGTATTCACTAGTAGGAATGTTTACTTGATTTATTTTATACTTTATGGATACATTCGAAGAAGGAAGGCTATTGTGGGCCAGTTAAAAAATATTACTTTGATGGTAATGTAATTATAGCATAGCTTTTTGAATTCAGGGGATTTCTTGAAGCCCCTATTAGTTTCTCAGTGGGAGTACTATTGGCATTTTAATAGGACAACAGTGTTGCTGAGAACTGTCCTGGGCACTGCCAGACGTTTTGTGTACCCAACTGCCACACAGTAAATGCTAGTAGCACTCCTTAGTCCACAGTAAATGCTAGTAGCACTCCTTAGTCCACAAGGACCAAAATTATCCTGCAGTTTCCATACTCACCCAATGGAGAACCATTGACCTTATTATAATTTCAAAAGGAAAAAAGAGTACAGTCATTTGTTTAAGTCTCTATACGGTGTTCTGATATGTAAAAAATCTATGCATTCAGATAAAGAATAATTGATATAGATTGATTTTGTCTCTTAGAAATAATGAAAAAGTTCTGAGTGACGGACCTACCAAACATTGACAGAGTTGATTTAGGCAGCTTATGTTTACTCATCCTTCTTTTGAAGAATATGAAACAAAGGATTAATTGTATTTTCTGAAAGTGTTGGTCCTTTTTTTTTTTTTTTTTTTTTTTTTTGAGACGGAGTCTTGCTGTGTTGCCAGGCTAGAGTGCAGTGGTGCCATCTCAATTCACTGCAACCTCCGCCTCCCGGGTTCAAGCGGTTCTCCTGCCTCAGTCTCCCAAGTAGCTGGGACTACAGGTGCCCGCCACCACGCCCGGCTAATTTTTGTATTTTTTAGTAGAGATGGGGTTTTGCCATGTTGACCAGGGTGGTCTCAATCTCTTGACCTAGTGATCCGCCGGCCTCAGCCTCCCAAAGTGCTGGGATTACAGGTGTGAGCCATCGTGCCTGGCCTGGCACCTTCATAATAAGTGTCTGTGAATTGTCTTGGCCTTTTATGACAATTTACGATAAAACTAAGAATTTTTATTTCTGTCAAAAGAACTTTATTAAATGTTTTATAAACATTTATTGACTTATAACATTTCCCCTAAAATAAGTTGGAACAGAGCTATCCTTACAAATCTCAGAAAATAGTTTGGCTATCTTTACTGAATTTATGTTTTAAGTGACCCTTCTAACTGAAGAGATAAACCCATCGTGAATGAAAAGTTAAATATAAAAGCTAGTTATTTGGCATTTAAAACCCAGAAGTCAATAAATTACAACTACAATTCATAATGTGTCTAAAGTTAAAATGCTTTATAGGTTGAATCCACTGCTTTTTGTTTGTTTTGGGGACACTTTTCAACAAATTTCATTTAGTCCAAATCTCAGTCTATTTAAACAAAGTACTGTAATCATCATTTTAAAGTGAAACAAGATGGGATGCTGGTGATTATCTTATTAATTGCTTGAGGTATCAGTTCTTTCTTTATTAGGCATATATCTTCATTTAAAAAAATGATTTAATATTGTAAAGGTGATGGAGTAGGAGTTGTGTAGCTGGAAAACTAAGGCAGAAGCTGTAATATATATCATCTGTGGGCTTTTATAATGCTTTTATAAAAGCAGCACATGGATATCAGTGTTTTAGTTTTTTCCGTATGTGTAGGTTCACATAAATTGGTTCTTAGAGATGATGTTTGCATCTATTGTTCCCATGGGAAACCAAAGTAGAGCTTACTGCATTCTTGATTGAGGTTGCAGCTTTCACTTCAGTTAAGGCTTATAACAAGGAATGCTATTTCCTCAGCGGGAAAGAACAATTAACTGATTCATTAATTAGATCCTGTTTGTACTTTAAAAATTTTTTTTTTTTTGATACGGAGTCTCTCTCTGTCACCCAGGCTGGTGTGCAGTGGCTCAATCTTGGCTCACTGCAACCTCTGCCTCCCAGATTCAAGCAATTCTCCTGCCTCAACCACCCAAGTAGCTGGGATTACAGGCATGCACCACCACACCTGGCTGGGGTTTCACCATATTGGCCAAGCTGGTCTCAAACTCCTGACCTCAAGTGATCCACCTGCCTCTGCCTCCCAGAGTGCTGGGATTACAGGCATGAGCCACTGTGCCTGACCTGTACTTTTAATTTTTAAATTTGCATGGAAGAAAGTCTTCTGTCCTCGATATAGGTATTAACCCTTATCAGCAGTGGATAATATTTTTCTATTTAAGGACTAAGGCACTACAAATATTTTTATCCTGGCAAAGAGCATGATTTTGCATACACTAATAAATATTCTTCATAATAGAATATGTAAATCATTCTATTATATTGATTTTTAAATGTTTTTATTTTGGACACTAACTTTTTATACTTTGCCATGAAGCTACATTCAGATTCTGTAAAGCTATAAGTGAATGTTCATTAAATATATAGTCTTCTTTGATAACTTAACCATTTTGTTGTATTGTTTCAAAATATTTTGCAAGTTATCTAAGAATTACCAGAGACTTTGTTTGGGGTAGAACAAATTTGAAATCATTAAGTCCAAATTTAAGAAGTTAATTGAATTTCATTTTTTATATAGTGATATATGTACCTATGACTTAGGACTCAAAGACTTGGAATCAAGACCTGTAATTTTTCATGTAGACAGTGTTAGTAACTGTGCTTTGTTTGTAGAAATAGAGGTAGATTTAAATATTTTGGTTAATTAAAAGTATGCTTGGATGATTATATTTAAAGCTTGGAGACTCGGCTTGACTATAGTCAGGTTTCTTCTATCCAATATTATTTCTTGCTTTTCAATATTTTAGGTTGTTGCTCAGATGATGTGGTTGATGGATCATATTTTTAAGTACACAAACTTTGGAATTGTTTCTCTGGTCCATGGAGACTTCTTTATAAGACAGGTAAGTAATAAGCACTTTTTTCCTGCAGTGATAGCCAGTCAAATTGATTATTGATTATAAAAAGAGGTATAACAAAACCAATTATAATAGGTAGGGCTACTGCTAACCGGTTTCAGGGAGCTCTGTTTTGTTTTTTTTTTTTTGGAGACAGTCTTGCTCTGTCACCCAGGCTAGAATGCAGTGGCACCATCTTGGCTCATTGTAACCCTCCACTTCCTGGATTCAAGTGATTCTCATGCCTCAGCCTCTGGAGTAGCTGGGACTATAGGCATGCCACTACGCCCAGCTAATTTTTGTATTTTTCGTAGAGATGGGGTTTCACTGTGTTGGTTAGGCTGATCTGGAACTCCTGACCACAAGTGATCCACCCGCCTGGGATCCCAGAGTGCTGGGATTACAGGTGTGAGCCACCGTGCCCAGCTCAGGGATCTCTTTCTCTGAATCTTTGTTCCCTAACCATTTATTTCAATCTCAATTTGAGTATGGATAAGTACTAAAATACTTAAAATGCAAACATTCTAACCTCTACTCTTCTCCCATTTAGAGGGTACAATTTAGTTTAGTAAACATTGCCCACTATTCAGTTTCTTAGCTATGTGAATTGGGCAAATTATTTAAACACTCTAGTTTCTTTGTTTTCCAAACTTGAATAATATGTAATATCCCCCACAATGGTGGTTGTGGGGATTAAATGAAGTAATACCTATAAAGCACTCGGAACAATGCCTGCTACCTTCATCATCATTTTTATCTTGATTACTACTATTGTATCACTATTATTTTTATTTATAAGGCACTGTTGTATAATATAGTAGATATCTAAATTACGAGTAGGCAGATTATTAAATAAATTAATAAATAATAAGTTGATGTAATAATAATAATGGGAGATGTTTTGGGAATTCATAGTGGGAAAAATAAGTTATCAGTTTTATGTGAATCCAGAAAAACTTCAGAGGAGAAGATGATACTTGGCACAAATTTTAAAGAATAAGTATGGATTTGATGGAGGAAGGTGTATTGGGAAGTCCCAAGCATTAGGAATAGTTTAGGTAGGAAGAAGAATGATAGCCTCTTATCAGCACTACATTATTTTCTTGACTTGTTACTAGTATTACATGCTTTATTTTCACCAGAATGGATGACTGAAATATGATATGTAAACGCTTTTATGTATGACAATACCACACTTATTTGGTGTTTACATATTTAACAACCTGGATTGTGCCGTGCTTCACACATAATAATTACTTAATAAATAACTGGTGAATCTAATTAAGCCTTTTCCAAGAACCGCAAATTCAGAAATAATCTGGAAGTGAGTAGAAAAACTTCTAAGTTCTGTGAAAATAGGTGTCACAAGACACCTATACTTTACTCCAGACAGTTTTATGTACTGGATATTATATCATTTTTTTTTTTTTTTTTTTTTTGAGACAGAGTCTCGCTCTGCCGCCCAGGCTGGAGTGCAGTGGCGTGATCTTGGCTCACTGCAAGCTCCGCCTCCCGGGTTCACGCCATTCTCCTGCCTCAGCCTCCCGAGTAGCTGGGACTACAGGCGCCCGCCACCTCGCCCGGCTAGTTTTTTTGTATTTTTTAGTAGAGACGGGGTTTCACTGTGTCAGCCAGGATGGTCTCGATCTCCTGACCTCGTGATCCACCCGTCTCGGCCTCCCAAAGTGCTGGGATTACAGGCTTGAGCCACCGCGCCCGGCCAATATATCATTTTTTTTTTGGAAACACCCTTTGTTCTTCTGAGCAGAGAAACAAATATAAGCATAGCCTGGAACCACAAGAAGTGGCAATTGGGAGTGGACACAAGGTCAAGACAAAATAAACTGATCAGGACAACTTAACAACGATCCTAGTGTAATAGCTCAGAGAAGGCAGCAGAACCAACAATTAGAAATCTTAGCAGTCTCAGGGATCTGAAAAGCTAGCTGAGCACCTTACTTCGTTTCCAGCTTTAGGAAATAATTGAATTTATAGTGTAGTGTAACAGTTGACCCTAATGATGATCCTCAGGCATCAAGAAGAGGGGCTGGGCTCTGTGGCTCATGCCTGTAATCCCAGCACTTTGGGAGGCTGAGGTGGGCAGATTGCTTGAGGCCAGGAGTTTGAGACCAGCCTGGCCAACAAGGCAAAGCCCTGTCTCTACTAAAAATACAAAAATTAGCTGGGATGGTGGCACGCACCTGTAGTCTCAGGTACTTTGGAGGCTGAGGCAGCAGAATCACTTGAACCTGGGAGGCGGAGGTTGCAGTGGGCCGAGATTGTGTCACTGCACTCCAGCCTGGGCAACACAGCAAGATTCCATCTCAAAAAAAAAAAAAAAAGAGGCTAAATTATACTAGATTATCAGTGTACTTTTAGATAAAAGTCGAAAATTAGGTACTCCAAAATATTTTCTTGTGATTACTATGTGAAGTTTTGCATACATAAAGATTATATTTCGAAGTATCTAGAAAGTTTACAAATTTATTTCTAAAGAGCAACATTTTTTTCTCTGATAGACTAGTAATAAAAATCTATAACATGAGGGGAAGGAAGGGAAAAAGCATTAATGTTTAAAAGAAAAATTCTCTTGAGACTTTACTACTATACCATTTTGACAAGCTTTTCCAAGAATAGTAAAAATATTTTGTGTATAATCTTGAGAACTTAATAGCTATCTTAATCATAATCAGTTCACCTCAGTAAACTAAGAAAATGTCTTACATGTTTTCCATTTGGGATACATTTGATCTAAAGACTGAAAGCATACTAATTATTTTGAGGAGCTTCTGTAATTTTGTTGGCTGGAAAATACTGACAAATTGATCACACTGAAAGAAAGAACCTTTGTTGTAAGCTTTGGGCCTTCCTACAGATTTTTCTAGATTCTTCTTTTTAGACTTCAGGTCATCTTCTTTTCTCTCTTTCCCTCTCAACTAAGATACAGTCCATTAGAATGTCTTTTTAGCTTTTCTTTCACATTTTTTCCCGAATGTAACTACTTATCATCAATGCAATATAATTGAATCTCATCACATTCCCTTGTGTGCAATACTGCAAGTCTTCTAACTTATTATCTCCTGTGGTCTTTTGGTCACAGGAGCCAGCAGATTTTATTTATTTTATTTATTTATTTATTTATTTATTTATTTTTTGAAACAGGATCTCACTCTGTCACCTCAGGCTGGAGTGCAGTGGTACCATCGGGGTTCACTGCGTCCTCGAACTTGTGGGCACAAATGATCCTCCCGCCTCAGCCTCCTGAGTAGCTGGGACCACTAAATGTGCCACCACACTCGGCTAATTTTTGTATTTTTTGTATAGACGGGGTTTCACCATGTTGCCCAAGCTGGTCAGACTTTTAAACATAAATAAGATTATAACACTTCCTTGTTCAAAACTATCCAAAGATGTCCCCTCCAAAACTACTTACCATGCATAAGGCTCTTCTCATTTGGTCTCCACCTCCCTCTGTAGCTTCTTTTCTTACCACTGACTTCCTTGTTTATCACATTTCAGCCACACTGGCCTTGGTGCTGTTCTTTGAACATGCCATACTCATTCCCATCAAATAAATGACCTTTGTCCTTTTCGTTCTTGTCACCTGGAATATTCTGCCTTGCATCTTCACATGACTTATTCCCTCACATTTTTACCTCCTCATAGCGGGTTTCTCTGACCCTCTTGACCCTTTCTATCCTTTTGCTGTTTTCTTCCTAACACATATTACTAGTTGAATTTCCACTCCACATATACCATCTTCCCAAACTAGAGTGTAAGCTCCATGAAAGTCTCTTATTTCCTCCTCTATGTCTAGTGCCTAGGACAGTGCATGGCACATAGCAGGCACTCAGTAAATAGTCGCTGAATTGATGAATGGCTGAACTTTCAAGGGCAATCAGAACAATTTCCTTTTCCTTCAGAAAGACAGATTTATTTATATAAGTGCTAATAACCTCTCTTTTTACCACTGTGGTCAAAAAGGGAAGTAAGGTGCCAGGGGAGGGAAATCACTATTCTATTCTATGACTGGATTTTAATTTAGAAGCTGTAATTTCTATTTAATTTTATGGCATTAATTTTGGATGTACCTGTACTTATTACATGTGTGTGTGCCTTCTAGGGAAGATCTTATCGTGACCAACAGCTGCTGCTTCTCAAGAAGCACTTAGAAAATAATTACAGGAGCAGAGATCGAAAATGGATTGTTTTGTTTCCAGAAGGGGGCTTCCTCAGGAAGCGGCGAGAAACAAGTCAGGCATTTGCCAAGAAAAATAACTTGCCATTTCTTACAAATGTTACTCTGCCAAGGTCTGGGGCAACAAAAATTATTTTGAATGCACTTGTAGCACAACAGAAAAATGGAAGTCCAGCAGGAGGAGATGCTAAAGAATTAGGTATGATGGTTTTTAGCATTTTTTACCTTGTTGGAGTTAAAGGATTTTCTGGAGTTACAGAAGATGATCATTGTTCTTTTTTGTATTTATAATTTGTGTTAAAAATAATACTTAGGGAGAAGATGAAACTGTAATTTTTAAAAAATGTTTCCATTTACAAAAATAGTCTGTGCTTTTAGTAATTTACTCAAATAATACAGAAATGCATAAAGTCAAAGATGTCTTTCTCCTGTCTTACTTATATGGAGCCATTCCCACGGCTGCAGTAAACATTCTTACAAATGTCTTTACATATTGGTGGAACTATTTCTGTAGTACAGATTCCTAGAAGTAGAATTGCTAGACTAAAAGATATAACTATAGAAATGACATGTTTGAAAAACTAATCTTTTCATTTATCAAATAATATTTTCATTTACCAAATTGAGAAAGCTTTTTGGTCTTCTTTTTGTTTGTTTGTTTGTTTGTTTTTGTTTTTTTCCTGGATTTTCTTGGGAGACAGTCTTGCTCTGTTGTCCAGGCTGGAGTGCAGTGGTATGATCATAGCTCACCATAGTCTTGAATTCCTGGGCTCAAGCGATCTTCCCACCTCAACCTCCTGAGTAGCTGGGGTTGTAGGCACATGCCACCATGCCTGGCTAATTCTTTAGTTGTTTTGTAGAGATGGGGGTCTCACTATGTTGACCAGACTAGTGTCAGACCCCTAACCTGAAGTGATACTCCTGCGTTGGCCTCCCAGAGTGCTGGGAGTATAGGAGTATAGGTGTAAGCCACTGTGTCCAGCCTTGTTTGTTTTTAATACAGAGAACTAATTTAATGCAATTTGATAGTATTAAGAGCATTAAGTGTTAATAAATGACTCAGTTATTCCACTGCAAATATTTATCAAAAGGAAATAATCTGAAATGCAGGCAAAGAAGTTTATTACAGATTATTTATAATAGCCAAAACATTGGAATTAGCTAGAAGTGAGAATGGATTAGTAATTATCAAATATCCATACAACGAAATACAACACAGCTGTTACAAATGATGTTTATGGAGTGTTTGTATTGGCTTGGAAAAATATTTATGCTCTTCTGTTAATAGGGTGGGCAAACATGCAACTCTTCTGAAAACAATTTGAATTCAAGTCTGTAAACAACAAGGCAGTAGGAAATACGTGAAAGGAAAGACACCAGAATGTTAGCAGTGATTGCTTTTCTGAGTTGTAACATTATGGATTATTTTTCTCTATTAATGCTTTTCTGAATTTTCCGTTTTTAAAAATAATGTGTGTGTATTACCTTCTCACCATCAAAAAGCAAATCATACTCAAAGATGCAACTATCTTTCAGATAGCCTGGTAAATTATAAAGTTTTGCAGAAGATATTTGTGCCCATAGCGTGGAGACTGTTTTGAACAAGTTACCTAAGATACTGCTGTGAAAGTCTGGTTATAAGTTAGAAAGCTGAAAGGCATTCACTAGGCCTGTTTCCTTTGCAGTATTTTGCTATTTCTTTTCATATTCTTTAAATAAAATAAAATAATAATTGAAATGATTGGCCCTCAGAAACAGTATGTTTTTAAATGGCAATTAGGACCAGACATAGAAATAATGTCTGTGATTTAACTCAGATTTAACTGAGTTTTCCTTTTATTTGTTTTTCCCAAGCAGCTGCTTGGCAGTCAGCTCTCTTAATCTTTCATCATCTATTAAAAAGACAAATTGGAAGAGTCTTTTAATAGAAAAGGAACGTTCAGAATAGTTTCACTGCTGGAGAGACACTGTGGCAATGGCAGCCAAGCCAAAGCTTGAAGGCAAATGTCTTCCAAACAGGATTAGTTGCACTAATAAAGACTGCTGTTTTAAAATAGTTCCACCCAGGCAATATCCTGTGGTGGTCTAGATCTCAAATGTAGGGGCAACTGTTATACTGATTGCATAATAGTGAAGAAAAATGGTTGTTTTCTTTTAGAGAGAACTAGTTTACGTTTGTAACTAAAGCAGAGTAGTTTATTTTTTAATCCTACCTTAAAGTTTTTCATTCTACCTGTTTAGAAGAAAAACCGTAAGTATACCTGAAAACTAGTTTTACCTGTATTTTATTATTATTTTCCATGTTTTGGTATTTTACATTTTATTTTCTTTTGTGTTTATGTTAATTAGCATTTTATTCCATGTATACACAAACCATGCCTTTGTGTTTGTTTTAATATGTGATCCATACACATATACCAAAATTAAGTTCTGTCTGATTAACTTTAAAAAGATTAGTATTTTTGTTACCACGTGATTTAACAGATATTAAACTGAATTTTGGTGTTTTTTCTCATCATTTAATTATAAAAATTTTCAAACATACATAAGAGTTTAAAGAATTTTGCAGTGGATATCTGTGAGCTGACTAGATTATCTCTTCATCATTCTATCCATCCATTAATCCATCTTGGTTGTTTCATTTTTTAATGTGTCTAAAAATAAGCTTCATTAGTATGCTTTACTCCTAAACATTTCAGCATGCATATCATTGGTAGCTTGTTAAAGTGTGTTTCTTTACATAAACTCAGTTCATTTAGCAATATGTTATTTTTAAATTATTTTTTTTACTTGTTTTACAAGTATATTTTTCTCCTTCACAATGTTGTTCTAAAATCTTTACAGAATTTAAGGCCAGTTTTAAATTATTTGACATACGAAAGTAATATATCATTGATTCCTAATGCACATTTGGACTTATGCTTGAAAATGAGTTTTCTTTTTTTAGGAATTTCTTACATACTTCAAATAAAGAATGGACCATTATACTCTTAAAGTCTGGCCATCAGTATCCTCTGTGATGATTCTGCTCTCAGTTCTCGCTCACCTTTGTACCCCATGCTGGGATAAAAACAATGTGCAAAGGATCAAACTTAGCAGAACTTACCATCCCCTCTCCACAACAGTAGTCACCAGTTGTACGTTCCAAAAGGCAGGAAGCTTTATTGCTTTATGTGTACATATAACTCTTGCTAAAACTGAGGGAGATATTTTGCTTTTTATTTATTTATTTTTTTTATTTTTTACGTATTTTATTTTTTTGAGACGGAGTTTCACTCTTGTTGCTCAGGCTGGAGTGCAATGGTGCAATCTCAGCTCACTACAACCTCCACCTCTTGGGTTCAAGCGATTCTCCTGCCTCAGCCTCCCGAGTAGCTGGGATTACAGGGGTGCACCACCACACCTGGCTAATTTTGTATTTTTAGTAGAGACAGGGTTTCGAACTTCCTATCTTAGGTGATCTGCCTGTCTTAGCCTCCCGAAGTGCTGGGATTACAGGCATGAGCTACTGCGCCCGGCCTTTTTTTTTTTTTTTTGAGACGGAGTTTTGCTCTTGTGCCCAGGCCAGAGTGCAGTGGCAGTGATCTTGGCTCACTGCAACCTCCACCTCCTGGGTTCAAGCGATTACCCTGCCTCAGCCTCCCAAGCAGCTGGGATTACAGTCACGCGCCACCATACCCAGCTAATTTTTTGTATTTTTAGTAGAGATAGGGTTTCACCATGACCTCAGGTGATCTGCCCACCTCTGCCTTCCAAAGTACTGGGATTATAGGCGTGAGCCACTACGCCCAGCCTCAAGAGCAGCAACAAAGTGTGTCCATAAAGAATGCTTAATTTTGTTGCCATGTTCCAATATTTATTAATGCCTATCCTCAGTATCACAAATCTTGGTGTTTATATTATATTATATTATATTATGTTATGTTATATTTAGTGAATGATTTTGTTTTGTTTTGAAGTCTGTTTTTTCTGTGATGTGAGTTTAGCTTCTGACCTTTTCATAGGTCAGGTTTTTATAGGAGTGTTAAATATAAATTAGATCTTCATAGTGCATAATTGTATCAGATACTTGAATGGTGCATGTCCAGTAGATAATAGTGTTCTTTGTTTTGAGGTTCATCCATTTTATAACACAATAAGTAATGCTTAATTTCTTCTAAAGAACATTATAGAACAGTAGCACCAAAGTTCATCCTCAGAATTTTTCTTAAAGCAGAAGGTATATTGATACACCTTACACTGGTCAAGTAATCTATGTTATTTGCTATAGATAATATAAAAGTTGATTTATATTAAGTCTTTTTTTCTTTGTTCTCAGACAGCAAATCAAAAGGCCTCCAGTGGATAATAGATACGACGATAGCTTATCCCAAAGCTGAACCTATAGATATTCAAACCTGGATCCTTGGATACAGGAAACCAACAGTCACACATGTACATTATAGGTAAGAATTCTATATTAGTACTCAGTATATATCCAACAATACTACCTCAGGACAGTATGAATGTCTTAATATTTAGTTTTTAATCATACAGTAGAAATAGTTGGCTCAAGTTCATTCTTATGCTGCATTTTTAATATTAAAATATCATTTGAAGTAGGTATTTCACTCAGTTATAGAGATCTCTAAAAGTGATATTCTAGAGGCACTATGTTTATTCGGTTGCCTGACACTTGAGTAAAAGTTAACTTAAAGGGCAAACATCAAGGATAAATATATACTCACTTGGCTTAAGAAGGTATATATTAGTAGAGATATTACAGAAAAGGAGTCCTCATCCAGAACCCCAGAATGTTCTTGGATCTTGAGCAAGAAAGAATTCAGGGCGAGTCTGTAAAGTGAAAGCAAGTATGTTACAAAAGTAAAGGAATAAAAGAATGGCCACTCCATAGACAGAACAGCCCCAGGGGCTGCTGATTGCCCATTTTTATGGTTATTTCTTGATGATATGCTAAATAAGGGGTGGATTCTTCATGCCTCTCCTTTTTAGACTATATAGGGTAACTTCCTGAGGTTGCCATGGCATTTGTAAACTGTGATGGCACTGGTGGGAGCATAGCAGTGAGGATGACCAAAGGTCACTCTCGTGGCCATCTTGCTTTTGGTGGTTTTTAGCTGGTTTCTTTACTGCAACCTGTTTTATTAGCAAGGTCTTTATGACCTGTATTTTGTGCTGACCTCGTGTCTCCTCCTGTGACTTCGAATGCCTTAACTATCTGGGAATGCAGCCGAGTAGGTCTCAGCCTCATTTTACCCAGCTGGTATTCAAGATAGAATTGCTCTGCTTCACACACCTGTGACGGAAATTGAATTTCTTTTTAAATCATTAATCCACATAAGATTTTCTGAATGATTAAATTGGTAATGTAGCTATGACTTACACTTTTAAATTTTTAACATTTTAATATGTCATTTGCATAAACAATAGCAAAAACATTTATTGAATATGTATGCTAGCTTCTTGTTTTTTTAATGTAGTTTTTTTAAGGAGTTTATATAAATATGATAGGTATTTGTATGAAGCATAGGCTGATAAGGCCTGTTGGGTTTTGATCACTTTTATAGGCCTTTTAGCCTTACTGTGTTTCCATGTGAAAGACCTCAACCCCTGGCAACTACCTTACAAAGGTGAGGAATTGGTCCCAAGGAACATCACAGTTGCCACAAAAGCCCTCAATTCTAGAGGAAAACAACTCAAATTACGTACCATTGATAGTACATAGGTAGCATATTTTTATATGTGTAAACCATCAGAGTTTTATTAGTACAAATGTAAGTACAGAGTTGGAAGAATTTGAATGAAAATTAAATTCTGAAATTTAAAATTACATAATTAATAGTTGGGCTTTTTGATGTGTGAGGGATGACTATAAAATTACAGTTGATTCTGGTGTGTGGCTTACACTGAGTAAGGTAAGAGTTTAATTCTTTGTGTCTCTTTTCTCAGTCGACTCCACAGGTTTCCCTTTTACTTAAGTTATTGAGCACTTACTCTGTATAAGGCAATGTGCTAGGCCCTGGAAGAATTGCTCTAGGAACAGTTTTATTTCCACATATGTGAAACATAGCAAACCTTCAGTAAGTTTTTACATTGTAATCTATGAATGAAGGACAATGTTAATGCCCAAGCTAGGAATACATGGCTGTTGGATATATGACTATATGTGCATTCGATATATGTGCATTGGATGTATGTAGATCTTCCTAGCAAATCATACCCCAAAAAGAACTGAGATGAGGAAGAAAACATTGTGTGGTATGGGCATTCTAGTATAGGTGACCCTGCTTTTCTTTCTGAATCAATAAATAGAGGAAATTTTAGTTTATAATCAGGAAAAAAATGAATCAAATCATAAAGGATCATAGAAAGGGAAGAAATGGCCTACTTTTAGCAAGATTACTTTAACAGGCTCTTACATTCACTTGAAACAGAGGTTCTTAGTGCTGGGGCTCATGGATAGACCTCAGAGAATTTTTTAACTGAATAAATGAAATTTTGAGAATGTTTATACCTTTCTACAGAGAAAGTTCATAGCTTTCACTCTGTTCTCAAAATTATTTATGACCTCAAGAAATTAAGGACCCCTGACTTAAAGATGAAAACCTCATAATAGATAGAAGATGAGGAATGGTCAGTTTGATACAGAAAAATACTTCTAATAAAGAAAATTTAATATGTTAAACTAGTAGAGATTAAATCATGTTATAGAATCATACTCCAAGATATTAAAGTACAAATTATGCTTGATTATGAATATGCACATATACAAACCCTAGGAGTCTTGGGACAGGTGAGGAGATACACTTTTCTTCCCAGGAATTTAATCAAGATTATTGTCTAACCAATGTTAGACAGGAGAGTAAGGACCTGTGTTCAGAAATGGAGAGCAAATGAAAAGAGCAGAAAAGAACAGAGGTGTCCTGGTGTCAGGATAGTACTGTGCTTCTGCAGGAAGCCTGTGAGAGGGGATATGGGCCATGTCTTTAGCAGCTCCCAGGAATAGTCTCTATCAACTATAGAGTGACTTCTCATGTATTGTTCTTGGCCATCAGGACACCATGGTGCATAGGGAAAGAAACAGTGGTTTTTTGTTTTTTTTTGTTTTGTTTTTTTTTTTTTTTTTTTTTTTTGAGGCGGAGTCTGGCTCTCTTGCCTAGGCTGGAGTGCAGTGGCCGGATCTCAGCTCACTGCAAGCTCCGCCTTCTGGGTTCACGCCATTCTCCTGCCTCAGCTCCCGAGTACCTGGGACTACAGGCGCCCGCCACCTCGCCCAGCTAGTTTTTTGTATTTTTTAGTAGAGACGGGGTTTCACTGTGTTAGCCAAGATGGTCTCGATCTCCTGACCTCGTGATCCACCCGTCTCGGCCTCCCAAAAGTGCTGGGATTACAGGCTTGAGCCACCGCGCCCGGCCGAAACAGTGGTTTTAATTCAGACTTTTTGTTCATTTGGTTATATTTTTAAAATTTTAAACAAGGACAAGATGTTTCAATAAAAGTTTTAAAATGCAGCATTAGAAATCACATTATATATATAAATGTTAATAATATAAATAATTGGGATTAGATCCCTTTCTCTTGTAATGTGGGGAGGTTGGCAAGAAAAACTGGGTAGTATCGGCCGGGCATGGTGGCTCACGCGTGTAATCCTAGCACTTTGGGAGGCCGAGGTGGGCAGATCACCTGAGGTCGGGAGTTTGAGACCAGCCTGACCAACATGGAGAAACCCCGTCTCTACTAAAAAAAATACAAAGTTAGCCAGGCGTGGTGGCACATGCCTGTAATCCCAGCTAGTAGGGAGGGTGAGGCAGGAGAATTGCTTGAACCTGGGAGGCGGAGGTTGCGGTGAGCCGAGATCACGCCATTGCACTCCAGCCTGGGCAACAAGAGCGAAACTCTGTCTCGAAAAAAAAAAGAAAAACTGGATAGTATCAACTGCTTAAAGTGGGGAGTGGGTGCCCAAAGCATAGGAAAAGGTGGTCTGGAAACTATAAAGTTCACTAAAAAATAGTAGTTTTGTTCATTTTTGGCTTGCTTATCTTAAAATAAAAAAAACAAAAAAAAAAAAAAAAAAAAAAAAAAAAAAAAAAAAAAAAAAAAAAAAAAAAAAAAAAAAAAAAAAAAAAAAAAAAAAAAAAAAAAAAAAAAAAAAAAAAAAAAAAAAAAAAAAAAAAAAAAAAAAAAAAAAAAAAAAAAAAAAAAAAAAAAAAAAAAAAAAAAAAAAAAAAAAAAAAAAAAAAAAAAAAAAAAAAAAAAAAAAAAAAAAAAAAAAAAAAAAAAAAAAAAAAAAAAAAAAAAAAAAAAAAAAAAAAAAAAAAAAAAAAAAAAAAAAAAAAAAAAAAAAAAAAAAAAAAAAAAAAAAAAAAAAAAAAAAAAAAAAAAAAAAAAAAAAAAAAAAAAAAAAAAAAAAAAAAAAAAAAAAAAAAAAAAAAAAAAAAAAAAAAAAAAAAAAAAAAAAAAAAAAAAAAAAAAAAAAAAAAAAAAAAAAAAAAAAAAAAAAAAAAAAAAAAAAAAAAAAAAAAAAAAAAAAAAAAAAAAAAAAAAAAAAAAAAAAAAAAAAAAAAAAAAAAAAAAAAAAAAAAAAAAAAAAAAAAAAAAAAAAAAAAAAAAAAAAAAAAAAAAAAAAAAAAAAAAAAAAAAAAAAAAAAAAAAAAAAAAAAAAAAAAAAAAAAAAAAAAAAAAAAAAAAAAAAAAAAAAAAAAAAAAAAAAAAAAAAAAAAAAAAAAAAAAAAAAAAAAAAAAAAAAAAAAAAAAAAAAAAAAAAAAAAAAAAAAAAAAAAAAAAAAAAAAAAAAAAAAAAAAAAAAAAAAAAAAAAAAAAAAAAAAAAAAAAAAAAAAAAAAAAAAAAAAAAAAAAAAAAAAAAAAAAAAAAAAAAAAAAAAAAAAAAAAAAAAAAAAAAAAAAAAAAAAAAAAAAAAAAAAAAAAAAAAAAAAAAAAAAAAAAAAAAAAAACGAAAAAAAAAAAAAAAAAAAAAAAAAAAAAAAAAAAAAAAAAAAAAAAAAAAAAAAAAAAAAAAAAAAAAAAAAAAAAAACAAAAAAAAAATATAGGGAGATTTGAAAAACTATTCATGAAAGTTTTTTTTTTTTTTTTTTTTTTCTGCAGTTGAGCATAATTTCTCCCTTTCTGCAGTTAAGCATAATTTCTCCAGAACTCTAGAACTATTAAACCATATGGGACCAGCCAATTTTGTTTCACATGATGTAGAAAGGATTTGTTTTCATCTTAGCAGACTTAAAAAGATAAATAAATAAAGCAGCCCTCATTCTTGAGAATTTAATTGAAGTGATCACTTAGTGATTATGGTATATAACTGGGCAAGTCAGTACTGTTGCTGGTTTGTTTTTTTTGAGACACAGCTTCACTCTGTCGCCCAGGCTACAGTGCAGTGGGCACTGCAACCTGCACCTCCCAGGTTCAAGTGATTCTTCTGCCTCAGCCCCCTGAGTAGCTGGGATTACAGGCACATGCCACCATGCCTGGCTCATTTTTGTATTATTAGTAGAGGTGGGGTTTCACCATGTTGGCCAGGCTGGTCTCGAACTCCTGACCTCAGGTGATCTGACAGCCTCGGCCTTCCAAAGTGCTTTAGCCACACACCTGGCCTGTTGCTAGTTTTTTAGTGTAATCTTGGGAAATGTGACATATGACAGTCAGAAAGTAATCCATCCTGCTCAACTTTTATTAGATTCCACTTAAGATATTTCATGTATTTTAATTTCTCCGTTTTAAAAGAAATAATGTGATTGGTAAAATGTTATCTATAGAGTTGACAAGCATGAGAAGCCTAGAGAGTTCTGTAATTTAAAAAAACAAAAAAGAGAGCTAACGTAGATGAGTCCTAGAACACTAGTACCACTTAAAAGGCAGCTATTATGGATCAAATCAAAACAAATTCATAGGTAGTAGTAATTAAATGAAACACATTTTTTTTTTTTTTTTTTTTTTGAGATGGAGTTTCGCTTTTGTTGCCCAGGCTGGAGTGCAATGGTGTGATCTTGACTCACTGTAACCTCCGCCTCCTGGGTTCAAGTGATTCTCCTGCCTTAGCCTGCCGAGTAGCTGGGATTACAGTAGGCATGCGCCACCATGCCCGGCTAGTTTTATATTTTTAGTAGATAATGGGGTTTCTCCGTGTTGGTCAGGCTGGTCTCGAACTCCCGACCTCAGGTGATCTACCCACCTTGGCCTCCCAAAGTTCTGGGATTATAGGCATGAGCCACCGCGCCCAGCCATGAAACAGAATTCTAAGAGAAACTCCCAGTTGAAAGTACAGGTTAAGAGAAAGGTTAACAATTCATAAGTGTTAAATCTATAATAAGTGTATATATATTTGAGATACTTCTATTATATTTTAGGTAGATTTCATATAGGGCAATAACTGTGCTTCCTATGTAGTACATCTTGGTATCTGCTGAGAGCCACAAAAGATGGCTCTGGGTGGCTGGGGTATTATATTGTTATACGATAGCATTCCTTACCATCAGAATTCACTTGGGAAACAATATAGTTAGCATAACTTATTTAACATTAATCAGTGGTTTGTCTATTTATTTATTTATTTATTTTGAGACAGAGTCTCGTTGTGTCATTCAGGCTGGAATGCAGTGACGCAATATCAGCTCACTGCAACCTCTGCCTCCCGAGTTCAAGCAATTCTCCTGCCTCAGCCTCACAAGTAGCTGGGTTTACAGGCACCTGCCACCATGCCTGGCTAGATTTTATTTTTCCATAATACATTTATTTTCACTTCTTACAAATTATAGTCCAAGCTGCCAAATAAATTCCACTACCTGTTCTGTACCTCATTGGAACATAACATGACAAGCAAGTATATGGAGATCTCTGAGCAAAAGTGGCATTTTCCCACAGAGTAACTCCCTTCATGCTGTGTTAATAAGTTCTTTTTAAAAAAAAAAAAATCTTTCTTTAAATAGAAAAATAATATCTAGATTGCCAGAATGTACAGCAGAATGTTTTTCTTGATTTGAAATTTCTGTACTGACGCTTAGGAAAAAAGCATAAGAATGTAATAACTTATTTTAAATACTCTGAAACTGTTTATTTCTTCCAATAGCAGTTTTCTCCATTAATTTACTACTCAGGCTTATGTTGGTTTTTAGGATTTCTAGAAGACATGACATGTTATATATGAAACACCATAAAATACACATTATTTTTATATAAAATACTACTGAAGTACTTAAAATACCACATAGATGAGAAAGTAAACATTTGTGGCAGAGTTGTATACTAGAGCCTGTCTTACAAATAGGTAGTATTGCTATGTTTCAAAAGTTGAACTTTTAGGGCATGCATTGAGAGCATATTCCTCAGAAAATTTGTGGCAAATGGTGATTAAGTGCCCAGGCAACTTTGCTAATGCTGGGACTCTGGTGGCCAGAAGTTGCCCTGACTTTGGCAGATGCATTGTTGTGAGATGCAAATGATGTACAGGTAAAAGGGTCTTTTAGGCTGTGCACGGTGGCTCATGCCTGTAATCCCAGCACTTTGGGAGGCCAAGATGGGCAGATCACTTGAGGCCAGAAGTTCGAGATTAGCCTGGCCAACATGGTGAAACCCCATCTCTACCAAAAATACAAAAATTAGCTAGGTGTGGTGGCATGTGCCTGTTACTACTTGGGAGTGAGACAGGAGAATCGCTTGAACCTGGGAGATGGAGGTTGTGGTGAGCCGAGATTGTGCCACTGTACTCCAGCCTGAGCAACAGAGCACGACTCTGTCTCAAAAGAAAAAAAAAAAAAAGACTTTTAAAAAACACAAAGCACCTTTTAAATATAAAGCACCATTATTAAAATATATAAAGAATGACAGATTATTGATAAGTTCGGTATTTATAAATCAGCATTCTCCATATATATTGGATCGCAGTCATTTATTACTTTAAGAGAAAAGATGCTTTTTAAAAAATACATTTATTACCAATATTATTTATTGTTTAGGTAAATATTTTTTATTAGCTTGCATACAACTACATTATTGAACTTTTTCAAAAGTAATGCTTATTTTAAAAGAACTAAGACTTATCTAAGGGAAACATCTGAGAGTAAAGAACTTTTTCCTCCTCCTGACCTCTTTTTATTTCTGTCAAACTGGAAGACAGCTTATTCCTGCTAAGCAAGTAGTGGGCACAGTGCACTGCTGTTCAGTGGTTAATAGGAAAATTAAACATGATTAGATTTTAATTACAGGGAGAGTATTTATAGGGGTAAAGACAAAAGTAATGTCTGTCCTTAATATAAATGTCTATTTCCCTTCAGTTAGGACAGTGAGTTAGAGAAAATGATCCTTGTGCAGAAGTAGCTTATTTTTTCGTGTTTAAAATCTTGAGAAAAGATATAACCATAAGTGTAGTGGCATAGATAGATTACTAAAAGCAGAGGTGGTGTTTTCATGTGTAACTTGATTAGGACTTTGGTTACTTGGGAGAAGGCATTCAAGTATGAACTTTGGGAAATAACTTATTTTAATTTGGGGAGGGGGAATTAATTTAGAAAAGAAATATTAATATTTTTTAAAGATACATATGCTGTCTAGCAAGAGTAAACAAACTAACATTTTGACATATTTGCTTTAGGGTATTTGTAATTGATAAAAGAAATGATACACCATTTTAGGCCAATCAGATTTGGAAAAATCAAAGATGGTGACTTGGTCACCAATATGGGAAAAGGTGATCTCTTATATACTGCTAATGAGATTACAATCTACTGTGATCACTTTGAGGACTAGCTGACTATACTTATAAATTGAAAATGCACATACTCTGTGATCTAGCAATTTCCATGGCTGGGCACATACATAGCCTACATTAGTTTGCAGAGTATTATTAAAATTACATCTGCACAGTGAGAATTATTGTCAAAGAGATGAGGGAAAAGTTATTTGTGAGAAAAATTACCAACACTTAAAAACAGAGAATAATATTTTGTAATTTTATGCCTAACCCTGTATGTATTTTTGATTAATATACCATTTTGGTCTTTCCTTCTGCTTTTACCCTTACTCCCTAAGACAACAAAACAAAAAAGTCATGAGTTTTTATATGTTTTAGGGGCTGTAATTTCAGAAATAGTTATTCCTTCAAAATCTTTTTATTACAGAAAATTTCAGACTTGTAAATGAAATCTCATGTGCACATCACACCCCCTCAACAATTACCAACTTATGATCAATGTTACCTCCTATACGTTATTTTCAGACCCCAGTGGATTATTTTGAAGCAAGCCTCAGACATCATATAATGTCATTTGTAAATATTTCATTATGTATTCTCTAAAATGTAAAAACATGAAAGACCTGAATATATAGAAAGAGAATACGTGTGTTCATAGAGGTGAAAACTCAATATTATAAAGATGACAGTTCTTCCAGATTAACCTATAAATTTAATGTAATTCCAAACAGAATTCAGGATGGTTTTTCAAGAAACTGGACAAAAATTTGGTTATAAAATTCATTTGGGAGAGTAAAGATAAATGAATAGCTAAGATAGTTTTGAGGATGAACAAACTAGAAGAACAAAGGAGTTCTTCCTACTAGATGTCAAGTTTAGTTACACTAATGTAATTAAAACAGTGTAGTTATAGGAGAAAGTCCAGATCAATGGAGAGATTAGAAAGTTCAGGTCAAGATTTATTTGTGAACTCACATGTGATTGAGTAGCCCTTTCCTATCAATGGAGAAAGGACAAACTATCCAATAAATGGTTTTGGGACTGTTGATTCACAATATGGGAGGAAAAGCTAGAATTTCACTCCATACCATATACCAAAATTAATTCCGGGTGGATTTTATCTCAACAACAATGATGGGAGCCTAAAGTATTTGGGTGGGTGCAATGAACCGTGCCTGTATTCCTAGCTACTCAGAAGGATCACTTGAGCCCAGGGGTTTGAGGCTAGCCTGGGCAATAAAGTATTTGAAGAAAATATAGGAGACTCTTAATGTCTTCAAGTAGGGTAGCCCTTCCTTACAAGACACAGAAATCAGAAGTCATAAATCATTAAGGAAAATATAAATATGAGTACATCAAAACTAAAAACTAGGCTGGGCACAGTAGCTCACGCCTATAATCCCAGCACTTTGGGACGCCTGAGGCAGGCAGATCCCTTGAGATCAGGAGTTCGAGACCAGCCTGGCCAATGTGGTGACCCCATCTGTACTAAAAACACAATAAATTAGCTGATATGGCGGTGAGCGCCTGTAATCTCAGCTACTCGGGAGGCTGAGGCATGAGAATTGCTTGAACCCAGGAGGCGGAGGTTGCAGTGAGCTGAAATAGCGCCACTGTACTCCAGCCTGAGTGACAGAGTGAGACTCTGTCTCAAAATAATAATAATAATAATAATAATAAATAAGTAAATAAAAAGAAAATGTCCAATTAAAAAAACCCTAAAAACTAGAGTGTTCAAGAGACACAATAAAGTGTTTGAAATGCACATAAGAAAAGTGAGTATTGAGTATGTAGTCATGTGTCACTTAATGACAGGGATAGTTTCTGAGAAATGTGAAATTAGGTGATTGCATCATTGTACGAACATCATAGAGTATACTTAGACAAACCTAGATGGTATAACCTCCTACACACCTAGGCTGTGTGGCATAGCCTATTGCTCCTAGGCTGCAGACCTGTACAACATATTACTGTAGTGAAGACTGTAGGCAATTGGAATACAATGGTAAGTATTTGTGTATCTAAACATATCTAAACATAGAACAGGTACAGTAAAAATACAGCATAAAAGTTTTTTTGTTTTGTTTTGTTTTTTTTGTTTGAGACAGTGTCTCTCTCTCTGTTGCCCAGGCTGGAGTGCAGTGGTGCGATCTTAGCTTACTGCAACCTCCACCTCCCCGGCTCAAGCAGTTCTCCCACCTCAGCCTCCTGGGTAGCTGGGATTATAGGCATGCGTCACCATGCCCAGGTAATTTTTGTATTTTTAGTAGAGATGGGGCTTCACCATTTTGTCCAGGCTGATCTTGAACTCCTGGGATCAAGTGATCTACCCACCCTGGCCTCCCAAAGTGCTAGGGTTACAGGTGTGAGCCACGGTCCCCGGCCAGTATAAAGGATTCTTAAAATGATACGCCTACCATATATGGAGCTAGTAGGACTGGGAGTTGCTCTGAGTGAGTCAGTGAGTGATGAGTGAATGTGAAGGCCTAAGATATTACCCTATACTACTGTAGACTTTATAAACACTGTATAGGCTACACTAAATTTATTTTAAAAATAAAGTAATTGTGCTATGGCATTGCAATGACTATGACATCACTAGGCAACAGGAATTTTTCAGCTCCATTATAATCTACGGGAACCATTGTCATATATGCAGTCTGTCGCTGACTGAAATGTCATGTGGCACATGACTGTACATGTAAACAGCTCAACAGTTTTTACAAATCAATAATATTTAAAACCCAGAAGAAAATGTACAAAAGACACAAAGACTTTTCGTTATTTATAGAAATAAAAATATATGAAAAGATCAGGGAAATGCAAAACAGGGCAAAATACTATTTTTTTTCTCATCAATATCAAATATTGGTGAGCTTTTAGGGAAGTTAACACACACAAATCGATGCAGCCAATCTGAAGAGCAGTTTAGCAATATTTTAAATTATCTACGACATAACAATTCTACTTGGGGCTATATATCCTAGAGAAAGACAGGATATTACTGCAAGATATTTTGTAAGAGTAAGAAATTAGAAATAATCTAAATGTCCATTAGTAGAGGGATAACTAAATAAAATATTGTGTATTCTTTTTTGTTATTTTTTTGCTCAGAGCAGAGAGCATTAAAAATATCATGTATTCTTCAAAGGAATATACTAAACAGATTTTTATTTCTGAGTGCTTGACTCCTTCACTAGTATGTCTAATAGTCCTCTCGTCAGAGGCATTTGAACCGGAGCAACTCCATCTTGAGTAGGGGCTGGGTAAAATAAGGCTGAGACCTACTGGGCTGCATTCCCAGATGGTTAAGGCCTTCTAAGTCATAGGATAAGAGGTTGTGGCACAAGATACAGGTCATAAAGACCTTCCTGATAAAACAGGTTGCAGTAAAGAAGCTGGCTAAAACCCACCAAAATCAAGATGGGAACAGGAGTGACCTCTTGTTTTCCTCACTGCTACACTTCTGCCAGCACCATGACAGTTTACAAATGCTATGGAAACGTCAGGAAGTTACCTTATATGGTCTAAAAGGAGGAGGCATGAATAATCCACCCCTTGTTTACCATATAATCAAGAAATAACCATAAAAATGGGCAACCAGCAGCCGTTAAGGCTGCTCTGTCTATGGAGTAGCCATTCTTTTATTCCTCTACTTTCTTAATAGACTTGCTTTCGCTTTAGTCTACAGAATCACCCTGAATTCTTGCACAAGATCCAAAAATCCTCTCTTGGGGGCTGGATCAGGACCTCTTTCCCATAACACTCTCTCAAACTGAACTGTGGATTTCCCTAAAAATATATACTCCTTCATAGCCTTTACTATCTCATTATTGATAACAGCCTCCATCCTTCCTGTCACTCAGATGAGAAGCCTTGGGGTCGTCCATGGCTCTTCTTTTTCTCTCATATTCTGCATCCACTCAGTTAGGAAATCTTTTTGCTTCTAAATTTAAATACATATCCCCTGATCACTTCTTTTCACCCTGGTCCTAGCCACTATCACCTCTATCCTGCTCCTAGATTACTACATAACCTCCTAATGTGTCATCCTATTTTTACCTTTGTCCCCTGGCGAATTCCAACATAGTATCCAGAGTGCTCCTTTTAAAAGTCAAATTGTGTCAATGCTAGGCTCAGAATTCCATCATGGCTTCCCATCTAAAAACCCCAAAGTCTTACAGTGGTATCTAAGGCCTTATTTGACCTCTTCCTTCTACTCTTTAGTCATTCCCCTGTGTCTATACTGGCTTTCTTGCTGTTACTGAACATCCCAAATGTATTCCTACTTCATGTTCCTACTGACTGTTTCCTCCTCCACAAAGAGTCTTCCCTTGGAAATCTGTATGAAGATTGCCCTCACTGCCTTCAGGCCTGCTCAAATGTCCTCTTTCCACCCTACGTCAAATTGCAGTTGTTCCCCTCAGTCTAATATGCTTAAGTGGATTTGGGATGATTTTCTAATGATATTTCTTGTATCTGAGAGTTATAAAAATGGTATTCAAAGCCCATTCCATAGAGATAATGTCACACCATTGATACCAGAATTAAGCTCTGAAAACCACACAATAGAGATGTATGTTTTGTCATATATTAACATCTCTGAAATCGGGAGACATCTTAAAATCAATGTAATAATGCATTGGTTATAATTTAATTGGACATTTGGCAGGCAGCACTTCAAACAAAAGTCTAAACGATAAATGCTGTTCCTTTCCCCGCCCCACAAAAAAAGGGCAGGCAGCATAGTGACTGCCATGTGGTTAGAGTTCAGCTGTTAACAGCGGGTGCCTCTGGGGAGGGACTCGTACTTTTCACTGTACTATTTGAGTGTTTTTTTACAATATGCATGTATTCTTCAATTAAAAATAACTAATTGAAAAAAGAAATTGCCCACAGAATTTAGGGTTTTGGATTAATAACTATTTGAATAATTGCAACAAAAGCATTTTCATCTGGTAGGTATAAAAATTTAATAAGTTCACATTTAAAATGCATACCATTTAATAAGATACTAAATAGATTTTTCCCTTTTAAATCAAGGATATTGAAATACTCAAATTACATAGTCTAGATTTTCATATTCTAGTGTTGTATCCATAATTTAAAACTGAGCTTTAAGAGATTTTAATTTACATAATTATTTTTTGACATAAAAGGACAAAGTAAAATAAAATTAATATAGTAGGCCGGGCGCGGTGGCTCATGCCTGTAATCCCAGCACTTTGGGAGGCCGAGGCGGGCGGATCACCTGAGGTCAGGAGTTCGAGACCAACCTGATCAACATGGAGAAATCCCGTCTGTACTAAAAATGCAAAATTAGCCAGGCACAGTAGCGCATGCCTGTAATCCCAGCTACTCAGGAGGCTGAGGCAGGAGAATCGCTTGAACCCGGGAGATGGAGGTTGTGGTGAGCCAAGATTGCACCATTGCACTCCAGCCTGGGCAACAAGAGCAAAACTCCGTCTCAAAATAAATAAATAAAATAAAATAAAATAAAATAAAATTAATATAGTAAAAATCAGTTATTCAACATATTGGGGACCAAGTTTTAGGTCAGCTTTTTGTAATAACTGTGAGTAACTCAAATAACATATTACCCTTGGATACAATAATGATGTATGTTCAGGTCTTTGCCACCCTCAGCCCCAGCCCCAAAATTACTCATCTAATGATAATATTGCCCTTAAAGATTTTTGAGCTAATAGTTGCATTTTTTTCCCCTAGTAGAAGGAAACAGTGTCCTGTCTTTAGTTTTTCTTAGGCTAGGACTTTTCTCTATCATTGCTTATAATTATTGATAATGTCATCTCTACTTCAGCTATCTAATAATTTTCTTCTTGTCTGCTTTTCTTATCATTGCTTGTTTTTTATTGCTTTGCCTCCATATCCTGTTTTCCCTAGAAAAGTCTGTATGTTTTTTGCCATCAGCCACTGTTCAGAGCTACCAATTGGAAAATGGAAAATTACATATTAAATTTAAACAAGTTTTTAGTTCTGCTTTGCTGTTGTTATTAATGTTCACTGCCTAAAGGTTTTTATTTTCTACACCAGCAGGTTTTCCCCCTTTCCTTTAAAAGCAATTAATAAAACTTTTCAGGCTGGGTATGGTGGCTCATGCCTGTAATCCCAGCACTTTGGGAGGCCGAGGTAGATGGATCACTTGAGGTCAGGAGTTCGAGATCAGCCTGGCCAACATGGTGAAATCTCATCTCTACTGAAAAAAAAGAAAAAAGAAATTAGCTGGGCATGGTGACATGTGCCTCTAATCTCAGCTACTTGGGAGGCTGAGGCAGGAGAATCGCTTGAACCCAGGAGGCAGAGGTTGCAGTGAGCCAAGATCACACCACTGCATTCCAACCTGGGTAACAGAGTGAGACTATGTCTCAAAAGAAAAAAACAGAAAAGCTTTTCAGTTTCATGCTATTCAGGATGGAGACATGAAATAAGTGGTCTCAATTGAGGTTTGGTTATATTGTGAATCAAATTCTGTGTTTCTGAAATGATGTTGAAGAATCAGGTGAATCATCATTACAAATAAGGTAAAATTTCCATTCTCTAATTAGAAGATATGCCTAATTTCAGATATTTAGAAAAAGTATACGTGAAATAAGTTTTTTATGTTACCATAGTAAGTCAGGGTTCTCCAGAAAAACAAAATCAATAGGACAAATAGATGATCCCTGACTTACGGTAGTTAACTTCATGATTTTTTTGACTTTATGATGGTGTGAAAGTAATAGACATTCAGTAGATACCACAGTTTGAATCTTGAATTTTGATCTTTTCCCAGGCTAGTGATATGCGGTACAATACTTTCTTGAGGTACTGGGCAGTGGCAGTGAGCTGCAGCTCCCAGTCAACCACACGATAATGAGAGTAAACAGCCAATACTCCACAGTGTACTGTGTTGCCAGTACTTTTTGGATATTGTGTTTTGTGTTTTCACATCCTATCATCTCTACAAAATGCCCCCATCTGTGTGCAGTATTAAACACTTTGTTATAGAATAGGCTTTGTGTTAGATGATTGCCCAACCGTAGTCTAATGTAAGTGTTCCCAGCACATTTAAGGTATGCTAGGCTAAGCTATGATGTTCAGTAGTTAGGCATATTAAATGCATTTTTGACTTACAATGGGTTTATCACAATGTAACCCCATTGTAAGTCAAGGATCATCTGTATAAAGATACATAGAAAGAGATTTATTATGAGAAATTGGCTCATGTGATTATGGCTGCTGAGAAGTCCCACAGTCTGCTGTCTGTAAGCTGGAGGCCTCGGAAAGCCAGTGGTGTCATTCCGGTCCAGGCCTGAAGGACTGAGAACCAAGGGAGCCAATGTTGTCAGTTCTAGTCTAAGTCTGAAAGCCCAAGAACTAGGGAGCTGCTGGTGTAAGTCCTGGTCCAAGTCGAAAGGCCTTGAGAATTGGGGTACTAACTCTGTAAGTCGCAGCCTCAGTCTGAAAGCCCAGGAGCCAGGAGCACTGATGTTGAAGGGGAGGAGAAGATGGATGGCCCAGCTCAAGCAGAGAGAGTAAATTTGCCCTTCCTCCACCTTTTTGTTCTCTTTGGGCCCTCAGTGGATTAAATGATGTCCTCCCACATGGGGTGTAGGGAGCATCCACTTCACTCAGTTCATCAATTCAGATGCTAATCTCTTCCAGAAACACCCACACAGACCACCTAGAAATAATGTTTTACCAGCTATCTGGGCATCCCTTAGCCCAGTCTAGACTTAGGCCAGATATCAAAAATTAACCCATACACATAGAACTAAAATAATAACAGATAAAGCTAATTTACTGGGATATTATCAATAGATGAATGTGGACATAATATGATTTTGAAAATGTAGTAATTTGGTAAGTAACTGGAAGTAAGCATTGGAAATAAAGAATTCTCTCCCCACCTCCTTGACTCTTTGGGGGTTCACCATGTCTTTTTCACTTTTAGGTCTCCTTAAGGTCTAGCAAAGTGCCATTGTTATTCCAAAAATACCTCTTATTTTCTAATATAGTTTTGTGGAAATATTATGCCCCCAAATACAAAAATTTCTAGGGTTTTAATTTTAATTGAACAATGGTTAAACATAATTCTCACTGATAATTGCTGTTTATCTTTTACTTAGTTATTGAATCTGAGAAATGGAAAGACTACCTAGGTCTTTTTGTCTAACCTTTTCATTTAACTTATTCTCAAAATTTGAGTGAAAAAATGACAGAAAAAATAGCTATGGATAGAGAGAATGATAAAGTAAAGCAAATGTGAGAAATATTAACATTTGGGGAATCTGGGTGAAGCATATGAGAATTTTTATACTATTTTTACAACTTTTCTTTGAGTCTGAAATTATTTCAAAATAAAAAGTTTAAAAACATCATTAGACACATGAAAAGTGTAATAGTGAGTCTCCTAAGCAGAGAAACCTATGTCAGATTTTGCTTACCGGAGAGTTCACTTCTGCTCAATCAGCAACCATTTGTTAAGCATCTTACTGTGTGTCTCAAAGGATATACAATGAATAAAGATATAATAAATTCCAGTTCTAAAAATGCCATCTCATGGTTTATATCTCCAAATGGCATTTTGAGGGCTCTTGACTGTTGCAAGGAACAAGGCTCAAGAGGAGGGCTCAGTTATCCTTGACTGAGAAGGGGAAGCATTGGCCTAGGTGCTAAGTATTTGCCATCTTCCTATCTCAAAAGTATCTGCTGGTATGTCCCTAGGTTTGCTACCTGTATAGTCTTTGGAAATATCTGCTTTGGTTTATTTCCTGTATTAAAGTAGGTAAAAGTTTATATCTGAGTTTCTGAAATTTATTTTCAGATAACTGAGTGGTTTCTTTTTTAAACTGTTCTAATAGTTCCAGGGGGAAGCTATAAATATTACATTATAGTATGTTATTAGGCCTAGCAGCTTAGTTCAGGATAATGGCTCAAAGTAAAACTTCTGGGAATTGAATGCTGGGAGATACTCTGATATGTTAAATTTGACAGTTTCTGTTTTTGTCCATAAATCTATTTTTTGTAACAAGTAGTTTCTGGATTTCTGTGTTGTTCTTGCCACACTAACCCTGGTAGTGTCCGTGAACATTGATGATTATCTACAGATGACACCACATAAAGTTTTGTGCTTACAGATTACTGTAATTTAATTCTGTTCAGCAAACCTGAGTTCCTACTAAGGATTAGGCACTGACTTACACACTGGGTGCAAAGCTGAGAATAGTGCAGTCTGTTAGACAAAACAGGCACATAGGAAAATAAATAGAATACAAACTAATAGGTATAATCATAGACGTAGTTACAAAAGACAGAGTTGGCACTGAGAAGGAATTTTTTTTTTTTCTTTGAGATGGAGTCTCTCTCTAGTCGCCTAGGCTGCAGTGCAGTGGCACGATCTCAGCTTGCTGCAACCTCTGCCTCCTGGGTTCAAGTGATTCTCCTGCCTCAGCCTCCCACGTAGCTGGGATTACAGGCACGTGCCATCATACCCAGCTAGTTTTTGTATTTTTAGTAGAGACGGAGTTTCACCATTTTGGCCAGGCTGGTCTCGAACTCCTGACCTCAGGTGATCCGCCTGCCTTGGCCTCCCAAAGTGCTGAGATTACAGGCATGAGCCCCAGCACCCGGCCCAAGAAGGAATTTTTAATTACCTAGGAGAGGAGAAGGAGGAAGCTGAAGGAGAAGAGGACAATGGTTTAAGATAGTCAAATCCTTACCTGCCATAATAGGAAACCAACAAATAAATTTTAAATAGGATAATCTGGAAATAGTGCTATTAAAACATTTATAATATATATGGAAGTAAGGAGCAAAAGAAAGAGAGGGGTTGTATCTGAGAAACAGGTGTCTGAGGAAGGAAAGTATAGGGCCATTATTTTTTGTTGTCTACCCTGTGGTATGCTTTGACTTTTGGAAATTATATGCATATGTTACTTAACAAAGTAAAAAAATCCTATATCTAAGTTTATTTTCTATTGCTTTAATAAAATATCTGAGACTGTGTAATTTATAAAGAATGTAAGTTTCTTTCTCACAGTTCTGGAGGCTGGGAAGTCCAAGATCAGGTGGCTGTATCTGGTTGGCTTCTGGTGAGAGCCTTGTGCTGCTTCATAACATGGCAGAAAGCATCACAGGGTGAGAGAGGAGCACTGAGAGCCAAAGTGGCTTTTAGAACAGACTCATTCTTGTGATAACTAACCTCCTCGTTTGATAACTCATTAATCCATTAATCCATGAATGGATTAATCTATTCATGAAAGCAGAACAATCATGACCAAATCACCTTTTAAAGGCCTCACCTCTTAATACTGACATTGGAGATTAAGTTTGAACATGAGTTTCAGAGACAAAACACATTCAAACCATAGCATTCTTCTTACTCTTTTAGGCCAAATTCAAGTGATACCTCTTTTATATGTCCTATGCCATAAGTAAATACACACATTCCCTTATTTAAACTCACACAGTAGTTCTCTAAAATCCTCGCACAGTGTTTATAATATTCTGGTTGTTACTTTTCCCTCTGCTAGATGATTAGCTATTTGAAAGCAGAAACTGTTTATTTCAGAATCTTCTTCAGTGCTTAGTTCCTTACACAATCTTGACATAATTGAATTGAAGGTTTAGCCATGTTGTTTGTCAGCTCACATTTTTGGAGTCTTGGCATAAAAATTCAAATGCTTCAACTCCAGTATAGGGGGTGCCAGCTGCTAAGCATTACTTTACATTTTTTTGAAAGTGTAATTTCATCTAGTACTTCTAAATCTGACTGGATTTTGGTAGTATAGTCTCTATTTAAGAGCACATTCTGAATTACTGATAATAAGAATGTTCATTTCTTGAAAATTAGGAGCTAGTTTTTCATTTGGGCAGCTATTGGTATTGTAAAGGTTTATTTCTGGTGTATACGTGTTTATTTATTTAAATCCCACAAGCACTCCTCTTATTTGATTTCAAGAGGACTGGTATTCCATGTATTTAATCCTTTACCATATTAGGGGATTAGTCGCTTTAATATTTTAATCCCATGGTGACCAATCAGAGTAATAGAAGTAGATTGCTCTTGAGGGAGCATTTGGTCTGCCCTCCTGGCTGTCTCCTAAGAGAAGAGAATATCCCAGCTATTCTGGGCAGATGGTGGAGTAGGTTCTCTTTCAACACATATCCCCACCCCCATGTTCAACCCTATTGAAGCAATAGATACTTCACCAGCAATAGATACTTCATGCAACAATAGATTGTTGCACCAGCATTGCAACAAAGCAATAGATACTTTCGTGAATTCAACTGGTAAACCCAGACTTCCTCTGTTTAATTCAGCCTTATTTTTAATGTTCTTCTGTTTAATTCAGCTTTATTTTTAATGTCAATTTTCTCCTTATAAAGATATTTTAGATACTATTTTGAGATCTCTTTTAGCCCTATGGCCCTTGCTAAGTTATCCTTAAGTTGATTAGACCTGATTTTATATTAACAGAAGCTAAATTAATCTTATAAAGTAATTACATACTGCAAGTATTAGCTGATATGATTCAACAAGTTATTATCTGTCTTACAAAGAGTACCTATTCTGTGCTAACCAATGGGACTATGGCCTTCTTAGACCAGAGGAAACTTTATGAAGGCTTTATTTCTATTAGGCTTTAGAAGATGGTGGATAGAATTTAGGTAGGTAGAGATGGGAAGGGTAGGTGGGTAGGCATTTTGTGCAGTAGTAACTATGAACAAACACACAGAACTATGGAAGTATAGCACACGTGTAGGAAACAATAAGTAGTCTGTAATATGCATGCATAAATTGAAGCTCTGGGAAATATGGTTGGAAAGTTGAGTTCAGATTTTGGTATACCTTAAAAGCCAAGCTAACTATTTGTATCTCTAAGTAACTCAAAGTCCAATTCAAACAGACTTTCACAATAAGGGAATTTATTAGCTCACATAACTGGACTTCGAAAATAGGACAGGATGATGTACTTAATCTGGTGACTCAAACTCTGTTTCTCCCAGGTCTGCTTTCCTCTCTGTATTGGTTTCATCCTCAGCCAGTAGCTGTGAGGAAATGTAAGACCTCACACTTCCATGAAGATAAAGACAAGAGAAAAAATAGATTTTATTTTTCTTGTAATCCCTCTTAAACTTTTCCCTGAAGCCCCTACAGAACTTTCATTATCATCTCCTTGGCCCTAATTGGTTATGAGCCCATTGCTACACCCCAATACTTGTCATGAAGAGAATGATATATGATGACAGGTCTGACATGGGTTATTAATGAGAAGGGTGCCAAGACTACAAGAATTGGCTGATAACAGATTGGCAGACATTTGCTTTTGATAAATTTATTTTGTTTTTTAAAGAAGAGCTAGAGAATCCTTTCCCTTGAGAGGATTCCTGCAAGTGGTGGCGTGCATAGCCTTTTATATTAAGCAATGAGTGTCAACAAGGCAGAAACAGAATAGTTTTAGGAGGCAAAAAGTAATGCAAGTATTTGGCTGCTACTCAGGATGGTAGAGGTGAATAGTTAAAAGTGCTACATAGGCTGCACAAATGTGTTAAGACCATATTAAATTATCTAAAAGTAAAAACTCAGTAATTTGTAATACCTTTCACTTAAGAAAAATCTGATTTTTAAATTTTAAGATATGCCTCTAATATCAAATGAAGTTAATTGACCTTCCTAAACATCCAAACATTTAAGGACATTTAAATTGGAGGAAAGAGAAAGAAACAATTAGATTTCCTGAATAGTTAACATCTCCTGTGTTGCTCTGAGCACCCTTGCTTTTAGAACCGTAATGTATTAACTAAGAATTGTGAAGCTTTATTCTGCTCGGAGTCTGCCCCATGCATACATAGTTCAGAGGTCATCAATTTTAAGAGGCGAGAAAATAGAGTGTGCTTTTAAGTATGCACCCGTTTACTTTTCTGGACCTTTACTTTTTAGTACTGCTTTGTACCAAAATGGTTATAAATGTAGGCACCAAAAAACAATGGTAGTACTTAATTATAGATACTTTATGATTCAGAATGTTTTTATTAATGAAGATTAATGTTGAAATGAAAACACAAGATATCTGTATTCTTTTTTGAGGGGGGCAGGGTGACGGAGTTTCGCTCTTGTTGCCCAGGGTGGAGTACAGTGACGCAATCTCAGCTCACCGCAACCTCCTCCCCCCGGGTTCAAGTGATTCTCTTGCCTCAGCCTCCTGAGTAGCTGGGATTACAGGCATGTGCCACCACGCCTGGCTAATTTTTTGTTTTGTTGTTTTTTTTTTTTTTTTTTTCTGAGACGGAGTCTCGCTCTGTCACCCAGGCTAGAGTGCAGTGGTGCAATCTGGGCTCACAGCAAGCTCTGCCTCCTGGGTTCACGCCATTCTTCTGCCTCAGCCTCCCTAGTAGCTGGGACTACAGGCGCCCGCCACCACGCCTGGCTAATTTTTTTGTATTTTTAGTAGAGATGGGATTTCACCGTGTTAGCCAGAATGATCTCGATCTCCTGACCTCGTGATCCACCCGCCTCGGCCTCCCAAAGTGCTGGGATTACAGGTGTGAGCCACCGCGCCCGGCCATTTTTTGTATTTTTAGTAAAGATGGGGTTTCTCTGTGTTAGCCAGGATGGTCTCGATCTCCCTACCTCAGGTGATCTGCCCACCTCGGCCTCCCAAAGTGCTGGGATTACAGGCGTGAGCCACCACGCCCGGCCCGATATCTCTATCTTAAAGAGACTTCATGGATGAATTTCCATGACTATGTCTTCAGTCAGGCATAGCCCAGTTAGTTAAGAAACACTATTAGCCATCCTCTATACCTAAACGAGAGCCTTCTGACTTGGTAATACTCCAATTTAAAAGTCTTTCCGTAAGAATCAGTCTCACAAATTTCTAATGAAAATATAAATTGATACAATCTTTATTAAGGTAATACAGCAGTATCTTTTAAAATTACTACTGCATTTGACTTTGACATAGCAATTTCACTTCTGGAAATTTATCCTTTAAACTTACATATGAATGAACATTTGTATAATGCTATTTGTTGCCACATTGTTTCCAGTAACAAAAGATGAGAAACTGTTTATCAGTAGAGAATAAAAGGAATTTAATATTTACTATATTAAGAGATTACAATGAAAATTCAAAAATATTGTTAGCAGAATGATAATGAAAATATCTATCAAAAGTTGTGAGATGTAACTTAATCTATGCATAGGAAGGATTTATAGCTTTAGAATGCTAATATTATTATAGAAAGTAAGAAAACTAAAAACCAGTAATCTAAATATTTATCTCAAGAAAAAAAAAGCAAATTAAATCCAATTACAGTAGAAAGCAGGGAAAATGAAGGAGAATGTTGAAATAGCAAACATATGGTAGAAATAGCAATATCAGAAAATTATGTTTCTTTGAAAACACTATTAACTACATTACCAATATCAAGAATGAAAAGGGGTATATCACTACAAATCTTACAGTTACTAAAAAGAGGAGCTGGGTATGGTATATGTGCACCTGTATTCCCAGCCGCTCAGGAGACTGTGGCAGGAGAATCCTTTGAAACCAGCCTGGGCAACAGAGGAAGACCCCGTCTCTAAAAAAAATAAAACAAAATAGTAAAAGGACATTAAACACAACTCTTCCAGAGCATAGAAGAAGAAAGGATACTTCCTAAGCTTGTTTTATTGGGATAGCATAACATTGATACCAAAACCTGAACTAAAGAGATTATAAGAGAGGAAAATTTACAGGCAGACCTCTTACATGGTTATAGATGCAAGATAAAACCCAGCAATATATATTAAAATATGTAATGTTATATAGTGACAGCATACATCCTAGGATTGAAAGTTTAGTTTAAAATTCGAATCAATCAAAGTAGTTCATCATATTAACAGAATATAGGGAAATATTACATAAGCATTTCAATAGATAAAAAAATTTTTAATAAAATGCAACTCTCATTCATGATAAGAAAACACTTTTAGCAAATTGGAAATAGAAGGGAATTTCTTCTATTAAGGTTAATCTGATTAATGATATCCCTAATAAATTTTACAGCAAGTAATATACTTAATTGTGTTGAATATTTATCCCTGAGAGATTAAGAATGAAAGAGAAGGATGCTTATTATCACTACTTCTATTGAACATTGTACTAAAGGTTCTTTTTGTTGTTGTTGTTGTTGTTGTTTTTCTTGAGACAGAGTCTCACTCTGTCGCCCAGGCTGGAGTGCAGTGGCACAATCTCGGCTCACTGCAGGCTCCACCTCCTGGGTTCACGCCATTCTCCTGCCTCAGCCTCCCGAGTAGCTGAGGGACTACAGACACCCGCCACCATGCCCGGCTAATTTTTTTGTATTTATGGTAGAGACAGGGTTTCACCGTGTTAGCCAGGATGGTCTCGACCTCCTGACCTCATGATTCGCCCGCGTCAGCCTCCCAAAATGCTGGGATTGCAGGCATGAGGCACCACACCCGGCCCTGTACTAGAGGTTCTTACCAGAGCAATATGACAAGAAAAACAAAAGTGTTAACATAGGAAAGGTAAAAACAAAATTGTCATTATTTGCATTAATTTGTCTTTTAACTGCAAATTAAAATTGTAAGATTCCTTGGTAGGTACAGACATTCAGTCATTCACTGACTCAAATTGAGCCTAACCCTTATATGTAAATGACTATTTCATAGAACCAGATACCTGGAAACTTCTTAGAAAAGAAGTTAGGAAAAGGCACTTTATGAAACTATTTTTTAATCATCTTTTCAAATCCACTTCAAATGGAGATGGTGGCTTGAGACAGGAGTTTGGCTTTTTGCAGCCAAAGAGCCAAGATACAGCAGGGTGAGGAGATGTGAGCCTAGCATTATATGGTGAACACAGAACATTTTTCCATGGAAACATGTTTGCCTGGTGGCTGAATGCTGTAGAATTTCATATACACTGTAAGCGAAGTAGCCTATCAAAGCAAACTTAGGATCTTCTATATCCTATAAGTTTCCCACCATAGGAATTTTTAGTTAAAATGTAGGGGGGACAAAGAGGAGACAATAAAATTCTTGGGAAGTCTTTTCTAACATGAGCATTTCTTACAATTCAAAAGATGGAAGTTACCCTTTGAAGAGATGGAAAGATAAACCTGTTTAATTAGGTAGAGACCCTTCATTTGAAATTTTATCTCCTTGTCTCTGTTCCTCTGATTATATCAATATTGATATTAATAGCATCTTCAGAATCTCTGTCATGACTTCATCTTTTAAATTCTTGGTATTGACTTTATTATCTGACTATATGAAAATAGTCATGGAATGCCAAACCAATGACAGCTGCAGATCCAGTATAGTCACTACAACTATTGCTGAACCCAAAAAAGCCAGAAGCACAATAATGCTGGCCTTAAATGATCTGGCACTTAATCGTCACAACCAACACTAGCATTTGTATGAGTGTTTACCATATGCCAAGTATATGTATATATGTAACTTTGTAAGATAAGTAATATGATTAGCCCCATCTTAAACACAAGGGAAGTAAGTGTAAGTCATACAGAGGTTAAACAATTTTCCCAAGGTCACACAACTGGCAAGTGGTGGAGTCAGGATTCAACCCCAGGCAGTCTGTCCAATAGCTTGTTGTTTTTTTGTTTGTTTGTTTGTTTGTTTTGAGATGGAGTTTCACTCTTGTTGCCCAGGCTGGAGTACAGTGGCACAATCTCGGCTCACTGCAACCTCCACCTTCCAGTTTCAAGCTGTTCTCCTGCCTTAGCCTCCCAAGTAGCTGGGATTACAGGCACCTGCCACCACATCTGGCTAATTTTTGTATTTTTAGTAGAGACGGGGTTTCACCATGTTGGCCAGGCTAGTCTCGAACTCCTGACCTCGTGATCTGCCTGCCTCAGCTTCCCAAAGTGCTGGGATTACAGGTATGGGCCACCGCGCCCGGCCTGGTAGTTTGTATTCTTAATCACTAGGCCACACTGTCTTCTGGGATTATTTTAATTGTGCCTAAAAAGCAAAGACTCTCCATGTGAAAAAAAAAAAAAAAAAAGCAAACACTGTTTGTAGAAGAGAATCTCAGCCATGGAGTCCTACTCACTCAATAAGGCATATCAGAACCTGAGCTGGGGCCGGGCGCGGTGGCTCAAGCCTGTAATCCCAGCACTTTGGGAGGCCGAGACGGGCGGATCACGAGGTCAGGAGATCGAGACCATCCTGGCTAACACAGTGAAACCCCGTCTCTACTAAAAAATACAAAAAACTAGCCTGGCGAGGTGGTGGGCGCCTGTAGTCCCAGCTACTCAGGAGGCTGAGGCAGGAGAATGGCGTAAATCCGGGAGGCGGAGCTTGCAGTGAGCTGAGATCCGGCCACTGCACTCCAGCCTGGGCGACAGAGCGAGACTCCGCCTCAAAAAAAAAAAAAAAAAAACAGAACCTGAGCTGGACAATGCAGAGGAAAAATGTTTACTTTGAAAGAGATCTTTCAATTTCTTAGGAGTAAAGGTCTTAAAAGGGCTACAAATACTAACCTATAGGATGATTTTATGTAGTATAAGCATTTCCAATATTTTTTCTCTTTTTAAAAGTTGACTGAGCACAGTGGCTCACTCAATTCCACCACTTTGGGACACCGAAGAGGGTGTATCTTTTGAGCCCAGGAGTTTGAGACCAGCCTGGGCAATATGGGGAAACCCCATCTCTACAAAAAAACAACAACAACAGAAATTAGCTGGGCATGATGACGCGCACCAGCGGTCCCAGCTACTCGGGCTGAGGTGGGAGGATCACCTGAGCCTAGGAGGTCAAGGCTGCCGTGAGTTGTGATTGTGCCACTACGCTCCAGCCTTAGTGACAGAATGAGACCCTGTCTCAAAAAAAAAAAAAAAAGACATTTTTTAATTCATCCTTCTGTTGTTAGCTTATTCAGAGCAATGGTAAATTCAAGTTGTGATAATAAGGGATGATAGGGTTGGTTTTTTGTTTTTGTTTTTTGTTTTGTTTTGTTTTGTTTTTTTGAGATGGAGTCTCCCTCTATTGCCCAGGCTGGAGTACAGTGGCACAATCTCGGCTCACTGCAACCTCCTCCTCCTGGGTTCAAGCAATTCTCCTGCTTCAGCTTCCCGAGTAGCTGGAATTATAGGCACATGCCACCACACCGAGCAAGTTTTTGTATTTTTAGTAAAGACAGGGTTTCACCATATTGGCCAGGCTGGTCTTGAACTCCTGACCTCGTGATCCACCCGCCTCGGCCTCCCGAAGTGCTGAGATTATAGGCGCGAGGCAGATGATAGGGGATTTTATAGCAGCAAGCTGAAACTTGAAGTTTCTGGACCTTAGGATCTCCCACTCCATTAAAATATTTCATCAACCAAAATGCTTTTATATTACTGATGTAGAGCAATGTAGTATTGTATTTTGGGAGATAGAAGATTATTAAGAATGGGAGAGTTATTTCTGTGTAAATAAAACTCTATTTTGGTTATCTTTCATCCTTTCAAATTTTTGAAAGTAAAATTTTAATCAAATGCATGTGAGTTCCTTTTTTTTTTTTTTTTTTTTTTTTTTTTCTTTTTTGAGATGGAGTCTTGTACCTCAGTCTCCCAAAGTACTGGGATTACAGGCGTGAGCCACCATGCCCAGCCCTGTGTGTTTTTCAAATTGATTTTTAATAGATTTTTCATGCCACACTCCTTCCTTCTTTCCTCTATTTTTTTTCTGTCTACTCACACTTAAATTTCGGTTTTAAAATGCTCCTCCAATCTGATATTTAAATGTTTAAATAACAAGAGAAAGACATATCATTGTAATGTAATTCATAAGTAATATTCTTTTCTGATTATTTTTTTAGTATTTATTTGCTGGTCTAAACTTCGTGTTCTGACTATACTATAGAATTTTTTTAAATGTTTTTTGTTTGTTTTTTTGTTTTTTTGTTTGCTTGTTCATTTTTTTGATACGGAGTCTCGCTCTGTCACCCAGGCTGGAGTGCAGTGGTGTGATCCCGGCTCACTGCAACCTTCACCTCCCGGGTTTGAGCAATTCTTCTGCCTCAGCCTCCCAAGTAACTGGGACTACAGGCGCACGCCGCCACGCCCGGCTAATTCTTTTGTATTTTTAGTAGAGACAGGGTTTCACTGTGTTAGCCAGGATGGTCTCGATCTCCTGACCTCGTGATCCACCCGCCTTGGCTTCCCAAAGGTGGGATTACAGGCTTCAGCCACTGTGCCAGGCCTTTTTTTTCGAGACTGAGTCTCACTCTGTCACCCGGGCTGGAGTGCAGTAGCGCCATCTTGGCTTACTGCAACCTCTGCCTCCCGGGTTCAAGCAGTTCTCTGCCTCAGCCTACCTAGTAGCTGGGATTACAGGCACCTGCCATGCCCAGCTAATTTTTGTATTTTTAGTAGAGACAGGGTTTCACCATCTTGGCCAGGCTGGTCTTGAACTCCAGACCTTGTGATCCACCCGCCTTGGCCTCCCAAAGTGCTGGGATTACAGATGTGAGCCACTGCGCCTGGCCTGAAATGTTTTTATGATGGTATGCATCATTATAATTTTCAAACCCCTAGTAAGTAACCAACACTCATTTTGCCTAAACCCAAAATAGCAACGGAGGCCCTTTTAAGAATGACAAGTGGTAGGCCCTGGCCAAAGATAGCAAATCATTTTAGATCTTTCAGAAATAACAGGTGAACTTTTCAAAAGACATAGTAGATTGGACTCATGTCTACTTCCTGCTCTCCTAAAACCCCCATAAAATAACACTAAATGGGTTTTTAAAGGTGTAAACCCACAAAGATGAGAACAGTCTGAAAGACAATGGCAGCAAAAGTTGGGAAGTTGGAAAAAAGAACGAGCAGTAAATAACATGACAGAACCCCAAGCCAGCTGTGGGAAAGCCATAAGCCAACCTTGTACCATAGAACTTCCAAAAGTCTGGCAGCATCAGCACCTGTAGAAATGAGGTTGAAAGCATTACTAAACTTGGGAAGACTGGTTGAAATCTGTTTAAGAAGAATGCAGATACCCCAACCCCTACCCTATATCCCACAGCTGGGTAATTATTTTTCCCTACCCTGGCAAACATTGGAGGCTTACTCTGGAGAGGGAAATAGGGGCTCTGTGGACTGAGGAACAACAAATACAACTGAGGCAGCGGTCCCATAATGAAAACAGCATGGTGAAGTGATGTCAGTGTGCTGAGTGCTAAGATTCCCAGCCGTCTTATTTCACTGGTTACCGGAAAGCTAGCAATCGGGCCTTCACTCTCTAAGCAGGAAATCAGAGGATCTTTCTTTGGGGAAGCGGGTAAGTTTAAGAGAAGAGACCAATATAAATGGCCCAGCCAAGATAATCCTCAGTGAGGGTAAACAGGCAACAGACTCCACTCATAAACTGAGAGCTTTTAATCAGCCATTCAGTCCCGTATCTGTAAATGTGATGGAACAACAAAGAATGTCAGATAACTAATAATCTAACAGACCTGAACTCTTGAAAGATAAAGACTAAAGCAAACACAAGAAGGTGACATGGAGGACCAGACTACACAGGGCAAGGTCTGCTTCTAGAATTCCTAATAGTACATGGGGGTTCATTAACCTTTTTCTCTCCTCTTGCAAATGTTTAAAAATTTCCATTATAATTTTAAAAACGTATTATAAACATAAGATATTGTAACAATAAAACAATAATAGCATACTATAATAAAGAAACACTCAGAACAATAAGAGCTCTTAAAAATTAAGAAGACCTGAGTGTGAGCAATTTATTAATTTATAAAAAGAAAAAAAGTGGAAAAGCAAAATAAAAATAAAATACAATAAAGGAAATTAAAATGCCATAAAACATTTAGAAGTTAAATAAGAAATCTCCCAGAAAGGAGGTCAGAAAGATAAGAGATGGAAGAAAATGATTTTTAACCTCGAATCCTATATCTAACCAAACTATCAACCAAGTTTGAGGACAGAAAAAAGACATTGACAGACATCCAAGATTTCAAGTGCTCTTTCTCAAGAAACTGCTAAAGGATGTCCTCATCAAAAATAATCAGTGAAAGAGGAAGACATGAGGTATAGTTAACATTCTGTTCGATTTAGGAGTGCAGGGACTCACCAGGACAATAGTGAAGGGACCTCCTAATGTGAGACTACAGGCAGCATCTGGGTGAAATTTCTTTAGGAAGGTGAAATTGAAAGGATGTCTGATGCAAGGGGATTGCTTAGGAGAAAGATTTAGACCACAGGTCTGCCTGCCCACTGCCTGTTTTTTAAATAAAATTTTATTTGAACACAGTTACTGTGTATTGTTTATACATTGTCTCTGGCTGCTTTCATACTACAAAGACAGAATTGAGTAGTTGTGACAGAGATAGTATAGCTTGTGTCAACTTTAAATAAGATTCAGGAAATATGTCAAATGTAGAGATTATTAGAGCACAAAGCTTGAGGACAGCCACCCAGGAAGCACAGATTCCAAAAATTGGAAGTCAGTATTCCAAAGTGTAGAAGTTTGGGGTTGTTTATATAGACAAGGTTTAGGGAAGCTTAACAAAATTTCAACACCTTTCTACATAAGGTTTAATGCATAGTTACAGTGATCTGATTGGGCAAGGTGGTCTTTTTCTTTCTGGAAAGGTATATTTAGCATTCCACACCGAAGGTGTCACCATCATGAGGTCTTTTGTACCATCTGGTCTGAGTTAGGTACAGGACAATAAAGGAGGTGGTTAATCTATAACAAAGGTCAGAGATTAGAAGGGCAGGAGGTCTGATCTTTGGTGTCTCCTAGTCATTTACAGAACAAGAACAATGAGGAGGAGAATTAATCTATAAGAAGCAGAAGTTGCAACTACATGCTACGTGACTCAGATCAAGGTCACATCTCTCTCAAGATTTAAAGTGTTTTGGGGATTCCAATAGCTTTTAAATTTTATTTATTTTCATACCTGCAAAGCGTAGAATATTTTCTGTTTGGCCCTTTAAAAAAAAACTTATAAACCTGATTTAGAGCATTGATTATAGACAATTGCCTGAGAGCTTATGGTTGAATTTGTTACATGTACATGGAAAATTAAGCAAAATGAAAAATGATACATAATTGCTCAATCCAGGGAAAATAAAAAATTGGTAAAGAAAGGAAAAGTAGCCATGATTTACTCCGTGACTTAGCAATGAATATATTTACATGATTATATTAATATAAATGCCTAATATTGAGCTAACTGAAATTACTCTACAACTGTATTGGGAAGATGGGAAGAATGTGCATATGTTACGGGAATAGGAAGAGGAAAGAACTTCATCCTCATCTTCCATAGTGGGAAGTCAGTAGAGAAGGCCTAGAAAAGAAGAAGCATGGTGATAAATACCAAGATAATCAGCTGAAAAAGGCGATAATCAATTCTGGGGAGGGCAGAAATGAAGGGAAGAGGGACAGGACTCCCATTTTTTCATACAAATATGTTTTTTGCTGACTTTTTAAACTGTGTGCCTTTATACCTTTGATAAAGGGGACAAAATAAAATCCCCCACTAAACTGGAAAACAAAAAATAAAACTATTTTTCAAGGTCAGCAAATACGTAGTCCTCATGCTGCCTGTCCCCTCTCAGTCCATGGGTATTATGAATCACAATAGTGTTTCCTGGTGAGTTAGGACATGGTCTCAGGTGTTGAGAATACTGTTCCAGTAGCCACTTCCAACCAGTAAAAGTTACCCCATTCATGAAAGCAATTTCTCTGATACTACTAATATTACCAATTTGGGCTGAGTCTCTGTGCTTCTCAGACTTTCCCACCAAAAGAACATTGCCTGACATTTAACTAAATGACTGAACATCCTGATTTAACTGCATTTTAAAACTTCGTCTGTTCTAAATACCATTTCTACTTAAACCCACAAACATGGGAAGACATAGTTATTCTCTGTAGTTATTCATAGATATAATGTAATTTAATAGTATGTTTTCAGCATCTAACACTGGACCTAACATAGTAGGCTAGTAAATGTTTGAATGAATGCATAAATGAACTCTGTTGTATAGTCAACAATTTTTAATAACCAAGATACCTGAAAAGCTGAAGAAACCAACCCTTGCTAAAGCAGAAGATGATAACACAATTTTATTCAGCTTTTCATCATAAGTTGTGGTTCTGAATAATTTTGACTTCTGAATTAAAGTAGTTTTTGTTCTTTTCTTCTAACCCTTAAAAGGATCTTTCCAATTAAAGATGTACCCCTGGAAACTGATGACCTTACCACTTGGCTCTATCAACGGTTTGTTGAAAAAGAAGACCTCTTATCACATTTTTATGAAACAGGTACACAGTAACCTTTAAATAGTTGCTAAATTATAGCAACAATAATGGAAGCCTCTCTTAAAGAAAGCTGTTTGCATATTAGATCTTGAAACTTGAAAATGCACTCCGTAAATTGCTTGTGAGAAGCAAATCCCCTCATGAATCAGCTTACCCTGAGGATTATCAGTAAGGACAAAGACTATTTGAAATGCTGAAGAGTGTTATCACGATGACCTTAGGTAATATTGCTCTATGAAGTGATCTAGCATTCCTTTCCAGAAACGAATTTAAAGACATCTGTTTACTTTGTATTTCTTTTATTATTAAGATATATTTCATAAAGCATATTGCCTTTTGAAAATAACGTCAGTGTTATACAACTACTTTTTTGACAAAAAACAATTTGTAAATAGAGGAATCAGCATAAAGTATGCTATTTCAGAAATTATTTCATATCAATCTCACATAATCCTGGGTCCTGACCCCTGTGGGAATCTCTAGGGATCCAGCAGAGACAAGGCAGCTAGAGTGCCTGTTCTCATGCAGATTATATTCCAGTGGGAGACGTGGCAAACACGTCTGCAGAAAGAAAGAGAATCGGGATCATGACCAATTGGGAAAAGTTCCAGGAAGGAAATAAACAGAGATGGGAAGGGGAGTATTTTTTCTGATATGGAAAGGATGCACTAAGTGGAGGAGGAGAGCATTGCAGGCAGAGAAAAAGCGGAGGCTCAGATGCAAGAAGGGGCTAGGTAGTATGGAAATTATATTTCAAGTAAAATCTCTCCTCTGGGGCCCTGGAAAGTCACTGAAGGTGCTTTAACACACACATGTACAACTCTAGTTAAGCTAATATTCAACTTTTATTCCAGGAGACCTACCGCTACAGAGTAAAACAAGCTAATATTTCTATCTTGTCTTTTAGGAGCTTTTCCACCTTCCAAGGGCCATAAGGAAGCTGTTTCCAGGGAGATGACCCTCAGCAACATGTGGATATTTCTCATACAGTCTTTTGCATTTTTGTCAGGCTATATGTGGTACAACATCATTCAGTATTTTTACCATTGCCTGTTTTAGGAATTGACGTGGACTTGTCAAGGTCACCATAGGAGTTGAGACTTTCTTTCATAAGTGTGCATTATTTTACATGTGCAAATCAGAATATATTTAAAAAAAAAAAAAAAGCAAAAGAAATTCAATGGATGGATTAGTATTTATCCCCCTTTGGGATATTTTAAAACTCTACTAAAATGAGGATTAGTAATATAATGACCTGCTAATATATTTTAAGAACATGTTTTAAAAAGATACACTCTATCACATATTTAAGCAAACATCACATTTGGAGAAGAGGAAATCATAAAATCATCCTAGAAGACTATCTGAGAGAAATTCTGTTGCCACCAGTTACACTTGACAATTTAGTTGAAGCCCAGAAAGGTATATTCATCCCTCTTACCTGTAGTCTATATTAGGGCAGTATTCTAGAACGCCCACATTTCCACCAACTCAGTAACCTTGAGGGGAGCTGGTTGGCACCTCGCGAAGAACTCTTTCCCTGTCATTTGCAGTAACAAACTCCAGTCTTCAACAGCTAACTGAGGTACATTGTTGACATTCTCTGGGGGAAAAGCAGTGTCCACTGGACCCCTTCTGGTACTGGATGTGTTCTTTACAAAGGCTAGCTCGATCCAACACTGTGTTTACATGCACTCGTGCTTTTCCTTATCTGATTTCTCATTTTGTATCAGAGGCATATCATAAATTGGTAATTTTACAAAATGGACTTTTTTGAGATGCAGATATAGCAAAGAATTAGTAATACAGCCTGAAAACAAATGGGAGCATAGCAGTGTGTGAGGTTCTCGAGAACTGTCTTGTCTCTATGTGTTTATTTGCCTGCCGATGCTCTCCAGCACCATCCTGCCTTGGACAGCACCCTGACGTGATGCCTCTGTTGCAGCTCAGAGGCTTTAGTTTTTCCATTTTGACATTGGCACTAAATGCATTTGGGGATGGTTGGAACAAATTAATATAGAACATTTAAATGATCAGTTTAAGGGGAAATAGGCTAGTTTATAGAAAAATAAGAGCTAGTGGCTTATAATGGTGACAGGTTCTCCTGTGGCACCCCAAGGACCTGTGCAGACAGTGGTCTGTTGAATCATCACATCAAGGAGGCTGCCCCTGTCAGGGTGAGTGTAATTAGGAAAGAGACCAGCACAAAAGGCTCCCCCAATCTCTTCCAGTTGCTTTTTCTTTTCTTTTTTTTTTTTTTTTTTAAGACAGAGTCTTACTCTGTCGCCCAGCCTGTAGTGCAGTGGCATGATCTCAGCTCACTGCAGTCTCTGCCTCCCGGGTTCGAGCGATTCTCCTGCCTTAGCCTCCCGAGTGGCTGGGACTACAGACACCCACCATCGTGCCCTGCTAATTTTTGAACTTTTAGTAGAGACGGGGTTTCACCGTGTTGGCCAGGCTGACCTCAAACTCCTGATCTCAGGTGATCCGCCTGCCTCGGCCTCCCAAAATGCTAGGATTACAGGCGTGAGCCACTGCGCCCAGCCTCCAGTTGCTTTTGAAAAGGGTAAAGTCAAGTTTCTATTTCTAGAAAACATTTTTTAGAAATACGTTGCTATGTTTGTACAATTTACCTCATAAGAGAACCACACCCTTCTCCAAAAGTGCTGGTACTGCATCAGTGAGATGAGTAGGGTTTTTGTTTGGGATTGTAAGACTATTAAGATCCTAGTAAGTCAGTGGTAGTTTACTGTGATATGAGCGTTGTAGATTCCCCCGTTGTCACTAATCACACAGATAACAATTTTGAGAAGTAGGCTATTAAACAAAAAAAGGTTAATGTTTTCTATTTTTAAATAAACCAAAAACACAGAGGAGATATGAGTTTTCCCCAGTTATGTGGGAAAGGTAAAGCAACACCAAATAAAAGCCCAGAGCAGCTTCATATTTAGGATAGCTCAGTGCGTATGTGAAAGAGAATGATGCATTAACTGAAATACCTCATTGAATATTATACTACCACTGGTAAAATGCAGAAGACAGTGTTAATGTGGTTGGTTTGGGGACTGGTTGTTATAAAATGCAATTTTTTTGAAATCTAAGCATTTCATTATGTGTTCTACAGTGACAGTGAATAAGTGAAACCAATCTCAATTTAGAGGTATGGATGATGACAGAAAGCCCAATAGAAGCTTAATGATGCTTCTGTTTGAGGCCCAGCAAGCACCACTAAATTACTGGATGAAATGAAATTGTTCACTTGAGGGATTAGTCAACCATCTGGGGGAGAAGTTGCTCACTGTCAAAGACAGCGTGCACAGTCCTAGCTGACAGACCTTTTCCTCATTGCTACAGCAAGCCACAGGGTAGAGTGACCAGTTCTCCTATCCAAAAATAAATGCGAACATGCATACATAAATGTGGCTGAGGGCCACTTTTGACATCACTGTGCTCCAAAGGAACATGATATTGTTAAATATACTGTACACATTCAACTATCCTATAAGATGCTTTACTTTTCAAGTGCAGTATCATTTTCACAGTCTCCAGGGTGGCAAATACCAATAGATATGTGAGTTAATTTTTGAAAATATTTTTGTGAGTTGTAAATAGATGTGTATTTGATGTGCCCTATCCCTCTTTGGTTATTTAACATGTTCTCTCTCTTCTGTTTGCAAAATATGTTTGAAAGCATTGGTAGTGCTTTCCTTATCAGTAACTGGAGTTCTTCTGCTTGCACTAGAGAAGGTAAAGAGAGAATCAGTGTTCTTATATGGCAATTTGGGGAAGCAGCAATATGCCACTGTACAAAACTGAAGAAAAATTCCTAATTTGTACTTTGTGAAGGGAGATGAAAGGACGTTTAAAGTGTATATATTTTGTCAAGAGGAAAAAAAATAAAACTATGCCAGTTTTATATCAGTAGCTTGTAGAAGCTCAGCTCTTCTTGGTCTTGGCTAGACTGCCTAGATTCCCAGGGCAGACAAGGTTGAGAATCCATTACTGGAATCTTGGTACTGATGAGTTACAGTGATTGGAGATCTGCATGACCACAGGCAGGTCCAGTCACTACAAAAGTGACCAAGCCAGCAGGTCACCCTTAACTTCAGAAACAATTATTGGTGGTGAACTATACTTAAATGGCAGAGAGACCTATAAGTAATGGAAAGTAAAGAAAAATTACAGAACAGAAAATAATGTGTTGGGTAAGCAAACAAATTCACTGAGAATTCCAAAAGTATATTAAAAAAGAAGATAGCTGTGAGTTCAGATCTATCATATTAGTCTTTAATATTACAACCAATCCTTAACTTTCCACTGTAAAGGAAGGATTACTAGATTAATTAATTTCTGGATAGATAATCTGGTAATAAATGATAGGTAAATCAAAAATTACTTTTATTTAGGAGTTTGAATTCTTATTCTCATCAGACTCATTTTTTTTTCTAGGGATGCTTACTAATTAAATGGTTTAAGTTGTTTCTTAGGGTTTTTTTGCCTATATATTTATGACTGTGTTAATGAGTAGTGAAATTATATGGAAAGACAAACAGCTATCAGGAAGAGTAAATACAGAAGCCTGAATAATCTATGGGTTAGAAAAGCATCCCTGAATAATCAGTAGTTGACAGTATTGGCATTGTTCTCAAGCCTTTTTATGAAAATGAAATCTGAAATCACCAAATGTAAACCTGGGAGCATTATTCGAGCATTACTGTCTTGGATTCATGTTAAGAATGCCTCTTCATTCTTTGCTCATGTTGCTCACTTCTTGTGGATTTGTCTGAGTGTTTTTTGACAATCACTTCCCTAAAGACTCTTCTGAACTAGTTGGACCTGGCTAATCATACAGAGTAGCCTTTAATCATGGATAGTCTTCTTGGATTATTTTTATATTTGAAAAGAAAATGTTTTATTTGCACTACTGAGTAGGAAGAGTTAATTGTTTTTTTGTTCTTTTTTTGAAGTCATTACACAGGACTTTACTTCAGAGTTACCATTATGAGTGTGTTCAGCTCTGGTCCACAGAGGATGGATAAAAATGGTTTGTTAGGTTCTTTTGCTCTGCAGTGCTATGAGCCTTGTATCTGTTAACATGAAGAACAAAGTCAAAAGCAGCAGTGGGCAGCAGGAAGGGTAGAGACTAATATGTTTGGGACCAAAACCATCTAAGTTAGAGATTTCCAGATCACAGAGGGGCTGGGTATTCTCTGGAGCAGTCATTGGTTGGTGCTTTATTGTAATCATTTTGCACCACTCCCCAACAATTAGGAACTGGACCCTGGGAATAAGCTGAGGGTGCTGAACTGTTGGGGAAGGGTGACTGTAGCCATATGGAAGATAAAATATGGGTTTTTCTGCAAAATTTCCATCTGAGGGTTTTTACATTTAATATTTTTTTAAGACAGTTTAAAGAGCAAACGTTTTTTAAGTGTATTCTAGTTGCAAAGTATGCACACATATCTTGAATGGCTTTATTTTTATTGTGTAAAACTGTTGAACACATGACTGTGATGCACACATTCTTTACGTGTAAGGAGTCTATGCATTTTACAGTAACTTATTTTATGATTGAGTGATGAAACAGTTATACATTCAACTGCCATTATTTTTATTAAGTGCTTTCATTTTCTTTACAATTATTACAAAATTGTATTTATTTTATACAGATGGGTTTTCATTTTCCTGATGCTGTAATGTTTACTTCAGCTTGTTGACCTTTCTTTGTGTTATCTGCATGTTGTAACGTGTGATAAGAATGAATGTAAAGGCTGTGGCAACTGTAATTAATTTTTGTAAAGGGCTGGTCACACGTGGATCTGGTTTATGAATGCATTTGGGGTGATTTTAGTAACCAGATCACCTTTTCAGAAGTTTAGACGTGAACACCAAAAGAAGCATTTTCTCAACAAAAATTAATAGCTGGTTCTATTTTTTTTAAACCTAGAAAAAATAAAGTTGATTTTTTTCAAGTAAAGTGCTTTTAATTCTTAGTAGTGGGGAGAGGGCATGTGTGTTTTACCAGAGCTATTTGGGCATTAACATCTGCAGGCAGGTACTTAAAGCTCACTGTGGCAGTTGGATGCTGAAAGCAAACTGAAAAACCAAATGAAAAAACATCAGACTTCCTTCTTTGGTTTAAAAATATTTCCCCCTTTCTCCCCATTCTCCCAATCCAGTGGTGTGCTGGTAAATGTTTAGCAGTCCACTCTTCTGGGAAGAAATTATGTATTCAGCTGTACATGTTTGTTATAAATTTCGCTGATAGCAAGAACATATAACACAATTAACAAATAATAAGATATAAATACTTTATTGTAAATCCCATATAGCCAATTGATTCTCACAGTATACTTGAGATATATATGTCTCAAGTATACTGTGTATATATATGATTCAATTTTAATAACCAATGCTTAACAACTGCAGGCAAAATTCTAAAATGTAACCATTGGCTCTTGGGAGCCAGTAGGGGCTGTATTCAGCTCAGGAAAGAACTAAAATGCTTTTTTAAAAGGATGCTTAATTGCTTTTTGCTGAACTACTACAGTCAACCTATGATTGATTGTATTTCAACCATGATTTGAAAAACAGCAGACCGTCCTAATCTAACTCATTTTCCAATGAATTTATTGTCATTCAATCTGATATGTGCTCTACTGTTAAAACTGTTTCTTACCATAGTACATATTAGACTTATTAAGCCGAAACCACTTTTAGCTTTAACATTGGTTGTAAATTTATATGATTCAATTTTAATAACCAATGCTTAACAACTGCAGGCAAAATTCTAAAATGTAACCATTGGCTCTTGGGAGCCAGTAGGGGCTGTATCCAGCACACCACTGCCCCATCCTTTTTTTCTTAACTATTAGTGTTGAATAAACTTCTCATAGTTATGTACTTGCTGAACTCAGGAAATTCCTATCACTGACCCTGGCAAGGGCTTTAAAGGGTAGGAAAAGCATTAGTGTCAGTCCTACACAGTGAACTTTTGATTTTGAAGAATGTGATAGAAAGAAAATGTTTACTGAAATACATGAGAAGCTTGCATATTTCTAAAGTCAGCTTTATACTTTCATTTCTCAAAGCTAAGTAAACTGTGGTATAGGTATCTCTAAGATGTTAGCATTTAAAACATCAATTGTTTAGGTATTTGTAGACCTTATTTGATCCCACTGAAAATTTTAAATATTAAAATATCTTGCACAGTCTACCAAATGAGTTAAATCGTTACAGTTGTGTCTACCTCTTATTTTTCTATCTGTATTTAGGCTGCTGTTTTGGTGAGATTCTAATTTCTTTTTCCCCTGGAACTACTTTCTGTGGAAGACAAGGAACAGACTGGGGACAGAGGCCTGAAAACAAATTGGAGGCACTCAGAGATCTGTTGCTGACCAGCCCTATTCCTCATGAGTTGGCGGAGGGGGAAGCCATTGTTTTTAATTTCCACTTAATATGAAAATGCTTGTTTTTAAAATGTTTTTTCCTGCTGAACAACTGTATTTTTAAAAGGAAAAAAATTCTCTTTTGGCTCTAAGAAGTCAGCTGTATGACCAGGCGTGACCATATCATAACATGCTGATATGATAGAAATCAATAAATTTTTACCTCTCAGGATCTGGGTAACCTTGTTCTTAACTCTTAGAGGCTTGAGTAACATAAACCAAGTCTCAACAGTTCAGATCACATAGAAACAGGCACACACATGGACCGTGGGAGGAGGGTTGGCTAACCGCTGGAAATGAGATGGGCCCCTTTCATAATCAGAAAAGCACTCTCTAGTAGGTACAAAGGAAGAAACTGGAACAATGTTTTCTACTGGTGAGCAGGGAGCATATCACAGAGCTCATTTCTGAGTTTTTGCCTGGAAAGATTTTAGTGCCCCACTCTGGAATACTTTTTGCCTTTTGGGTGTGGGAGCACTGGAGATGGAGATGGTAAAGTTCTCACTGTTCAGTTACCCAAGGCAAGAGAACACTCAGCCATTCTTTGATTGTAGCAGCTGTCTGTGTGGTGTCATTGAAAAAACCTGGCACTAGGATACTTCCCTTAAAATATCAGTGGTTGCATCTTTATTCCTTTGTTTCATTTTTGATGGAAAAACTCCCTGAAAGGGGTCTTACCTTCAGTTTCTTACCAGTGGACACTGTATCAGGACCAGCTGATGGACATTTGAGGGAAACGCAAATAGGTACCTAGAAGTGGAGAGATCAGAAGAACTTGGAGTGCTAGGAAGAGGAAGCCAGGAGTGTTAGAGGACAAAAGGAAGACCAGAGGCTGCTGTCCACAAACAGGTACACACATCCTTGATAAACAAAGACTTCCAAGGAAGAAATCAACTTCCATGAGAACTCTGACCTAAGAGTGCCTTCCCTGGGAACTCACCTGTAAAAGATCCCACCTCCCATTTCAGATAACTGCCCACTTTACGGAGGAAAGGCAAAGGCATACCTTAGCCAGTAGGGATGCCCCTCCAGGGTAACAAACAAAGGGACAATTCAAAATATTGATGACACAGAAGCTTCTTTCAATCAAGGAATCTTAGCCCACAATCAGGCTTTTTGTCTTTCTCTGATTTATGCATGTTTCAGTAAGGACAAAGGATGGCATCAGAAATGGTGCATTTGGGCCTGCATTGGCTGTATTGAATTCTGATATATTTAGTGTGGGACAGTGACAGCAATGGCAGCTCAGGACTCAGAGAAGTAGAAGGTACCAAGACTTCTTATGGCGTAGGTTCAAAACTGGCACAGAGTCACTTTTGGTGCTATATTCCTTTAGTTAATATGTCACAGAGCCAGTCCGGATTCAATATGGGAAGGTCTATAAATGGATAAAATACTATCGAATACTGAGAGGCATGTTTCATTGGGAGCTGTCTTTGAAGATCAGCTACCACAGTTAAAAAAAAAAAAAATTCCTAAAAATATTTGAATAAAGAACACTAGATGGGTCTAAAAGAGTTCTTGCCCTTTGGCAGGCTTGCCCATAATTTCCATTAGTTAGAAATATTTTGAGTTCCCAAATACTTTAAGAGGATTAGATTTGTTGATCCATCCCTCATACATATAAGTCACATTAATCAAATGGACACCTAGCTAAAAGAATAGAGGTTTTGTTTGGACATAATCTTTATATTATTTTTGGCACCGATTGACGCATGACTCATTGGCCCTTAGAATTTCAGAGCAAGTAGTCACCTTGTTTGGGGTTGCAGATTTAATTCTGATACAATTTTGGTACATTGCTGGTAGCATCAAATGGCTACTTAGTAAAATTGTGGGGACTAGAACCAGCTTTCTTTTATTTGCATTCATATATTTTCCCTAAAATGGCATATTGCTTTGGTTCAGATTTATGTATTTCATAAATAAGAGTTAAATCTAAAGGAACAAGTATACTTGTTAAAAGGGTGATGGATCTAGAAGCTAAAGCTTCCATAACATCCTTATCCTCAATTTTAATAACCCCAAAACCCCAAAAGATAATTTTTATTAATATTCCTCTCAGCCGCTGCAGAGATACAATTAACCATGAAAAAAGTCCAGAAATTAATTATTTTTATTTTTTTGGATGTGGAAGTGAAGTGCATTTAAAAACTTTTGCCCTATATAGTAGAAGATAAAAAGAACATTTTTATGTTAGACCAAAGGGGATACAGATTTCAATCTCATAATAGTTTCTTTCTTTTCTGAATTCTAGGTGTGAAACTAGAATGCGTAATAAGTTCTAGGCCACGATTGCCACTAGTGCCAAAATATCCCTCTGTCATGGTGCCATCAAGTTTTAAGGGCTTGTCCAAGTAGAAGCCCAAGAGCAGCAGAACCAGGGACTTGAATTCGACCTTGGCCCTTTGGCAAGTTTCTTATCCTCTCAACCTCACTCTCCTTATGTGTTAAATGGGAAACGCTCGAAGACTTCTTTTCTTTCCTTCCTTCCTTCCCTCCTTCCTTCCTTCCTCCCTCCCTCCCTCCCTCCCTCCCTCCCTCCCTTCCTCCCTCCCTCCCTCCTTCCCTCCTTCCTTCCTTCCTTCCTTCCTTCCTTCCTTCCTTCCTTCCTTCCTTCCTTCCGTCCTTCCTTCCTTCCTTCCTTCCTTCCTTCCTTTTCTTTTCTTTTCTTTCTTTCTCTCACTCTATAGCCCAGGCTGGAGTGCAGCTGCACAATCTTGGTTCACTGCAACCTCTGCCTCCCGGGTCCTGGTTCAAGCAATTCTCCTGCTTCAGCCTCCCAAGTAGCTGGGACTACAGGTGCGCACCACCATGACTGGCTAATTTTTGTATTTTTAGTAGAGATGGGGTTTCACCATGTTGGCCAGGCTGGTCTTGAACTCCTGACCTCGTGATCCACCCACCTCGGCCTCCCAAAGTGCTGGGATTACAGGCGTGAGCCACCGTGCCCAGCCAAGACTTATTTTCAGTATTAAGTGAGATTGTATACAGGAAGCACATAAGACACTGGCACATTATACCGAATGTGCAGTAAGAAAACTGTTTTTATCCCACCCCAACTGGGTTTAACAGAGGATGTAAATTATTCTCATATTGAGATGTGCCTAAACTCCAAGTGATGTGTTCCATGCATACCCAATGCAGTGGTTCGTGCCTATAACCCCAGCACTTTGGGAGGCCAAGGCAGGAGGATCACTTGAGCCCAGGAGTTTGACACCCGGCTGACAGGAGATCAGCCTGGTCAACATGGTGAAACCACGTCTCTACTTAAAAAAAAAAAAAAAAAATTAGCCAGGCATGGTAGTGCATACCTGTGGTCCCAGCTACTTGAGAAGCTGAAGTGCTGAAGTAGGAGGATCACTTGAGCCTGAAAGAATTGAGGCTGCAATGAGCTGTTATCATGCCCTAGGTCCCTTGGGTTTCTAAGTTAGATACATGCAATCAGCATACCCAAATCCTTAGCCCTGCACTGTCAGACTATATTTAATATATCTAAGGCTCTAGACAGCAGTGAGAAAAAGCTTTGAGGTTGGAGCGCCAATTAGGAAGGTGAGGAGACTAGGGCATAAAGAGGAAATCAGATCTGCTAGACAAGACATTACATAGGCTTAATAGGGACCTATTTTTGCTTCTGAGACATGATGTCTCTTGTGGTGAAGACCTGAACTAATTATCAAAATGGAGGGAAATATAATTTCTAGTATTTGGAAGCTGTCCACGATCCCATGGTTCTCTGTATAATTCATATGATTCTAAATATAAAACTACATTGAAAGTATTCTAATGCTTCAGGAAATTGAAAGTAATTTTGAAAACCTTTCTCCTTTCTAGTTGCAGAAGTCTCAGAAGTTTTTATTTTGAGAATTGACACTTTACCTTCCCGTGGTAAGTTCTGGGTGCTCAGTTCTTAGTGAGTACCAGAAGGAAGTGGGCAGATTAAAATAAAATATTGCTTATGGCTATTGAGGTTATCATGGTAGAGCACAAAGAAACAAGGCAAAGCTGGATTAGCAGGCGTGTGTTCGAAGCTCTGCCCTGCTGGGGGTGGGGGTGAGGAGATGAGAAGCAGGTGATGTTTCAAAGCCCCATCTGGCCCTAAGAGCCTTTGATTCCCCAGGCAAATATCCAACAAGCTGTCCAGGCCACCTTTCACAGAACTTCAGAGTAACACCAGAAAGTGGGGATTCCAGGAGAGAGAGGCTTCAGGGCCATGATGAGGTTATGGAACTGTTCTCTTAGAGAAGATTTGGAAATACTTCAGAGCCATCACCTGGTGGGAAGCTTGGCATAAACAGCAACTCATAGATATGGAGATGGCTGCTCAGGCATTACGATATTCAGAGTGGTCCTGGGCTGGCTTATTATAAAGAAGACCTGTCCTTGTTTTCCCAAAGGATGGCTAGAAAAAGCAAGGGAATAAATGAGTTAATGAATATGGAATTAATAAAGCATTTTTTCCTGGAGGCAGAGAAATGGAACGGTTGACTACTGAAAGCCAGCCTTCAGAATCTGTGCTATGTCAGATCAGGAATAATCATTGAAATAGTCATTGGAGCAATGTCTGAGGGATGCAGAAACCTGGTGTCACAGGAAGCATTGCCTCAGACTCTGTCTTCCTCTTTATTAGGCCTTGAAGAGGAAGGAGAGGAAGGACAGCAGGGTTACCTCACCAGTCCAGCTCCAGCACCCCCTCACCCCCTTCCCAGGTACCTGTCTGACTGTAGCAGGAGATTCTAGCACAGAGGGTGCCAGCAAGCAGGGGTGCCTAGAGGGTTTCTCATTTGAAAGGTGTTTACTGTTAGGGGAGAGTGGGAGGAGAGACGGGACAGGCACGGGTGGGCAGAGCATAGGTACTAGGAATCTGCAAACCACAGACAAGAAGAAAGTGAAAGTAAAGACCTGAGGGTTTGCTGTAAGCTGCATTAGCAGGAGGAGCACTGGGCCTGTGGGAGTGGACACGTGTGTCTCCTTCCAGGGGCTTCTGCCACAGCCTCAGCCCCAGACATCTCAAGGCTCAGTATGTGTGTCTGTCTGCCAGTGCACCCCAGGGGGGCCTCACAGTGAGGCTTCCTCTGCCTGGGTTCCTCCTGGCATGGGCTTCAGTTTTCCCCTCAACCCTGCAGCCTACCAGAAGACACAAGCCAAAGCTGGTAGGGACCTCCACTCTGGGTACTGTCCCTGCCCATCCCCTCTGGCAGCCGCTTTCCTAATTGAAGGGTACAGGTGAAGTGCTCAGGATGTTCTTGGTGGGCGTATTTCCTCCGGGGGGGGTGGCATAAAAACCACAGCCTTTTAGAAGCCTCTGTTTCTTTCCTTGACTGGCACTTTAAAAGGTGTGTGCTCTACTACCCTTATCAGTAGGAGAGGGAGGCTCTGTGATCCTCCTTTATTCTCCCATCTTTCCACCGGGGTCTAATACATTTAACAAGCCTATGAAAAAGCTGCCTACCTCATGCCATTTTCTGACTGTTATTCAAAGTGAAGGACATCTGAAAAAAGGTATTACATTACCTACAGCCTGGGGCGGAGGGGGGAGGGAATAATTTAGTACAAGGAATTAGGAGGCATTTCTTCTCTTTTGACAGGCTGAAAGGCTTCCTAGGTGAGGAGAGATTTCCATCGCTGGTTGAAGGAAGGGAAAAGGCTGAGTGGGAGGTGCAAGGGCTGCTAATCTGAAAATTACCGGAATTTCCTCAATTTCCAGTCTTCAGAAAATGCCTGCTGCACAAGGAGAGGGTGGTGAGAATCCAGTGAGATAATCCTCATGGAAGGGTTTGGAGAACCTTCGAATACTTCCCCGGAGTGAGGGGCAATGACAATTCGAGTCCACGATTAGAAAAAAAAAAAAAAATGGCCCTTATCACTAGAAGAATTCACAAAGAGGCTGGGTGAGCCTGTGCCAGGGTGATGAGTGGGAGAACCCACTCTGGGTGGGGGATGGACCAGCTGGCCCGTAAGGCCTGTCTCCCCCTGGCCCCTAAGGCCTGTCTCCCAACTTCCATGTGCCCTTGTCACAGGGACCCTGATAAAAGCTCCCACTGTGCCTGGGTTTCTGTTGTGCTCAGAGGAGGGAAGAAACAATGAGCTCAGCTTGGCCAGAGGACAGGGCTCATTTTGCTCTGTCACTTGCAGAGGCCTCTCCCCAAGCAGCAAACTACCAGGCAGGAGCAGCCACATTGTCTGTGTGGCCCAGTACAAAATGAAAATGCAACTCCCTGTTCAAAGAGCATTACGAATTTCAAGTTGGCAACAGAAGAGCAGTAAAACACAAGCACCTCATGAAGCCTGCCCTGTCACGAGGACCATGAAGGAGGAAATGAGGAATGGGAAGGAGCCAGGCCCGTGGAGGTGGTCCATGTCCCCTCATTGTCCCTCCTGCCAAGGCACTGCACAGGATGCTCTTAGAGAGGAGGAGATGAGAGTAGCAAACTGTAGGGTGTGGAAGCTTAGCCCGCCAAGGCATCCCAGAATTGTGCCCTGAAGTCGAGGAGACCAGGCATCCACCGACCATCCCCTGGTGATTAAGGGCTGCCCCTGCAGTGGGTGGAAAAGGCTCCCGTGGCACCAGAGAAGCCACAAGGCCCAAAGCTGAAAGGCTCAAGGTGTGGGAAAGATGATGCCCGGGGCGAGCGTGAGTCCCATGGAGCAGGAGCCACCTGCCACAGGACAGCTGAGCACTGAGCCAAGGGAACATGGCCAGGGGCACCTAAGACATCTGCACAGGGGCCACCAGACTTCCTGAGGAACCAACCTCCCAGGGCAGCATGGGGTGGGACCGCAAGGTCTGTGGACAAAATAACATTTGCACTGCTCTGTGAATTAACGTGACCTTCCTTGCCTCAATGACTGCAATTGTCCATTATTTGAGCTGCCCCCTTTCCTACCCACTGTGCAGTCACACCACGGAACCAAAACCAGGTTGCACAGGAAAGCAGGACAAAGGGGTCGGATCAGTCAGCTAGTGTTTGCAGAATGTGTCTACTGGGTGGACTGGAAAGGGGGCTGGGGATGGGACACAAGCTTTGCCACCATTACAGTCACATGTTGACATGTGCAGATGGCATCACAGATTAACTGTGGCGGTGCTGAAGTGCTTCGCGGCAAGGGTTAATCCCTAGGGGCTGCCTAGAGAGGGAGGCGCAAAGCTCAGGGAAGAGTTCAGAGCACATTTCACTGCTGGCAGAAGGATGCTGGAGACTCGCGCTGCCTCCATCCTCAGTCACCCGGGCAGCAGCTCGCCTCCAGGCTCCACCTGGCTGCCCGCCTGATCCAGCAGGCCAGCTCAGATCCCCTTGCCAAGTCCTTCCCTCCCCAAGGCCCTCTTTCTTGCCCACATTTCCTGGAAACCACTTTCTAGGCCCTTGTTGACTTCCACATTGTTCTGAGAAATGGGTCGGCAGGTTGCCCAGGCCAGAACCCCTGAACCTTCGAGCAGAGAAGCAAGTTGATCGTTGTTATTAATCAATCTTCGACGGGGAAGGATCCAGGCATAGGAAACAGGAATCTTAGGGCAATACCCCAGCTCAGCTCCTTTCTAGCCAGATAGGTCACATTTCCTCAGTTTCCACATCTTGGGACAATAATCAGCTGCCGTGAGATCAAATGAAATCACACCTGAGAATGGAATTTTCTAACCAATGGAGTTTTATGTAAACATAACATTTAATAACCACCGTTTGCTGCTGTTGTGCCTTCTCCTACGCTCTCCCGTGGCACACACAGTGGGCTTTGTTATGTGGAACTTGTTATCTTGGCAAGCTCCCATTGGTCTGGAGTCTAAACTGGACACTCAGACAGGCCGGTTGTGGGTTGTCTCAGGCCCACAGGGGCACTTGATCCTGCTTCAGAGCCAGGAATGCACAGATCCAGCTCTTCGGAGCTCCGTGGCCTTGGGCAAACTCCTTGATTTTCTGTCGCCTCTTGTGACTCATCTTGTGACTCATCTGACAAAGGAGGTTATTATGCCTGCCCTGTCTGCCTGCTGGGTTTCCAGAAGGGTCATGTTAGATGTGAATGGTTCTACACAGGGGTACGCTAGATGGTCAAGTGCTGCGGAGATGCAGGGGGTAATGATTGGTGGAAAAAGCTTTCTACCTTGATTCCACAGCACACATCCTTTCATCAGGCCTAATGTGGACCGGGAGGCAGAGACAAGATCCGGAAACATTTTCTGGAACATCTGACCGTCAGTGCACAAAATAAATACTCACCCTCTTCCTAGGCAGGAGTACGTTAGTCCTTACCATTATGGTGGTGGTTATCATGGGCCAGAACAAAGAAAAGGGGAGGGGATAGAGTGGAATTTGAGTCCCAGGAAAGGAAGAAGAAAGTGTCAAGAAGTCTTGGGAGGACTGGCAGAAACCCAAAGGGAGGAGCCAGACAGCAGGGGATTGGGGAGGTGGCCAGATGAAGGAGATGGCATGTTCGTTCCTGCACCACCCAAGAAGCTCCTAGAGGGAAGGAGGGAAAGCTGAGAAAGCGTAAAGCAAGGGCGAGCAGTCTTTCCCAAGCCTGAGGCCACTGACGCCCTGGCACATTCAGGCTTGTATGAATGGGCAGCAGAGAGACAAAGGAAGGAGGGAAGACATAGGTTGCCTGGAAGGAGCCAAACAACCATGGTGGTGGTCTGAAATGGTATATAATTGTGTGAAGGGACAAGGAGGGCAGTGGCCCTGTGGTCTCTTTGGGAGCAGGAGCTTCCTGCACAGGCATCACCAATAATTGGGAATGTAAAGGAGCCTGGACTTTATTCTTTTATTCTTCCTTCTCCCCTTCCTTTCAGTCAATATGTACTGAGTACTTACTGCATGCTAGGCACTGTGCCAGGTGCTGGGCATTCGGCAGGGAGCAAAACAGACAAGGTCTCCTGGAGCGTGTATTGTATAAATGGACCTAGGCTGTTCAAGCTCGTGTTGTTCAAGAGTCAACTGTGTATACTGCTGATTCATTTGTAGTGAACTCATGGCCAAGAGCACTAACTCACACCTGAACGAAGCTTATCTAACATACACATTTTATCTGTCAGGCCTGTCACTGCTTCCTTGCACTCAGAAACACGAGACAGCAAAACAACTGAATAAAATACAGTTGACCCTCCTCCTACACAGATTTCATTTTTGCAAATATGCCCACTCAATGAAACTTACTTGAAACACCAAAATCAATATTCATAGACTATCGGAGTCATTTGCAGAAGTGCAGAGAAGCAGCAGTTTTGAGTTGCTCGAGACCTTTTTGTTTCTGCTATCATATCATAAACAAGCATCCTTTTCACGGTCTGTTTGATGCTGCAGTTTTTTTGCGTTGTTGTGTTTTTATTTGGTGAGTTCGCTATTTAAAAAGGCCCCCAAGCTTAGTGCTGAAGTGCTGTCTCGTGTTTCTGAGTGCAAGGAAGCAGTGACAGGCCTGACAGATAAAATGTGTATGTTAGATAAGCTTCGTTCAGGTGTGAGTTAGTGCTCTTGGCCGTGAGTTCACTACAAATGAATCAGCGGTATACACAGTTGACTCTTGAACAACACGAGTTTGAACAGCATAGGTCCATTTATATGCAAACTTTTTTCAATAAAAGTCACACCAAGTGTGCCTGCCTCTCCTGCTGCCCCTTCCACCTCCACCTCTTCCACCGCTGAGGCAGCAAGACCAACCCCTCCTCTTCCTCCTCCTCCTCAGCCTACTCAAGGTGAAGACAAGGATGAAGCCTTTTATGATGATCACTGATACTTAATGAATAGTAAATATGTTTTCTCTTCCTTATGATCTTCTTAATATAATAACATTTTCTTTCCTCTAGCTTACTTTACTATAATAAGAATACAGTATATATAATACATATATATAACATATGTGAATCAACTGTTCATGTTACCAGTAAGGCTTCCAACTAACAGTGGGCGATTAGTAATTTAAGTTTTGGGGAGTCAAAAATTCTACATGGATTTTGACATGCACAGTGGGGGTTAGTACCCCTAACTCCCTCATTGTTCAAGGGTCAGCTGTATTAACTAAGGTGTCTTTAAGCGGAAACACACATAAAACAAGGTTATATATTGCTTGAAGGATGGAAATGTTGTAGCCAGTGGCTTGCAGAAACCTAACCTCCATTTCCCCAGTAGTTCAGTACTCACTAGCTCAGTGTTCCTGGTGACTTTATAAAGCATAGCTACGCCAAATAATGAGGAAGGACAGTAATTTTATTTATAAGTCTGATAAAGAAGATCAAATGGGGATAGATTAGAGTATGATTGGAAGGGGGCTCGTGATCCAGGAGGCTCTTTGGGGAGGTGACAATTGAGCTAAGACTGGGATGACAAGAAGCAGGCAGCCATGTGAGGACCTTTGCAGAGAATTCCAGGAGATGGGAACAGCAGGGGCACCAGCCCTGGGGTGGGAAAGCTATGGTGGGCATGGCCGGGGCAGATTGAGAACCCGGCTGGACAGTGGAGCAACTGGGAGAGGAAAGCATCACACAAGAGGAGGCAGAGAGTCGGGCGCAGTGGCTCACGCCTGTGATCCTAGCATGTTGGGAGGCCAAGGCAGGCGGATCACCTGAGGCCAGGAGTTTGAGACCAGCCTGGCCAACACAGTGAAACCCCGTCTCTACTAAAAAAAAATAGATAGATAGATAGATAGATAGATAGATAGATAGATAGATAGATCGATCAACAGACAGATAGATAGACATAGACATAGATATATAGATATATATACACACACACACAAATCAGCCGGGCATGATGATGCATGTCTGTAATCCCAGCTACTTGGGAGGCTGAGGCAGGAGAATCGCTTGAACCTGGGAGGCAGAGGTTGCAGTGAGCTGAGATGGCGCCACTGCACTCCAGCCTGGGCAACAGAGTGAGACTCCCTCTCAAAAGAATAAAAATAAATAAATAAAAGAGGAGGCTGAGAGAAGGCCCCTGGGGGCCACATGAGGACTGTGGCTTTGATTCTTAGTCCCATGAAAGCCACTGGAAAGTTTTCAGCGGAACAACAAAACTGATCTATGGTGTTCACAGATGCCCGGCTGCTGTGTGGGGAATGAGCCAGAGAGACCAGGCTGGAAGTGGAGGTCCCGTTGGGAGGTGACTGCACTATCCAGGCTTGAGACGGCATAGCCTCCATCAAGACTGTGGCACTGCAGACAGATTCAGGTCTATTCTGGAGGAAGAGTTAAGCTTGATTTGCTGATGAATTAAATGTAGAAAGTGAAAGACAGGAATTAAGATGACTCCTGGGTTTTGAGCTGAAATAGCGGGATGGATTGTGTTGCCATTTGCTGAGATGGGGATGACTAGGGCAGGACAATTATGAGCATGTTAAGTTTCAGACACTTGCTAAATATCTAAGGACACGTGAGTGATTGAATACATGAATCAAGCTCAGGATGTGTCGGAATTGGAGAGAGAAATTGAGAAGCGATTAAACTGGATGAGGTCCCTGAGGGTTGGTGGGCAGTTGGGAACCTCTGCAGGATTCAGACAGAAGTGGGTTGTGGCAAGAGAGGCTGAGTGTGCAGACAGGGTCCACACAGGTGGGAGTACAGGCTGAGAGGCAGCTGATGTTTCTGGTTGTGAGAGTGGTGAAAGGGGATCTGAGAAATGTGGAATCTCAGGGCTTGGAAACTGAGGAGGCACCCCCTGCAGCCCAGTTGTGTAGACGCTGGCGGGAACCCAGCCTCCCTGTGAGTAACAGGATCTACCATCCAGCCTGGGGCCCATCCACAGCTCCTCCACACCCTCATTCTGTCCCACCTGACATTAAGCACCTGAGCTGGCTTATAGCTGGCTCGTATTTCTAACCAGCTCATTTCCCTATGTAAAAGATTTTTTGCTACTGGGCTAGACATCCAGTGAGAGGAAGAAAGGCAGGGGTTGGCCTGAGCAGGACTTGGGTTAGAGAACGTGGGAATTCAGAGCCTGCTCTCCCCTTAGGTAATGGGGAAAGAGACAGAGAAGGAAGGACCAGTTGGCAGCCCAGGGCTCTGGCGGTAGCTGTGTTGTGCCCAATGAATCGGGAAGGGATGATTCCTCTGCCTTGAAGCAGTATGGCGAGGCAGTCAGTGCACAGGTTCTGGAGCCTGACCACTTGGTTTCAGATCTTAGTTCAACCGTATACTAATTGTTGTGCCTTTTCCCTGTCTGCAGAAGAGCACCAAGCACACAGTGTGCCCATGGGCTGCCTAGAACAATGGCTGGCACATAGCAAACACTCAGTAAACAGAATCTTGAGCTGGTACTGAGCCCATTTCACATCTGCCTCTGAGTTCAACATTGACTTCCAAGCTGCAGGTCACTCCTGCACAAATAAAAGGTGGCTGCTGACTGGATTAAGGTGTGGCAACAATGTCATAGGTACAGATCTGTGCTCTGAATCAGGCACAGTAACTGTGAGGTTCATAGAGCCTATGGAATCACTGTGCTTGCTATGATAACATCCTTGATCCCATGAAACTGTGCATTTTTCACACTTTTCATGCTATCTTATGTGTTAATCTCTCTCCTAGGGCTGCCATGATGAATTGCCACAAACCTGGTGGCTTCAAACAAAAAACTTTTTCTTTCACAGATCAGGAGACCTGAAGTCCAAAATCAAAGTGTCAGCAAGGTTAGACCCTTCTGAGGGCTGTCAAGGAGAAAGCATCCAGGCCTCTCCTGGCTTCTGGTGCCTGCCAGCAATCCTTGGCTTTCCCCAGCTTGTCACATGTCACTCCAATCTCTGCCTCCATCTGCACATCACCCTTTTCTCTGAGTCTTTCTGTGCCCTCTCTTTTTCTTCTAAGGACACCAGTCATTGGATTCAGGTCCCACCCTAAAACCAGGATGATTCCCTCGTAGGATCCAAAATTAATTATATCTGCAATATAACTTATTTCCAAATAAGGTCACACTTTGAGGTATAAACATGAATTTTAGGGGGACACTATTCAACCCACTCTATCTTTGCAGTGGCCCACTGGAGCAAGAAAGACAAGTACTATAATTGCCTTTGTATAAGTTGGAAAGCCAGGGTCTAGAGAAGAGAAGTTAGCTGGCCTATGGTTATATAGTTAGTTGGTGGGAATAGATCCCAGATTTAAATTCCTCCTCCAGGACTGTTTCCCCACCCAAGTTTTTTGTTTTTTGTTTGTTTGGTTGGTTTTTGTGAGATGAAGTCTCTCTCTGTTGCCCAGGGTGGAGTACAGTGGCTCTATCATAGCCTACTGCTGCAGCCTTGATCTCCTGGGCTCCAGTGGTCCTCCTGCCTCAGCCTCCCAAGTAACTGGGACTATAGGTGTGAACCACAGTGCCCAGCCCTCACCCAAGTTTTACACACATACATACACCTTGTATGTATGTTATGTGCAAGGAAGACAGGCAGACAGTGAGGGCAGAAAAGAGCTGCTGTCTTGTCTGTCCAGCTCTCTCCTCTCTTCTTATGGCAGATCAAGCTTTTCCAATCACATGGCTCCATGGAGGCCACCATGCTCTAGTAGGGCCCTCTTCCTGGTACAGGGGCTACCTGGGGCCCAACACTTGACACCTTTGACTGCATTCAACTTGTCCAGAGATAAGTGTGTGATTCAAGTTGAGGAAAACAGAGCCAATTAGCAATTTAGACCTCAGGGCCTGACAGTGTGAGTCTCAGTTCCATCCTAATGGCAAAGCTGGGAGCTCAAGCTGCTGGCGGCTACGAGGACAAGGCACTCAGAGAGAAGAGCAGACACAGGGCTTGCAGAGGGAGGCCTGGTGGACCTGGAGATCTTAGTTGCAGCTGTCCCTAAGGCCCTTCCCATGCCTTGGTTACCTGAGCCAACTTATTTCCCCTTTCCCCTCTTTTGCCTAAACAGGTTCACATTTATTTTCTGTCACTGGCAACCACAGCAGTCTGAATTATCATCTCAGTGCAAAAATAAATGTTAGCTTGTGTTGGTAATGAAGAGGTCAGTAAAAAAAAGAAATCAAGCTGGGCAACATTAGAAATCAAGCTGAGCATGGTGGAACGCACCTGTAGTCCCAGCTACTCAAGAGGCTGAGGCAGGAGGATTGCTTGAGCCCAGTAGGTCACGGTTGCAGTGAGCTATGGTTGTGCCACTGCACTCCAGCCTGGGTGGCAGAGCAAGAGACCCTATCTCAAAAAAATAAAAAAATAAAAAAAATAAAGAAATCATGTTTTGTTTTCAATTTAATATTTGAGAATAAAGTATTAAGTAAACCAGTGTGTTTTAATCAGGGGGTTAACAAAAAAGTATTGATGGCTCTCTCATTCAATATAAAAGAGTAAAAGTGACATATTCAAATAGTCTCTTTTTTTAATGGCTTCGTCTTGTAGAAGACCAATTTCCAAAATGGTCCCCAATGACCCCCATATCTCAATACTCATATCCTTGTGTAATTCCCTTCCCTTGAGTGTGAGTTGAATCTGGTAACTTGTTCTGACAAGTAGAATATAGCAAAGGTGATGGAATACCATGTCTGTGATTAGGTCACAAGAGATTGTAATGCAAGCTGTCTCTCTCGCTGGCTTTGATGAAGCGAGCTGCCATGTTACAGAGGCCCACATGGCCAGGAACTGAAGGTGGCTTCCACCAACAGCCAGCCAGGAACTGAGGCCCTCGGTCCAGCAGCCTGTAAGAAACTGAATCCTGCCACCAACTGTTTAGAAGCAGATCAGTGCCCAGTTGGACCTCGACTGCAGCTGGGTGAGACTCCCAGCGAAACCATACCCAGATTCCTGACACACAGAAACTGGGACATAATACATGCATGTGGTTTGAAGCCACTAAATGTTGGGGTAATCTGTTACAAAGCAATAGATACTGAATTCAACTCTGGTAATAAAAGTCCCATTATATAAAAAGCAGACAGAATTTTTAAAAAATCAACAGAATAAACAAACAAATGAAGTCAAGGAGCTGTTCTGTGTACTCAAAGTACTTAAGTATGTAAATTACTTGCTTTTAAATAACTGAAATATATTTGGCATTATTCCTATCATTTATTTCCATATGGTTACCTCTGAAAAAGGAGTGGAAAGTGTTAGGTCCATTTGTGCTGATCCCGTGGATGTTTTCAGTCCCATGAGCTGCAAAGAGATGATTCTGAGAATATCTTTTCTATGGCACAATATTCAGTTCAGAGGATTCAACTTAGAAACGTTTTCTTACAAAAATACTTAAAGGACATTACATCAATACCTGTAACATAGACAACAAGGATAGAGTGAGTGACTATGAGTGTGAGTGTGTGTGTGTGTGTGTGTGTGTGCCTGTGCATAGCTTAAGGAGTGTTTTTTATACAGCTATGTTAGGAATACAAAACCTGTATTCCTACTGTAAGGGCTACTGTAGTATGAAAATTAAAACCACCAAGGGCTACTGTAATATGAAAATTAAAACTCAAACTCACCACACAATGCAGAAAAACTACGTGACTATTCACATTTTCAAATTAAAACAGGTAAATAAAGCATTGCATGTACACACATCCACACACACTGCAGATTTCAGTTCTATAACATTTATAGTTGGACAAGGTAGAGAGTTACACAGAGATAGAAGGATAGAGAAAAAGAACATGGGCCTGGAGCAGTGGCTCACACCTGTAATCCCAGCACTTCGGGAGGCTGAGGCGGATTGATCGCTTGAGGTCAGGAGTTCGAGACCACCCTGGCCAACATGGTGAAATTCCATTTCTACTAAAAATACAGAAATTAGCTGGGTGTGGTGGCACATGCCTGTAATCCCAGCTACTTGGGAGGCTGAGGCAGGAGAATCACTTGAACCCGGGAGGTGGAGGTTGCAGTGAACCGAGATTGTGCCACTGCACTCCAGCCTGGCTGACAGAATGAGACTCCATCTCAAAAAAAAAAAAAAGAACATGAGCATTGGGAGTTTGGAAGTTGATGAGAAAAAAACCTTTGTTTCATAGTGGTTCACTAAGGCCTTAGAACTTTTTTCTTTTCTTTTCTTTTTTTTAAGCTATAGGGTGCTTTCATTTGCCAGTCTTCTTGAAGGGCTGGGGTTGGTTTATTCATTTATCCAGTGTCTACAGTGCACTGGGTGCTATCCCTGCTGCTGGGCTGAGCAGTGAAAACCAGAGCTCCTGCCCCTGAGGCGTCCTTAGAGCATACGCACACACAGCACATGCTGCAGAGCCAGACAGTAAATGGTTATGAGGCAGGGTGATGGCTGCTAGGAGAGGAATATGGACTACTGTGTTAGTCTGTTTGCGTTGCTAAAGAGAAATACCTGAGACTGGGTAATTTATAAAGAAAGGAGTTTATTTTGGCTCATGGTTCTGCAGGCTGTACAGGAAGTGTGGCACCAGCATCTACTTCTGGTGAGGCCTCAGGGAGCCTACAATCATGGCAGAAGGCGAAGGGAAATCAGGCACATCGCATGGTGACAGAGGACAGGAGAGAGAAAGGAGGAGGTGCCAGTTTCTTTAAACAACCAGCTCTCTTGTGAACTAATAGAATGAGACTCATTACTGTGAGGTGGGTACTAAGACATTCATGAGGAATCCACCCCCACAACCCTAACGCCTCCCACCAGACCCCACCTCCAACACTGGAGGCTACATTTCAACATGAGATTTGGAAGGGACAAACATCCAACCACATTAGCTACCAAAGCAGAGAGAACCAGGTCTGACCCAGGCTAGGTTGGGGAACAGGAAATTCCCTGAAAGAGCAGATACCTTAGTACAAGTTAGGGGGGCCCACGATAGCAGTCCTGGCAAGAACAGGCAGAGGCCTGAACAGACACAGACAATGTCACAGAATAGAAAGGAATGGCTCCTTCCCCAAAAAGGACTTGGCAGAGGGAAATGGCCCCAAGATTCCCCCAGTTTCTAGTTCATGACGTTGCAGGGATGGAGGATACCATTAACTGAAATAAGGAAGAAAGCAAGAGAATAGATCTATGGGCAAAAGGATTTTTCCCCAAAAAATATAACCTGATCATATAAATATCTGATACAACATTTTTCAAAGATTCTCTATAGCTTTCACGATAACATTCAAACTCTATTGTATAGCACATACGGCCCTCCACATTCATTCTTCTTCTCCAGGTTTATTTCTTGTCACTCACCCAAGTTCATCCTTAGTTCCAGCAACATAAAACTACTAGTAATTCTCAGCCGTGTTCTCTGGCTGTTGAATGGTTTTGCATGTGTGATTCTCTCTGTCTAGAAAGCTCTTTGTTATGAACATCTGTTGCTGTAGTGTTCTCAGCATCCCCCCTCATTCCATGTGGTCCTAATGGAACTGCCAACCACAGTATCCTGTCCCCTACCCCCAGTGCTGGGTAGCAGATCCAGGCCCGTTCAGACACAGTACCCATCCCCTGGTCACAGTGATTGACCCGGGATTGGCACATGACCCAAGCTGGGCCAATCAGAGCCCTTCCCTGGGATTTTACATATGGGTGCTGGGAGAGTTCTCTCTTTTTATCTGTAGCCAAAAAACTGGGTTAATATAAGCCTGGAACTGCCTGTGGCCAGGGCCCTCCTGCCTGTGAAACCTGGAGGAAGCTAACCTGATTAGGAGAGAATGAGTCCAACACAGTGGAAGAAGCAGCAGAGGTAAGTCTGAGGGAAGCAGCAAACCTGAATGCCTGTGTGTCTGAGGCCAGCTTCACCCAGTCGTCCCAGTTATACAGTTCCCTGGTTTGCTTCCTCTGGCCTGAGTAAGGTTTCTGCCATTTGAAACTGAAAGCATTCCATAGCCAAAATCCCAATTTCTTCTCACTTTCTACACATCCTTCAGATCTCAGTTCCAGTCCCATTCCTCCAGTAAGCCTTCTCTGAAGGACGAGTTGCTCTTCCTCTCCCAGTTCGATGCTCTTCCCTGGGTTCCATAACATCTGGGCATATATCAATTGTATCCCTTAGCAACCAGACTGGTAATAGTTTACATCGCTGTTTACCATCAAGCCATAAGCTTCTTGACCCTCATAGTATTGACTTTATAGTTCAATGTCTGGTGCAGAGGAGGTGTTCAATCAGCTTTTGATGAACATCAAGTTTTTAGTTTCCTATGGAACACCCAGGTGTCTATGATATATTTGGGTATTTAAATCACAGAAGGGGCCAGGTGTGGTGGCTCATGCCTGTAATTCCAGCACTTTGGGAGGCTGAGGTGGTCAGATCACCTAAGGTCAGGAGTTTGAGACCAGCATGGCCAACATAGTGAAACTCTATCTCTACTAAAAATACAAAAATTAGATGGGCATGATGGTGCATGCCTGTAGTCCCAGCTCCTTGGGAGACTGAGGCAGGAGAATGCTTGAACCCGGGAGGTGGAGACTGCAGTGAGCTGAGATCATGCCACTGCACTCCAGCCTGGGCAACAGAGCAAGACTCCATCTCAAAAAAATAAAAATAAAAAATAAATAAATCACAGAAGGGCTCTGCTTCTGTGGGGCAGGAGGAGGAGACCAGGGGGCAGTGGGCAGTGGGAGGAGAGGAAGCAGGTAGAGCCCAGAGCCACTTTTCAGTGGCTTATCCAGGAAGGGAAGGACAGAGGTAGAGTAGCAACTGGAAAGACAAAAGGGACATTAACATTCCAAGACCTGGAATGTTTCTATGTTGAGGGGATAGATACAGTGGAAAGAGAGGATGAGTAGATGAGTAGAAGCAAAACTATGGGACGGGGGAGGAGATGGGCCCAGAGCACAAGTGGAAGGAAAAGGAACAAGAATGACTAACAGACACTCCAGTTTAGACAGTGCCCTAGAAGGTGACAGTAATCTCACTCAGCCTCTCCCCAGGCTACGAGGTTGGGAAAAACAGAGCCTCCATCTTTTTTCCTAAGTCTCTCAAAGCATTTGATTTTCTTTTTCTCAATTACCCTTTACCTCCCAGCAAGTGGAGGCCCATTACTGAGCTTAAGGGGCCCTTCTGGGTCACTGGCCTTCACTAGGTCCAAGTCTCCCATGGTGCTAGCCAGAGTTCAAGGTAATCCTTTGGATTGTTTCCCTTGTTGTTGTTACCAGACCTAGGAGATTGGGTTACCCCAGGATAATGTTCACTGACTTTGTCCAGAGCCCCGTGATCCTGTAAAGGGAGGAACATGGATATAAATTATTAAGGAAATCTCAGGTTCTCAACAATTCCCTAGCGATTCAAATATGCCAAGAAACCTGAGAGAGCTCGGCCCTTGGGGTGCTGCAGCTAGGATTGAGCTGGCATCAGTTCCCAGACTTGCAGGCCTCTGAGCCTGCCAATGATTGGATCCCAAAGTCTGATGGCTCACTAGGACCCCATGTGAAAAGCTATCTGCAGCAAGGATTTCTCAAAAGATCTGTAGGGGTGAGACAGCAACAGCCCATTGACAGAAACCCGAATCAGAAACCACGCTTATTCAGGGCCCTCAGCGAGTGTGAAGACAAGGAAAAAGCAATGCTTTTCTCTGGCCAGGCATGGTGGCGTATGCCTGTAATCCCAGGACTTTGGGAGGCTGAGGCCAGCAGATCACTTGAAGTCAGGAGTTCGAGACCAGCCTGGCCAACATGGTGAAACCCCGTCTCTACCAAAAGAATACAGAAATTAGCTGGGCACAGTGGTGTACACCTGCAGTCCCAGCTACTCAGAAGGCTGAGGCATGAGAATCACTTGAACCCAGGAGGCAGAGGTTGCAGTGAGCTGACATCACACCACTGCACTCCAGCCTGGGTGACAGAGTAAGACTGTCTCAAAAACAAACAAACAAAAAACAATGCTTTTTTCCCACTGGAGGATCCCAGGAGAGGCATGGTCTCCCCTAAAGAAATGCTCAGCCTAACTGTGGGAGGCATGAGCCCTGCTCTTAGGAAGCTCCTGGGCAGACAGAGGATACAGACACACATACACACACACACACCCCCCACACATACGCACCCACACACACCATGATTGCTATTGATAGGAGCTGGAACAAGGTATAGGCAAGATATAAGCATTGAACAGGAGGCCAGAACTAACCCCACCGCAGTAAGGGCATGGCCCAAAGGTGAAGATTAGCACGGAAGTTGCCCACCTCCCTGAGGCTTCCCTATCATCTAGTGCAGAGCTGTGCAGATAAAGGTCTAAACTAGCTTGCTGCTTGCTGGGCATCCTCACAGGATGCTGTGGTCCTTATAGGAGGCAATAGCTGTAAGGATCTCGCCTGCCTATTGCCTGAAGTCCTACTTTCTGGAAAAGAGAAAGGAGGGTGGGGAGTAGTTCAACATTTAGCTTTTACAACTTTCTTTGACTTCGGTGGTCAAGAGAGAGCTCAGATGTTTGCTTGGGGCTCTCATGTCCCTGCCCCTTAACACTTGTTATCACATTCAGCTTTGTTTCTTGGGCCACAAAGATTACTGAGCGTGTGTGTGTTCATGGGCACTTTACAAGTATCTCTGCATGGCTTGCCATCCAAGTGTACGTTTGCAGATATCCATGTGGGTGTGATCACGTGTGACAATTCCTGTTTTTGCCTAAGTTGTCCCTGTGCATACATGAGTGTGCATAGTTGTGTGCACTCTGGATCCTCTTTTGCAAACACACTGAGCATTCATGTACCAGGTTTTAATGTCCAGCAGCATGACGACATCCACACTGCAGGCTGGACATTGAACTGAGCCTTGCCATTTCCCTGGCTTTACCCAGAGATGACACATGCACATGTACCCTAATGTCCCAAACTTTCTTCCTCCCTTGTCAGTCTGCCATGGGTTCCTGAAAATTATTGTATGCTACATCTAAGACTTTCCCAGAAGTGCTGAGAATACCTGCTCTTTTGTGTTTCCACTGGATGTCAGTTCACTTGTCCATTCATTCACTCCTGAAACAGCCACTGAGCTTCTTCCAGGCCAGGTGCTGTGTTAAGAACCAGAGATCCAGAAATGAGTAAGACATGGCTCCTATTTTTATGAAATACTATAGTCTGGGAGAAAAGCCTGGACACAACTAATTGTGTTCAAAGACAGACTCTGATAAGCCATGGGAGGACATAGAGGATACTAACGCCCCCTGAGGAACCTAGGAAGACTTCATGGAGTTAGCATTTGGCCAGGCCATGAAGGTTGGATAGAATTTTGACAAATAAACGAGCAGAACAGCATTCCAAGCAGAGAAATAGTGTGATCAGAGATCTAGAAATGACAAAGCCATGGAGCTTCTACTTGCATACCCTCCCTTACAACCCCAAGGGACACCTCAGGGTGTCCACTGAGCTTGTGCAATACTGTGGTCCTGCCCTTCAGCTGTGTTCTTATCAGTTTGTGCACACAGCCTTACTCATGTTGCATTCAACTAATTCCAAACAGGAGGAAACGAACTAAAGTGGGGCTCAAAGAACATGGGGTAGGGGGAACAGCTGCACCTGCAGTGGGAGAGACCGAGGGCAGTCCCATGGAAATCCAACCCGATCCATGAGGGCAGTTACAATCACAATGTTGAGAATCATTTCACGTATTGCATTTAACCATTTACCTAACAAACATTCATCTGATGCAATCTCTGCAGCTCTCAGGGAAAAGGGGGAAAAAAAGAAGAATCTCATATTTGTTCATGATGACTTGGTTTAGTGTTCTTTCAAGTATGTTCCTAGGAATAATAAATAATCCAGAGAGATTCTGAGAGCAAATAAGAGTTAATGGGATCAAATATATTTAGGAAACATGTCAACAAAGCAAACAGGTTTCGGTACTACCACACTTATCAGGGCCTCTAAAATCATCATATGTGCTGTGAGGCTTCATGGGTGAGATGTGGCCGGCAATACTTCCCAAAGGTATTTGAACTGTAAATCACATATGTTTCATAGGACTGGTAGGGTTGATTAAAATGTTCCTGGGGAAACCTGAGACTGGGGAGAGGAGTTCCAAGGCGTTCTCTGTGATAATGGAAAACAAAGGAAAGAGGATTTGCAAACTCCTGGGCTGATAGTGTGGCAAGAAGCGTCATCTTTCTCCATCCAGGAAGACTTCCTGGAGGATGTGTGACCTCAGGAGACACCTAATGGAAGAAAGAGCAAACTGAAGGGACTGAAGCTTAATTTGTATCACATGAAAGCAAACATGAACTTGGGTGAGAATAACCACTCCATAAAATGCTATGGCGTTAAGTATCTGTTGGAATGGGCTTGTTTTGCATGCTTTAAGGGAAGGATGAGGAGGAAGGAAGAGGCTTAGATCTTGCCTGCTCTCAAGTAGTACCCAGTCTGATTAAAAAAAAAAAAAAGCGGGCCGGGCGCGGTGGCTCAAGCCTGTAATCCCAGCACTTTGGGAGGCCGAGACGGGCGGATCACGAGGTCAGGAGATCGAGACCATCCTGGCTAACATGGTGAAACTCCGTCTCTACTAAAAAATACAAAAAAACCTAGCCGGGCGAGGTGGCGGGCGTCTGTAGTCCCAGCTACTCGGGAGGCTGAGGCAGGAGAATGGCGTGAACCCGGGAGGCGGAGCTTGCAGTGAGCTGAGATCCGGCCACTGCACTCCAGTCTGGGCGACAAAGCGAGACTCTGTCTCAACAAAAATAAAAAATAAAAAAATTAAAAAAAAAAGCATAGCCCCTGCCTTCTGGGAGCTCCTAGCCCAATGGAGGGCTATAGGAAAAATGGTTTCCAAGACCCTGTGTGTCAGGCAACAAAAGACAGTGATACCTGAGACATGGGAAACAAACGAAGCAAGCCTTACAATGCCGTTTGCTGTCTTGGGAGAGGAATGTGCAGGGAAGAGATACCAAAGCAGAGCCCAGCAGATTTTGTAAGTGAGGAGGAGCTGGGAGTCTGGGGAGGTTGAGGCAGCGCAGTACACAGAGCAGAGTACCCAAGAGGAGAGAGTCACACAGAGGGAGAACCCCAGAAATCTGCAGAGCCTTCTCTGCAAGTACTGAGCAGAGCACTGACCAGCATATGTGCAAGAAAAGAACCATCCAGAAGGATAAAAGACGAGTATCCAGGGCTCACACAGGGCTGGGACTACTTTCCAGCCCCACCAGTCAGCCTAGAAAAATTCATTATCTACCGAGCATTGGGGAGAGCACTCAGGAGGATCTTGCTTCAGCAGTGGAAAAGAATTAGCTCCAGGCTAAATACTGTTTTCATCCCACCTAACAAATCTTGAAGACCTGAAATATAAAACTGTTTCAAGGCCAGGCGCGTAATCCCAGCCCTTTGTAGGGGCGAGGCAGGCAGATCACGAGGTCATGAAATCCAGACCATCCTGGCTAACACGGTGAAACCCCATCCCTACTAAAAATACAAAAAATTAGCCGGGCGTGGTGGCAAGTGCCTGTAGTCCCAGCTACTTGGGAGGCTGAGGCAGAAGAATGGCGTGAACCTGGGAGGCGGAGCTTGCAATGAGCCGAGACTGCGCCACTGCACTCCAGCCTGGGCACAGAGCGAGACTCCATCTCGAAACAAAAACAAAAACAAAACAAAAAATAACAACCAAAAACCTGGTTCAAGTTGTTTAATTGCCCCAGAACAAAATTCCAATTTTAGAATATTTATAGGAATACAAAAAATATCCAGGCCAGGTGTGGTGGCTCATGCCTGTAATCCCAACAATTTGGAAGGCTGAGGCAGGCGGATCACTTGAAGTCAGGAGTTCCAGATCAGCCTAGCCAACATGGTGAAACCTCATCTCTACTAAAAATACAAAAATTAGCCTGTCATGGTGGCGTGTGCCTGTGGTCCCAGCTACTTGGGAGGCTGAGGCACGAGAATTGTTTGAACCCAGGAGGCGGAGCTTGCATTGAGCTGAGATTGCACCACTGTACTCCAGCCTGGGTGACAGAGTGAGATTCTGTTTAAAAAAAAAAAAAAAAATCCAGCATCCAAAAAGTAAAATTCACAATGTCTAGTATTCAACGAAAAACTTACCAGGAGGGCAAAGAAACTGGAAAATACAATCCATAATGAGGAGGAAAATTAATCTTTGAAACAGACCCAGAACCTACAAGTAGGGTGACCAAACATCCTGGTTTGCTCAGGACTATCCCAATTTTAGCAGTGAAAGTTGTACATCCTTGGAAACCCTTCAGTCCCAGGAAAACCGAGCTCACTGGTCACCTTACCTGCAACTAATATCAGACTTAATGGTGAAAACTGAATGCCTTCCTCCGAAGATCAAGAGCCCATCAGAATGTCTGCTGTCACCACTTCTGTTAACATTTTACTAGAGACTTCAGCCATTGCATAAGTAAAGAAGGAAAAGAAACACAGATTAGAAAGAAGTTAAACAATGTTTATTCTCAGATTATACAATCATCAATGAAGAAAATCTGATTGACTCTACAAATAAGACACGAGAGCTAATAAGTGAGTGTAGCAAGATTGCAAGATTCAGGTGGGTATATACAAATCAACTGTATTTGTATATGCTAACAATGAATTGAAATTAAAATAATGGTACTATATTAGTCCATTCTCACACTGCTGATAAAGACATACCTGAGACTGGGTAATTTATAAAGAAAAAGAGGTTTAATGGATTCATAGTTCCACATGGCTCGAGAGGCCCACAATCATGGTGGAAGGTGAAAGGCACGTCTTACATGGCAGCAGGCAAGAAAGAGAATGAGAACCAAGCTAAAGGGATTTCCCCTTATAAAACCATCAGATCTCGTGAAACTTATTCACTGTCACGAGAACAGTTTGGGGGAAACCGCCCCCAGGATTCAATTATCTCCCACCAGGTCCCTCCCACAACACATGGGAATTATGGGAGCTACAATTCAAGATTAGATTTGGGTGGGACACAGCCAAACCCTATCAGGTACCCTTTTTAAGCACATAAAAAATATGAAATAGGTTTGGAAGGCAGAGGTGGGAGGATTGCTTGAGGCCAGAAGTTCAAGGCCGAAGTGAGCTATGACTGCACCACTGCACTCCAGCCTGAAGACCTTGTTTCTAAAATAAATAAATTAATTAAATAAATAAAAGTTTGTTTTTAAAAAAAGGGATAAATCTGATAATAGATGTGAAAGACCTGTACACTGAAAACTATAAAATATTGCTGAGATAAATTTTAAAAGATGTGAATAAATGGAGAGACATATCTTGTTTACAGTTTACATTAAGTCAGTGTAATATTGACAAAAAAGACCAATGGAACAAAAATTAGAATCCAGAAACAGACCTGCACGTAAATGTGTGTAGTGGATTGACTTGTGTCCCACCCAAAAAAATGTGTTCACTGGGACTTGTGAATATGACCTTATTTGGAAAAAGGATCTTTGCAGATGTAATTAAGGATCTCAAGATGAGATTATCCTGCATTTTGAATATGCCCTAAATCCAGTGACAGGTATCCTTATAAGAGGGCCACACTGAGAGCCATTGGGCTAGAAGGCCTTATAAAAACGGAGGCGCTGGGTGCGGTGGCTCACGCCTGTAATCCCAGCACTTTGGGAGGCCGAGGCGGGCAGATCACGAGGTCAGGAGACTGAGACCATCCTGGCTAACCCAGTGAAACCCTGTCTCTACTGAAAAATACAAAAAATTAGCCGGGCGTGGTGGCGGGCGCCTGTAGTCCCAGCTACTCGAAAGGCTGAGGCAGGAGAATGGCGTGAACCTGGGAGGCGGAGCTTGCAGTGAGCCGAGATCCGGCCACTGCACTCCAGCCTGGGCGACAGAGCGAGACTCCGTCTCAAAAAAAAAAAAAAAAAAATGGAGGCTACCACAAGCAAAGGAATGTCTGGAGCCACCAGAAGCTGGAAGAGGACAGGAAGGGTTCTCCCCTAGATCCTCCAGAGGGAGGGTGGCCCTGTGACACATTGATTTCAGATGTCTGGCCTCCAGAACGGAGAGAGAATAAATTTCTGTTGTTTTAAGCCACGAAGTTTGTGGTAATTTGCTATGCAACCCTAGGAAACAAATACAATACATAACTCATTTTGACAAACGTGCAAAGGCAATTCCATAAAGAAAAAAGTATGGCCGGGCGCCGTGGCTCAAGCCTGTAATCCCAGCACTTTGGGAGGCCGAGACGGGCGGATCACAAGGTCAGGAGATCGAGACCATTCTGGCCAACACGGTGAAACCCCGTCTCTACTAAAAAATACAAAAATAGCCGGGCGTGGTGGCGGCACCTGTAGTCCCAGCTACTCGGGAGGCTGAGGCCGGAGAAGGGTGTGAACCCGGGAGGCGGAGCTTGCGGTGAGCCAAGATCCAGCCACTGCACTCCAGCCTGGGCAACAGAGCGAGACTCCGTCTCAAAAAAAAAAAAAAAAAAAAAAAGAAAAAAGTATTTTCAACAAACGATGATCAACAATTGGATATGCAAATTCAAATAAATAAACTTTTTTTTTTTTTTTGAGACGGAGTCTCGCTCTGTCGCCCAGGCTGGAGTGCAGTGGCCGGATCTCAGCTCACTGCAAGCTCCGCCTCCCGGGTTTACGCCATTCTCCTGCCTCAGCCTCCGGAGTAGCTGGGACTACAGGCACCCGCCACCTCGCCCGGCTAGTTTTTTATATTTTTTAGTAGAGACGGGGTTTCACCGGATTAGCCAGGATGGTCTCGATCTCCTGACCTTGTGATCCACCCGTCTCGGCCTCCCAAAGTGCTGGGATTACAGGCTTGAGCCACCGCGCCCGGCCTAATAAACTTTTATTCATACCTTTTACCATATATAGTAGGCACCCCCCTTATCTGAAGGGGATACATTCCAAAACCCCTAGTGGATGCCTTAGTAGGGATAGTACTGGGCCCTATACTGTATAGACCTGTTTTTTCCTACGCATACATACTGCATAGCGTGAATACACTGGACAAAGGGCTGATTCATAACTCTAGTGAGTTGGAGCAGGACAGTGTGCACATTAAAACTCATGAATTGTTCATTTCTGGGATTTACCATTTAATACTTTCAGACCATGAGTAACTGAAACTGTGGAAAGTAAGACTTCAGATAAGACTACTACATAAAAATTAACTCAAAATTGATCAATGTAAAACCAAAGCTGTAACATTTCTGGAGGAGCTCATAAGAAAAAACTTTTGTGCCCTTCTGTTAAGCAAAGATTTCTTACGCATGACACCAAAATATGATCCATAAAATTTTAAAATAGATAAATTGAACTTTTAAAAATAAAACTTCTGTTTTTCATAAGACACTGGTAAGAGAATGAAAAGACAAATCTCAGACTGCAAGATATATATCTAATAAGGAACTTGTATTTCAGTTATATTTTTTAAAGCTCTCAAAATTCAATGATAACCCAATTTTTAAAATAGGCAAAAGATTTAAATAGACTTTTCACCAAAAAAGATATACAGATGACAAATAAGATGCTCAAAATTATTTGCTGTTAAGGAAATATAAATCAAAACCACAATGAGTTATTACTAAACACCTAGCACAATGTCTAAGATTAAAGACTTTCAGTACCAAATACTAGCTAGGGTATAGAGCAACCTGACTCTTGTGCACTGCTGGTGGGACTGTAAAATGGTATAACCACTTTGGAAAAGGGTGAGATAGTTTCTTAAATAAACATGCACCTAACATGTGATCCAACATTTCCACTCTTAGGTACTTACCCAAGAGAAATAAAAGCATATGTCCATACAAAGACTTGTACACAAATGTTCATAGCAGCTTTATCTGTGATGTCCCCTGTATTAGTCTGTTCTCACACTGCCATAAAGAACTGCCTGAGACTGGGCAATTGAAAAAGGAAAGAGGTTTAATTGATTCACAGTTTCACATGGCTGAGAAGACCTCAGGAAACTTACAATCTTGGTGGAAGGTGAAGCAAACACGTCTTTCTTCACATGATGGCAGGAAGGAGAAGTGCAGAGCAAAGACGGGAAAAGCCCCTTATAAAATTATCAGATCTCGTGAGAACTCACTCATTATCATGAGAACAGCATGGGGGAACTGCCCCCATGATCTAGTCACCTCCCATGAGGTCCTTCCCCCAACATGTGGAGATTACAATTTGGATTACAATTCAAGATGAGATTTGGGTGGGGACACAGAGCCAGACCATATCATCCCCACACTGGAAAAAACCCAACGTCCATCAGCAGTTAAATGTATAAATCAATCACGATATATTAATACAAAGGAATACTACTCAGCTATTAAAGGAATGAACTATTGATATGTGCAACAACAGATGGATCTCAAAATAATTATGCTAAGTGAAAAAACATGGACTAAAAAAAGTACATAGGCCGGGCGCGGTGGCTCAAGCCTGTAATCCCAGCACTTTGGGAGGCCGAGACGGGCGGATCACGAGGTCGGGAGATCGAGACCATCCTGGCTAACATGGTGAAACCCCGTCTCTACTAAAAAATACAAAAAACTAGCCGGGCGAGGTGGCGGGCGCCTGTAGTCCCAGCTACTGGGGAGGCTGAGGCAGGAGAATGGCGGGAACCCGGGAGGTGGAGCTTGCAGTGAGCTGAGATCTGGCCACTGCACTCCAGCCTGGGCGGCAGAGCGAGACTCCGTCTCAAAAAAAAAAAAAAAAAAAAAAAAGTACATAATGTGCTGTTCTATATATACAAGATTCTATAAAAGAAAATCAGTCTATAATTTAAAAGCAGATCAATGGTTACTTGAGAGTGGGGGGAAGGGACTGGGGTACGGAGGGGGTGGAAAGGATTACAAGAGGCTGGAGGGAACATTCAGGGAAAATGTATATGCTCACTATCTGGTAGTGATGGTTTTATGGGTATATACATATGTCAAAACTTATCAAAGTGTATACTTTGAATATGTCATTTATTATATGTCAGTTATAATCTCAGTAAAGCTATAAACCAAAAGATAAAAGCTGATGTTGGCCAGGCACAGTGGCTCAGGCCTGTAATCTAAGCACTTTGGGATGCCAAGGGGGGCGGATCATCTGAGGTCAGGAGTTCAAGACCAGCCTGGCCAACATGATGAAACCCCATCTCTACTAAAAATACAAAAATTAGCCGGGCATGGTGGTGTGTGCCTGTTATCCCAGCTATTCAGGAGGCTGAGGCAGAAGAATCACTTGAACCTGGGAGGCAGAGGTTGCAGTGAGCTGTGATCACGCCACTGCACTCCAGCCTGGGCAACAGAGCAAGACTCTGTCTCAAAAAAAGAAAAAAAAAGAAAAACCAATGTTTCCAGTGTTCCCAGCATGAGTGCTGTGGCCACCACATTAGAATGGAGGCAGAGGAAGGGGATGAGGCACTGAAGGACTTGGGAGGTCTTTCTGCTGGTGGCAGCGTGCCAGCCCACTCGCTTGCACATATACACCTGCAGGACTGGATCACAGGCAGCGCTTCCCACCCCTCACCCCTCTCAGCCCCAGGCTCTGTCAATCCCTTCACCTCAGGAGAATGTCCTGGGCTTGCCTAAGGGTTGGCTGGAGGAGGAAATTAGGGGGAAATTAGGTCATTAGAGTCCTCAGAGTAAGATCCCAAGAGAGTTATTGCAAATAAAACATTTGGTTCAACAGATGCTGTAAAGCCCCTTGGAGCAATCTCCTTTCTTTGCTCCATTTGCTTTTGCTGTCTATCTACAGCTGGATCTTTCCTTAGAATGGGGACTCTGCTCAGTTGCCCCCTCCCAGTCATGCGGCGAGTACTGGGAGGAGGGGAGAGTCCAGACCTCTGGCTGGTATGGTGGGATTCCAGCGGAACTGGGGTCTACATCTCTCAGATTTTAAAAGGTGCGATTTTTTTCCTTTCTCTTAGTTTTTGATTTTTTGTTGCTTTTTTTGAGACAGGGTCTTGCTCTGTCGCCCAGGCTAGGAGTGCAATGGCACAATCATTGCTCACTACAGCCTCGAACTCCTGGGCTCAAGTGATCCTCCCACCTCAGCCTCCAGAGTAGCTGGGACCACAGGTGCACCACCACCATACCTGGCTATTTTATTCCTTTTAATGAAATTTTTAATTAAATGTAATTACATTTTATAGTTTCATGAGACTTTTTATGAATATATATTTTTAAATGGTTTGCACAACAACGTGAATGCACTTAACACTACTGGACTGTACACTTTAAAATGGTTAAGATAGGCCGGGTGCGGTGGCTCATGCCTGTAATCCCAGCGCTTTGGGAGGCCAAGGCAGCCAGATCGCCTGAGGTCAGGAGTTCGAGACCAGCCTGACCAACATGGAGAAACCCTGTCTCTACCAAAAATGCAAAATTAGCTGGGTGTGGTGGTGCCTGCTTACTGTAATCCCAGCTACTCAGGAAGCTGAGGCAGGAGAATCACTTGAACCTAATAGGTGGAGGTTGCAGTGAGCCAAGATTGTGCCATTGCACTCCAGCCTGGGCAACAAGAGGAGTTGACCAGCCTGGACAACATTGTGAAACCCCATCTCTACCAAAAATGCAAAGAAAAAAAAATAGCTAGATGTGGTGGTGTGCATCTGTAGTCCCAGCTACCAGGGAGGCTGAGGTGGGAGGATTGCTTGAACCCAGGAGGTGGAGGTTGCAGTGAGCCAATATTCCATCACTGCATTCCATCCTGGGTGACAAAGTAAGACCCTGTCTGAAAGAAAGAAAGAAAGAAAGAAAGAAAGAAAGAAAGAAAGAAAGAGAAGGGCCGGGCGCGGTGGCTCACGCCTGTAATCCCAGCACTTTGGGAGGCCGAGGCGGGCGGATCACGAGGTCAGGAGATCGAGACCATCCTGGCTAACACTGTGAAACCCCGTCTCTACTAAAAAAAAAAAAAAAAAAAAAAATGTACAAAAAAAACGCAGCCGGGCGTGGTGGCAGGCGCCTGTAGTCCCAGCTACTCAGGAGGCGGAGGCAGGAGAATGGCGTGAACCTGGGAGGCAGAGCTTGCAGTGAGCCAAGATCACGCCACTGCACTCCAGCCTGGGCGACAGAGCCAGACTCTGTCTCAAAAAAAAAAAAAAAAAAAAAAAAGAAAGAAAGAAAGAAAAAGAAGGAAGGAAGGAAGGAAGGAAGGAAGGAAGGAAGGAAAGAAAGAAAGAAAGAAAGAAAGAAAGAAAGAAAGAAAGAAAGAAAGAAAGAAAGAAAGAAAGAAAGAAAGAAAGAAAGAAAGAAAGGGAGAGAAAAAAAGAAAGAAAGAAATGTTTTCTGCACTAAACCTAGTGTGTGTCTAGTACATGTCAAAAATGAGGTCAGCCTCACTCTTGCCTGGTTAAAGACTCAGGAACATCTGCCTTCTCTTTATAAATGATCACAAACTCAAAATTATTAGAGTCTACATAATTAGGAAAACTCAGCAGTTCTCCCGGGATCCAGATGTTCAAATAAGCATTGATGAACTCCTCTGTCTTGCAGGGTTGATTCCCAAGGACTCAGAACAGACTTCCCTCTTACAACTCCACCCCATCCCCTTCCTCAGAAAAGTTCATCATCTAATACACCTGCTTCCTGCCCTTCTCAACATGAAACATAATCGCCGACACAAGAGCAACTAGATGGCCAGGCACCAAGGAAACTGATTCCCTGAGCCAGTCCTCACCACAACCCTAGGAGGTAGATATTCTGATTATTCCCATTTTACAGATGACAAAGTAGAGGCAAAAAGAAATGAGGTGGCCGGGCACACTGACTTATGCCTGTAATCCCAGCACTTTGGGAGGATAAGGTGGGTGGATCGATCACTTGAGGCCAGGAGTTCACCAGCCTGGACAACATGGTGAAACCTCGTCTCTGCTAAAAATACAAAAATTAGCCAGGTGTGGTGGTACACACCAGTAGTCCTCACTACTCGGGAGGCTGAGGTAAGAGAATCACTTTGAGCCTAGGAGGCAGAGGTTGCAGTGAGCTGTGACCACACCACTGCACTCCAGCCTGGGTGACAGAGCAAGACCCTCTCTCAAAAAAAAAAAAAAAAAAAAAAAGAGGTGAGGTGAGGGTACAGAGTTTCAGGGTTTTTAAAATGTTTTAATTGTGGAAAAATGCACAGTATAAAATTTACCACCTTGTGTGTGTGTGTGTGTGTGTGTGTGTGTGTGTATATATATATATATATATTTTTTTTTTTTTGAGATGGAGTCTTGCTCTGTTGCCCAGGCTAGAGTGCAGTGGTGCCCCATCGTACTAGGGGATAATATTCTCCCCAGAATCACACTGTGTCTGCTTTTGAGATAAGAGTAGACCTACTTTAAAAAGAAAAAAAAAATAAGGATCAGGCACGGTGGCTCATGCCTATAATCCCAGCACTTTGGGAGGCTGAGGCGGGTGGATCACCTGAGGTCAGGAGTCCAAGATCAGCCTGGCCAACATGGTGAAACTCTGTCTCTACTAAAAATACAAAAATTAGCCAGGCGTGGTGGCAGGCTCCTGTAATCTCAGCTACTCAGGAGCCTGATTCGAGAGAATCACTTGAACCCAGGAGGTGGAGGTTGCAGTGAGCCGAGATTGAGTCATTGCACTCCAGCCTGGAGGACAAGAGAGAGACTTTGCTCAAAAAAAAAAAAAAAAAGAAAGAAAGTCTTTTTAATAAATGAGTTTAGGTGGCTTTCAAGAATTCAGGCAACAAAAGAAACATAAATAATAAAACAGAAATCAGGATAACCAGAGAAAATTGATATCTGAATGTGAGGTCAAAGGGGATAGATAACTTTTTCCCTCTGGTTTGACTGTGGCCTGGCATATCTTTTGCTGGGGTGTTAGCTCTTTCACCCCATTTTGTGAGCCCCAATGAGGAAGCCAGGGGAGCACATGGGGACATGTACTGGAGCCTTCGCTGGTTGTGTGTGCAGCGGTGGAGAGGGAGTGGGGTAGGGGAAGGGATTAGAGCCCCCTGCAGAGGGAAACCTAAGTCAAGAGCAGGTTGTACACACAGGCCCAGGGCCTGTCAGCCTCAAGTAAGGCCACTGCATCCCAACCTGCCGGGACCTCATCCCAGCAGTCAAGGGCCTTGCTGTGGTTTGCCTGTGTCCCTTACAAAGTGAAAGCATGTGTTGGAGAGTTAATCTCCAAGGTAACAGTGTTGGGAGGTGGAGCCTAGTGGCAGGCGTTTAGGTCATGAGGGCTCCACCCTCATGAATGGATTTATGCCAATTAAAAAAGAGCTTGAGGCTGTGAGTTTGATTTCCTGCTCTCTCTCCCACAAGTGCACTCTTGCCCTTCCACTTTCTGCCATGGGATGATGCAGCAAGCAGGCCCTCGCCAGATGCAGGCCCCTTGACCTTGTGTTAGAGGAAGTGGTCCCAATCCAGACCCCAGGATAGTGTTCTTGGATCTCGAGCAAGAAAGAATTCAGGGCGAGTCCACAGTGCAAAGTGAAAGTAAGTCTATTAAGAAAGTAAAGGAATAAAAGAATGGCTACTCCACAGACAGAGCAGCCGTGAGGGCCGCTGGTTGCCTATTTTTATGGTTATTTCTTTATGATATGCTAAAGAAGTGGGGAATTTTTCATGCCTCCCCTTTTCAGACCATACAGGGTAACTTCCTGATGCTGCCATGGCATTTGTAAACTGTCGTGGTGCTGGTGGGAGTGCAACAGTGAGGACAACCAGAGGTCACTCTCGTCACCATCTTGGTTTTGGTAGGGTTTGGCCGGCTCTTTTACTGCAGCCTGCCTTATCAGCAAGGTCTTTATAACCTGTATCTTATGCTGACCTCCTATCTCATCCTGTGACTTAGAATGCCTTAACTATCTGGGAAGGCAGCCCAGTAAGTTTCAGCCTCATTTTACCCAGCTCCTATTCAAGATGGAGTTGTTCTGGTTCACATGCCCCTGACATTGACCCCCTCCCTTTTATAAGAGATCCCTTAATCCTAAGGGTTGCAGAGGGGCAAAGATCCATCTTCTGCCACTTCTTCAGGTTGAATAGGGGCGATGAATAGATTAACTTTCCTAGTAAGCAATTTTAATTGTGTACTAGGTGCAGGGTCTAGCCTAGGACACACCAGGCCGAAGTGCAGATAAGGGCTTACTCTCCAGCATAGCTAAGAGAGTTAACCTATTCAGGCTAACTCCACATGTCCCCAGGCCTCACCTTACTGAAGCAGGCAAGTTGTACAGTAAGAGTCATGGTGGCATTTTATGAAGCATTTAGGAGGCCAAACAACCTTTGAATTGCACAGCATTTCTTACATAAATTCCCCTCCACGAATCCGTTCATGACTTACACAGACCATCTGAGACATTCTCGGACTTTCTGACTTGCCCTCCTTTTAAACAACCATTCGTTTTACTTTAGGACAAGAACTTACCACACAAGATCCTTTCTTATATAAAATCTCTTTCTTTATAATCTTCATTGTATAATTAGGGGGCATGGCTAATTCCACATGTCCCAGGTCTTATCTAGAAACTAATGGCTTTCAGGTAGGTAAATTGAACAATTTTTAAAAGTTAAAGAAGCAGTTTAGGCCGGGCTTGGTGGCTCATGCCTGTAATCCCAGCACTTTGGGAGGCTGAGGCGAGTGGATCACGAGGTCAAGAGATCGAGACCATCCTGGCCAAAGTGGTGAAGCCCCGTCTCTACTAAAAATACAAAAATTAGCCGGGCATGGTGGTGCATGCCTATAGACCCAGCTACTTGGGAGACTGAGGCAGGAGGATCACTTGAACCCAGGAGGCAGAGGTTGCAGTAAGTCAAGATCACACTACTGCACTCCAGCCTAGTGACAGAGCAAGACTCCATCACAAAAAAACAAACAAACAAACAAAAAGGAGTTTATGACCTTAAAGTATTTAGCAGCTTAATATCTAACCTGCATAATTTAGACTAAATGTCTTTATCAATAATTTTTGTTGTTGTTGTTGTTGAGATGGTCTTGCTCTATCACCCAGGCTAGAGTGTAATGGTGCAATCTTGGCTCACTGCAACCTCTGCCTCCTGGGCTCAAGCGATTCTCATGCCTCAGCCTCCCGAATAGCTGGGATTATAGGTGCACGCCACCACACCTGGCTAATTTTTGTATTTTTAGTAGAGACAGGGTTTTGCCATATCAGCCAGGTTGGTCTTGAACTCCTGACCTCAAGTGATCTGCCCGCCCTGGCCTCCTAAAGTGCTGGGATTACAGGCACGAGGCACCATGCCTCGCTTATCAATAATTTTTAAAGCCGTTTTTATTTCCCAAAGATTACTAAAGCTACATGAACTAAAAGGTATTACAGTTTTTATTTTGCTTTTAAAATATTTTATTTAAGTGCTTATTTTTGTTTAAGCCAATTAATTAGAGCTCTTTTATATAAGCATTACACACAACACATATATAGCTACACAGAAAGGCAGAAGATTACTATGGTAGTTGTAAGATTTCTCATTTGCCAGTTGTTGTTTCTTAATTGGATTACGGGCTTTACGGTGGAGCTCTTGGAAAAATAGGGCCAGGAAAGGTGTCTCTGATGCTTCCTGCTTTTCCCAAGGAGTCCAGGCTGTTAGAGCTTGAGTATTCGCTTTTAATTAAACTGATTTTAACCATAGCACTGTTTAATAAAGTACTTTTAGAATTTCTTATGCCAAACTGCCGATATTTCTGGCTTTTGAATTTTACCAAAGGTAACCTCCCAGGTGCTTAGAGAAAGGAAAATTTAGGACGATCTGTGGAGGAGAAGAGAATAGACAAGGTCACGAAGATATTAAACCAGAAACAACTCACTTTCTAGGTTGGGAATGGAATCCAGATCGCCACTGGAAAGAGCAAAACCTCACTACTGAGCTACAGCACAGGGCAGTGTCTAGGGACTTTCCCAGAAGGAGTCTAGAGTTATTAACTTTGAGCTTGCAAAGGCTTTTAACTATCTCACATGATTTTTAGAGCTAACTATGATGTGAACCCTAAAATTCCTGTTCCCCAGAAGGCAGAGACCAAGAGAAAGTACAGCCACATGGTTAAAATGTTAAGCTCCCAAGGACATAAAACAAGGTGGAGACTTCATCCCATTTTTTTGGTGGTTTCAGGGACCTGCAGCCAAGTTTGTTACTGACCAGCTTGCAGGTCATCTTGAAAAGTGGGCTTACAGGTGTTCTAAGCCCGTGTTTTATCCTGAAGTACCCTTCAACACAGAAAAACGAATGCATAGCACAAAATACACCAGCTTAAAACTAGCCTTAGAATTCTTTTTCACATTAATCAAAACTTTACAGAGGAGATAAGCACTGATTTATTTTATTTCATTTTTTTTTAACCATTCATTCAACCGTTTGCATACAGAGAGAGAAGCCAGAAATCTGACTGGTAAGAAATTCTTACCCTTTTGTCAGCATACCAGGTTTCTGGGTTCCCTTTCTCTGAGTGGCCCTAGTGATCCGCCTTGTGGCACCATCGCCCTGGGGGCCAAGCTGCCAATATCAAACTGGCAAAGTTTAAATTTGCCCCTAGATAGACCCCGTCATCTTTAATCCAGCCTCTGACTTGGAGTTTCAACACGTGGCCACTGGGCAAGATGGTTGCCCTGAGTAACAGGAAAGATAGGAAAGGAAAAGTAGAGAAGGAAAGTATTGGTTGTGGCAGGGTGGGGAAGGTGAAGAGCTTAGGGAGGCCAGAGAAAGACCCACTCATTGCAGCCAACAATGAAAAGTTCAGCAGAGCAGAACTGAAGGAGACAGAGACACAAAAAACCCTCCAAAAAATCAATGAATCCAGGAGCTGGTTTTTTGAAAAGATAAACAAAATTGAGAGACCGCTAGCAAGACTAACAAAGAAGAAAAGAGAGAAGAATCAAATAGATGTAATAAAAAATGATAAAGGGGATATCACCACCGACCCCAGAGAAATACAAACTACTATCAGAGAATACCATAAACACCTCTACGCAAATAAACTAGAAAACCTAGAAGAAATGGATAATTTCCCGGACACTTACACTCTCCCAAGACTAAACCAGGAAGAAGCTGAATCCCTGAATAGACCAATAGCAGGCTCTGAAATTGAGGCAGTAATTAATAGCCTACCAACCAAAAAAAGTCCAGGACCGGATGGATTCACAGCCGAATTCTACCAGAGGTACAAGGAGGAGTTGGTACCATTCCTTCTGAAACTATTCCAATCAACAGAAAAAGAGGGAATCCTCCCTAACTCATTTTACGAGGCCAACGTCATCCTGATACCAAAGCCTGACAGAGATACAACAAAAAAAGAGAATTATAGATGATTAGAGACTCTAACTCCCCTAAGTTGGGCCTCTAACCCAATCCCATTCTTTCCCCGGGTACCCCACCACTTACCTGAAGCTCTCCAATCAGTGCAGCAGTCTATTTCCTTTGGGTCGGGGGTCTCCTCAGTCCCTTTTGTGGCCCAAGAGAAAGATGTTATTGGACCCCAACACTTACCCCAGGTTAACCTTTGGGTCGGGGTTTCTGCAGTATAGTCGCTTCTGTGGTCGCCAGAAATATGTTACCAGAAGCGGGTCCCAATCCAGACCCCAAGAGAGGGTTCTTGGATCTCGTGCAAGAAGAATTCAGGGCGAGTCCGCAGTGCAAAGTGAAAGCAAGCTTATTAAGAAAGTAAAGGAGTAAAAAATGGCTACTCCATAAACAGAGCAGCCCCGAGGGCTGCTGGTTGACCATTTTTAGTTTATTTCTTAATGATATGCTAAACAAGGGGTGGATTATTCATGCCTCCACTTTTTAGACTATATAGGGTAACTTCCTGATGTTGCCATGGTATTTGTAAACTGTCATGGCACTGGTGGGAGTGTAGCAGTGAGAACAACCAGAGGTCACTCTCGTTGCCATTTTGGTTTTGGTGGGTTTCGGCCGGCTCCTTTACTGCAGCCTGTTTTATCAGCAAGGTCTCTTTATGACCTGTATTTTGTACTGACCTTCTATCTCATCCTAGGACTTAGAATGCCTTAACTGTCTGGGAATGCAGCCCAGTAGGTTTCAGCCTCATTTTACCCAGCTCCTATTCAAGATGGAGTTGTTCTGGTTCACATGCCTCTGACACTTGGACTTCCCAGCCTGCAGAACTGTAAGATCTCTGTTCTTTATAAAGTACCCAGTCTCAAGTATTCTGTTATAGCAGCACAACACAGACTAAGACAGTCCCCAAACTGGTCTGTGTCTCCTCCTTTGGGACAGGATGAACCTGGTACTTTGTCCCAACAACTTGACAACCTCCCAGGGAATTCTTGGAAGGTGCTGAGGAAAACCCATTTCTGTCTCCTCTGACACAAGGCTGCCCTGGGGTCCCAAGTGGGGGAAGCAGGTGTGTCTGTGACTCAGTCGCACCGTGCAATGAGCCCTGGAAGTCTTTTTTTTTGACAGTCTCTCTCTATCACACAGGCTGGAGTGCAATAGTGCGATCTCAGCTCACTACAACTTCCACCTCCCAGGTTCAAGCAATTCTCCTGCCTCAGCCTCCTGAGTAGCTGGGATCACAGATGTGCACCACCACGCCCAGTTAATTTTTGTATTTTTAGCAGAGACAGGGTTTCACCGTGTTGCCCAGGCTGGTCTCAAACTTCTGTAATCGTGTGACCCGCCTGCCTTGGCCTCCCAAAGTACTGGGATTACAGTTGTGAGCCACTGAGCCCTGAAGGCCCTGGAAGTCTTAAAGGCACAGGAGGATTCCTCCAGTATCACTCAGTTAAAACTTCCGTACAGAGGAGTGGGGCGGACAGAATGTGCGTGCTCTGGAAATCAGCTCAGTGCATTTGCAAGCCTCCCTTGGCCTTTCTGACCTGCCTGTGCAGCTGTCCCCTGCAGTGGCACAGCTGAGAGCTTTATTACAGCTTAGAGCAACCTCTTATTTGGGTAAACAAATAGCGATGCTTAAATAGACAAACTAATCAAGAAGTCAAAGAGGCAAGACACACTCGGCTCTTCTGGCACATGAATCCCTGGAGTGCTGAGGCTCTTCCATGGAAAACTCTGGGCACTCTGCCCTTCACACACACCTATTTAGCACGTCACCCTCCCGTGCCCTCTTCTCCCCACAAAGCCAACACCCTTGTTTACATCATGCATGAGGCACTGATTTTGCACTATCTGGTATTGTGATGACAGTTTGCAAATGTAGCCTGATTGTGGGCTGCAGTTCCTGGAGCAAGTTGAGGCCCGGATTCCTGACAACTCTTGTCCTATAAGCCCTCGGGCTAAGGAGGTGCTGAGCCAGGAAGCATCTCTGGCCTCACCAGTTCTGCTTGGTGGGCAGAGAGCACAGGGCCAGGCAGGCAGCCAGCTCAAGAAAGGGCTACGGTTATACTGAGGTTTGCTTGATAACCTCCTAATGCTCCAATGTTTGCGCCAAGGAGGCCTGTTCTCCATAAGCACACAGGAGAATTATCATTCTAATAAAATAATAACTAGCTAATGTTTATGGAACTTGTACTAGGTCCCAGGCACTTGACATGCATTGCCTAATGTAATCTTTTCAATTTTAGAAGTCAGTACTAGAAGTTAGGTGCTATTTTTATCTCCTTATTAAAGATAAGAGAAATGGACCTGGAGTAGTAGCTCATGCCTATAATTCCAGCACTTTGGGAGGTCCAGGCGGGTGGATCATTTGAGGTCAGGAGTTGGAGACCAACGTGGCCAACAGGGCGAAACCCTGTGTCTACTAAAAATACAAAAATCAGCTGGGCATGGTAGCGCGCCTGTGATCCCAGCTACTTGGGAGGCTGAAGCAGGAGAATTGCTGGAGTCCAGGGGGCAGAGGTTGCAGTGAGCTGAGATCATGCAACTACACTCCAGCCTGGGTGACTGGGTGACACAGCGAGACGGCATCTCAAAAAATAATAACAATAACAATAAGAGAACTAAGTCTCATTAAGTGGAAGGCCAGTTCTTAAAGCGAAGTCTGCTTGTCCCCAGAGCCATGTTTGTACCCTGTCCCAGGCTTCTCAACTTCCAGGAGCATCAACATCCTGCGTCAGTGGCCCCCAGAGGGCAAGGTGAAGCCGCCTGCTGGGCCCTCCCAGCTCCTGATTCACTAGGTCTGCATGGGGCCTGGATTCACCTTTCTCAAAAGCTCAGGCAGTACTGCTGGCCCGGCACCCACCCTTTGAGACCACTGCCCTGCACTACAGTTGGGGTCCCAAGCTTCCTGCAGAGACCACCTGGGGCTTTTACAACCCTCTAGTGTTATCACTGTTTGGTCTTTATCCAGGAAATCCACCCCCTAAAGTGTGTCATGCATCCCTGCCACTTCAGCCAGAGCGTCCCTCAGTCCTCTGCCAAAAACAGTGCTGCAGTGGGGACAGGCACAAACCAATGCACACATCTGTGCTCAAGATGCATGTTTTGCAGCTGGCAGAACACTTAACAGCACAACGAGGCTGTTCTACACCTGAGTGGTCTTTGTCCTCACGTGGAAGCACAGGCTTCACTAACAGGCCAGGGGGGGCAACATCAGGGTTAGCTGGGGGACGAAGACACCCAGCTAATTGCTCTTGCATCCACTTGCTGTCATGGGCAGCACTTACCACCATTGTCATTTTACACTGATGTCAGTATTGTTTAATCAGCGACCTTTCCTCCCACTGTAATGAAAATCCTGCAAGGACATGGCTCTTGTCTGTCTTGTTCCCGCTGTGTGCTCAGCAACTGGACCAGCAGCTGGCATACAGGTGTGGGCAAGAAAATGTGTTGGATGAACAAAAAAAACAAATGCACAGGTGGACAAGGAAACATGAGTAAATGAATAAGCAAGTGCAGAGCCGGTCATAGGCAGATCGTGGAGTAGGGACCCATTGACTTGCTGGGAACAGCTGCAAAACTTGGCTGGACAGAGAAACAAGAAGGGGAAGTTGGGAAACTCAGCTTCCCCTCCTCCCTTCTGAAAGAGGCCCCCCTTTTCACAGGTGTGAAAGGTATAACGCTGTGCGTCTTGCCCACACAGTAATCTGGACAGAGGTGCATTCGTTTGCTAGGACTGCAGTAAAATGTAGCACAGAATGAGACGTTTATATAACAGACCTTTAGTGTCTCACAGTCCAAGAGGCTGGAAGTCCAAGATGAAGGTATCAGCAGTGTGGGTTCCTTCTGTGGGCTGTGAGGAAAATCTGCTCCAGTCCTCTCCCCTAGCTTTTGGTGGCTTACAGGCAATCTTTGGAGTTCCTTGGCTTGGAGACAAACCATCTCAATCTGTCTTCATCTTCACATGGGTGTGTGTGTGTGTGTGTGTGTGTGTGTGTGTGTGTGTGTCTGTAGCCAAATTTCCCCTTTTTATAAGGACATCAGCCATATTGGATTGGGGCCTATCCTATTCCAATATGATCTCATTTTAACTAAATACATCTGCAAAGACCCTATTTCCAAATAAAAGTCATATTGAGAAGTACTGAGGGCTAGGATTCCAACATATCTTTTCTGAGGGACAAAATTCAACCCATAACAGAGGTGTAGTTAGTAGTTGTGCTTCCAGGCACAATTTACAAACACAGGTGTTTTTTCCTTAGTTTCTGGAGGCCTTCTGTTGAATGGCTTTTCATCTGTTAGGAAGCTGTGTTGGAAGCAGTGGGAAGCTGTGACCTGTGAGGCCTGCTGAGAAGGTGTTCGGAGGCTCCTGTTCTCCATAGCTCTTTACCTTTAGGCTGTGTGAACAGGGACTATGTGTCCCAGGCAGCGCATTTACTGTGGGAATTTTTTTTTTTTTTTTTTTTTTTTTTTGAGACGGAGTCTCGCTCTGTCGCCCAGGCTGGAGTGCAGTGGCGCGATCTCGGCTCACTGCAAGCTCCGCCTCCCGGGTTCACGCCATTCTCCTGCCTCAGCCTCCCGAGTAGCTGGGACTACAGGCGCCCACAACCGCGCCCGGCTAATTTTTTGTATTTTTAGTAGAGACGGGGTTTCACCGTGGTCTCGATCTCCTGACCTTGTGATCCGCCCGCCTCGGCCTCCCAAAGTGCTGGGATTACAGGCGTGAGCCACCGCGCCCGGCAATTTTTTTTCTTTTTTTTTTTTTGAGACAGAGTCTCGCTCTGTCACCCAGGCTGGAGTGCAGTGGCGCACACCAGGAACTTTTATGCAGCTCCAGCTGTTCCCTGGACAGGTAGATAAGGACTGAGGGCCTGAGGGGCGAGGTAAAGCCCCCTGGCTCGTGAGCCTTGCTCGCTGTACTCGTGGCAAGAGCAAAAGTGGCCAGAGGAATGGCTCCTCCTCGAATTTCGGACTTCCTTTTCTGGGCCTTTCCCACCGTTGGTACAAATTATAATCCCCTCCCCTCTGCCCGCCACTACCTCTTTCATTTGGCACAGGAAGAAAGGAAGTCATTTCTGGGAAATGGACCCAGTCGGGCCAGGTTGAGCTGCTGCCATCTGGTGCCTATCTTTCCTCATGCCCTAGGGGCCCTATTTCAGCCCCCTTTCACCACCTCCATCTCTTCCTCCCAAGACAATCACAGTGGGCAGTGTTTACACTTGCACAGGATTGGGGGGAGAAGAGGACATCTCTAATTTGCTCCTCTATTCTAATTTTCTTTCTCATTTAATTAGGCTAAAAAAAACCCCTCACTTTTAACACTCTTACCAACAGCTCCTAATGAAAGTGGCAGCCACTAATTACATAAATCATTTATTGGAGAGCTATTTTAGATTCCTCATTTAATGAATGCTGCAGAATTTAGCTGGTTTCCGATTCATCAGGATGGAGCTTGGCAAAGTCATGAAGATAGAGACCCCCCTCCCTGCACACTCTGTTTCGCTGGTGACTGTCCGCCTGTGACCTCTGCTCACTTCCCTCTACCCTGCAGGTTCCCCTCCAACTGCCCCTCCAGACACCTCCTCCTCACTCACCTCTGTGGCTTCCACTGTCATTACCTGTTGGTGACCCCAGATCTCTAATGTCTCCTTCCCAGATCATCTATCCACTGCCTACAGGAATTTCCAGTTGGAAGGCTACAGGAATGACATCCTCCTCCCCAGACCTGCTCCTCCGTCCTCCTTATCGCACATGACATTATTCACTCGCCTGGTTGCTTGTCCAGCAACTGAAGCTCAGAGAGGTTAAAACCCTTGCCCAGAGGCACACAGCTAGTGAGTTACGGTAAAGCAGAGATTTGGACCCAAGTCTGACTGTTCTCAAAGCCCATGCTAGTACCAGCATGCTGTGCCACCTTACTGATGAGGTGAGCACGTGAGCTCCTTTCCACACCTCATGCTGTTCCAAGCACTGGCTCTATACGATGTAATTGAACTGACACACCCCAACTACCCATTTGTGATGTGCCAGGCTGTGTTCCAGGTGTTGGGATCCCAAGTTGCCTAAGATACAGTCTTGCTCTCTCAGACTCAGAGAGGAAAAAAAAAAAAACAACCAACCATGGCCATTTAGTGTCTTCCATGCTTTGACAAAGGTAAGTACATGTGCCTGTGCTCAGGGAACACATGTAAGAGCACCACCTACCTCCTTCCTTGGGGATTAGGGAAAGATCCCCAGGAGGTGAGCCTTGAGTTGGGTTTTGAAGGTCAAGTAGGAGGAGCCGGAAAAAAAGGTCTTGGGTAGATGAGAAAAACACAGTTTCTTTACACTCACACAATATTTCTGACACCAGAGGTGTGGGTTATTTCCCGCAGTGACCAGTTCTCCAACACCAGCTGTGTGTCCTACAATTTAATTCTGACACTATCAAGCTGCAGTTCCTGTCAGATCCCACACGTTAAGGGCTCAGTCCCACCAGACTGCCCCCATTGCAGATGCCAATGGCAAGTCTGGGCCTCAGGTATTTCTGACCAAACAGCTATAAGTTAGCGGTTCCCATGGCCCCCTCCCTTGGGTTCAATAACGTGCTAGAATCGCCCACAGATTCAACGGCCCACAGATCTCAGAGAAACACTACTACACTTACCAGCTTATTATAAAGGACACAACTCAGGAACAGTCAGATGGGAGATGAATAGGGCAAGGTAGGGGTGGGGCAGGGGGTGGGGCTTCCATGTCCTCTCTGGGCACCCACCCTCCAGCGCCTCCATGTGTTCTGCAGTCTAGAAGCTCATCAGATCTCACTGTTCAAGAGCTTTCACAGACCTCAAAATCCAGCACCCAACTCCCATTCCCAGAGGCTGAAGTGTGGGTGGGGTAGGTGAGGGTGGGGTTTGAAATAATATATATTGATGATGCTCCAGCAGTTCTAAGCAAAATCTTCAGCCATTTATGTCCAGAATTTTTGACAAACAAAACCAGACAAAACAACCAATCACACAAAACGAAACAAAAACCAACCAGCCAAATAACCAAACCAAACCAAACCAACCCTAGGCTTCATTGTTTGGGGATGCACTGAGTCACACTGAATCATGCCTGTGCCTGATGTTCTGGAAGAGTTCCGTTTCCTCTCAGGGTCATCAGTTATGTGATAAAGAAGTGTTAAATACTTGGTGATGATTTAAAATCCAATCTCAATTTGGTCCCACCTTGAGATCTGTTCATTTTTTTTTTTTTTTTTTTTTTTTTTTTTGAGACAGAGTCTCGATCTATCTGCCAGGTTGGAGTGTCATGCCGTGGTGCAATCTTGGCTCACTGTAGCCTGGACCTCCTAGGCTCAAGAGGTCCTTCTTCCTCAGCTCCCCTGAGTAACTGGGACCAGAGGCATGTGCCACCCTGCCCAGTTAATTTTAAACTTTTTTGTAGAGACGGAGTCACATTATGTTGCCCAACTTGGTCTCAGACTCCTGGGGTCAAGCGATCCTCCTGCCTGGGCCTCCCAAACTGCTGAGGAGATCTGTTCTTACTTTCCTTCTTTCTTTTCTTTTCTTTTCTTTCTTTTTTTCTTATTGAGACAGGGTCTTGCTCTATCACCCAGACCGGAGTGCAATGATGCAATCTCGGCTCACTGCAATCTCTCCCTTCCAGGTTCAAGCAATTCTTCTGCCTCAACCTCCCGAGTAGCTGGGACTACAGGCATACACCTGGCTAATTTTTGTATTTTTAGTAGAGACAGGGCTTCGCCATATTGGCCAGGCTGGTCTCGAACTCCTGACCTTGTGATCCACCGACCTCTGCCTCCCAAAGTGCTGGGATTACAGTCATAAGCCACCACACCTGGAGATCTGTTCATTCTTAATGGAAAAATGCTTGGTACTTTATAAGCCAAATGGTGACACAATTGGCCCTATTTTAGTCCAACAGGGAAAAAGGCAAAAATTACACATTTCAGCAGACCTGGTACACTTGATAGCTTAAACTGACAAAAATTGTCTTCTAAAACTAAGATAAAACAAAATGGGAATAATGATACTTCCTCATGGAGTTGTGGGAAGGGCGGAGTAAGATTCATGTGCAGAGAGTTTGCACAGTGCCGGGCACATCAAGGACATTGATGGGTCAGAGTCCCCAGTGTTGGCACCATTGCTAGGGTGGGAGTGGCCTGTGCTTCCAGCAGGGAAGAAGGGCAGATGAGCCTTCCGAAATGTACTCCTCAGAACCTGGGTCCTAAGTCTGTTTGCACACATGTGCCCTGCGTGTGTTCTCTGAGGGGCATTAGCGGACAGGGACCCTTGTCCACATGAAAGCTCTCAGGGAATCATGGCTTGCTAAAGCCAGAGCACAAGGCGGAGATCACTTGCACCAACCCACCCCACATGGAAAGGAGAGCTGAGTCCTGAGAGGGCTGTAGGGTCACAACTTCTAGGAAGCCGGGGCTGGAGCCAGGCCCGCTGCCTGCTCTCTCCGTCGCTGTGCCCCGCGCTGTGCTGCCCAGGCAGCTCCTCAGCCACAGCGCCTCGGTCCCACCTGGCCTACAGGGAAGGGGTGCAGGGTCGCCCGGCCCCTGGAAGCTCGCCTCTAAAGCCCCAAGGGCACCGTAGGGGACGCTATGTCCACAAAGGCTTCTAGGAGGAGCTTTCATGACACTTTATGAGAAAAAGTCCCACAGTCCTGGGCTGAGCCTTCACCTCACCTGGGCTCTTCTTAAAGTCAAGTCACAGCGGGCGGGGGGCGGGGGGCAGAAACTGAAGTGCAGAGTGAAGGGCTCCGAGCAAGCACTCCCAGGCCTGGGCCAACAGGCCTCGTGGCACCTTCGGGAACATCTCTGTCCATGAAAAGCTGCAGTCTGCTGTTACTGTTTCAGTAACGGGGTCAATATTTCTATATTCGGACACTGCGCAATCTCTAGGCCTCCCGAGGGTTTGAGTTCTCCGAGGTCCAGACTCATAATCCACACCTCCCTCCCGCTGCAAAAAAGAGCGTGCAGACCCAGGTAGGTGAGCGGCGGGACTGTCCCTTCAGCGCCAGGAGGGAGAGTGCGCCCCCACCTGGTGACAGGCAGGATGGCAGCGAGAGGCCAGGGCTGAAGGCGGCGCAGGATCCTCTCCTGGTGGCCTTCTCCCTGGGAGCCCCTCAGAACCACCGGAGACATCCCCAGATTACAGAAACCTGGGCCCTCACCACAGACCCTGAATCAGGAAGTACGAGGTGTGCCCCCAGGCATTTTTTAAAAACAACAACAACAAGCTCTATAGAGCTTCTGATCAACACCCAGTTGAGAACTGCAGAGTATTAAGATCGGAGATGAGGTGTCACAAATAACTTCTAGCTAACAATAGTTAAGGTGCCAACACTTGTGAATCATCTGTCGTTATATGCAAATTAGAGGCCCGTGGCAGTGACTCATTCCTGTAATCCCAGCACTCTGGGAGGCTGATGCAGGAGGATCACTTGAGCTCAGGAGCTTGAGACCAGTCTGGGCAACATGGTGAGACCCCATCTCTACTGAAAATAAAAGCGAATTAGCCAGGCCTAGCCTGTAGTCCCAGCTACTGGAGAGACTGAGCTGGGAGGATTGCTTGAGCCTGGAGGTCAAGGCTGCAGTGAGCTGTGATTGCTCCACAGCACTCCAGCCTAGGCAACACTGAGATCTTGTCTCAAAAATAAATATATATAAAATATATTTTATATATATATATATAGAGAGAGAGAGATACACAGCTCCAAGATGCTGCTAAACCACATATACATGTATGTATGTATAATTAGAGCAGATATGAGGCCATTCCTCTAACTCTGCCTTTCCCTTGCATTCTCGGAGAGAAAAGGCCAGTGTGGGGGCTCTGCCAGGTGCCCAAATGCCTGCAACCCTCCTGAGCCTTGCTGGAGACTATCATTGATCTCTGCCCCCAGTTGGGATGTTTTCAAATTGGTCTAGTCTAGGGCTTTACTGGCTTCCCAAAAGCTTTGGGCTAAGTTCAAATGGGGAACTCCCCTGGAAGTGTGCCTCAAAAGCAGATGTCATCCACAGTGTGTTTCTCAGCAGGAAGTCGCCCTCCCAGCACAGCTGTTCTCCACTGTGACAAGCATGGGAGCCCCCAGGGACTGTGCTGAAGAGCAGATTCTGATGCGCAGGGCCGGGTGGGGCCTGAGAGTCTGCATCTCTTAACAAGCTCCCAAGGGACACCTTGTTGCTCTCCAAGGACCACATGTGAGGGTCTACACCACTTACTGACAACACTGCTCTAGCTATGACCAGCTGGAAGGGCTTCCGAAGAGGAGCTTCATAGCTAAGCTGACCAACCCTCCTGGTTTGCATGGGGCTGAGGAGTTTGCCCAGACTTGAAACCTGGGATGGTCCCACGGAAACCAGAATTCTTGGTTACCCTGTGCACAGCCATGATCCAATACAATTAGTTTAGGTAAAGCCTTGACATAGACATCTGAGAAAGGCTCCAGAATGCTTACAAAGAAACAAACAAGGTGCCCTAAATCAATCTAGTGTAGAAAAAATACTCTTAAAGCACTGAGGGAAGGTAGATTAAATTCAAGGTCATCATGAAACTGAGCTTCTTGAGAGCTGAGTTCTGAGTGGGATGGGAAAGAAAAGGGATGAGGGAATGATCTAGGCTGGGTTGAAGGAAAGGGCTCCCATTACTATACCTGCCAGCTTTGGTTAGCGCTGATTTCATGAAAAGCCAGGTTCATCTGAGTTGTCAGAACCTACAAGACTGTTAAAATCATTTTCAAGTGAGTGCTGTTGTATTTGTATTAAATTCCTGTATCTATTTTAGGCCACTTTCTCTCCCCAAAAGCCATGGCAGTTAACCTGGCCCTAAACCTAAGTTGCCCTGGCCTCCCTGTCCAGGTGGCTTCTAGAGAATGTCACATAATGCAGTAGTTTAATGGCCTTCCCTGGTGACCACAGCCCTGGTCTGGACGTGGTTCTGTCTCCGCCCTGCCGTGTGCCATGTGACGTAGGTAGGAAGGGAGTCAGTGTCTACCTGCTGTGCCTGTCCCGCCCTTACAGGGATGGCTGAGGCATGAGGGCTCTGACAGCCCTAGAGACACACAGAACCTCACCAATATGGAAGAGTCTGGGAAAACCTTGGGCCACCCTGAGAAGGCACCTCACAACAAAGACTGCACATGGTGTTTTTTGGAGGGCAGCCATACTCTAGCCTATGGGTTTGGTTCCTCGAACTCAAAGTATGTGGGTTTCCCGAGTGTGTAAAATCCTGAGAGATGGTAATAAACCAAACCCTTTGGGATGAGGTACAGGGAGACTTCATATTTACAAAATATTTGAGGCTGGGTATGGTGGCTCATGCCTGTAATTCTAGCACTGTGGGAGGCCAAGGCAGGAGGATTGCTTGAGCTCACGAGTTTGAGACCAGCCAAGGCAACATAACGAGAGCCTGTTTCTACAAAAATAAAATAAAATAAAAAGTTAACTGGGCATGGTGGTGTGTGCCTGTGATCAGAGTTATTCAAGAGGCTGAAGTGGGAGGATTGCTCTTGAGTCCAGGACTTTGAAGCTGCAGTGAACTATGATTGCACCATTGTACTCCAGCCTGGGCAACAGAGTGAGACCCTGTCTCAATTAAAAAAAAAAAAAAAAAAAAATATATATATATATATATATATATATATATATGTATATGTGTGTGTGTATGTATACGTGTGTGTGTGTGTATATATATATGTATATATACAGCTTTATTTCTTTAGCTGTGGTTAAGATTTGAACTTTGGAATCAGGCAGAACTACAGGTCTAGCTGTGGCATTTTCTCACCCTCTAGAACCTGGATTTCCTCATCTGTAAAATAGAAATGGTAACAGTGCCTCCTCTTCGGGGCACTGGGCCTTGGACGGCACACGGTACTCCTCCAAGAGCAGCTATGTTATCACCACTCTTATCTCACAGACAGCTGGAGGAGGGTCACCAGGTGGGCCAGCGCTCTGCAGGAGGCCTCCTTTAAGGGCAGCCATCATTAGCACACTGTTAGCAATGGGAAGCTCCAAGATGCTGCCAAACCACTTAAAAAGATGTGTTAGAAATCCCCATTTGATAAAGAACAAAATTCTCAGTTCATGGAGCTTAGTCAATGCTTTTGTTGTCATTGTTGTTAATAAATGCTTTATTTTTGAAGAGTTTTAGATTTATAGAAAAGCTGTAAAGATAGTACAGAGAGTTCCCATTTCTGACAGGGAGTCCTGCACCCCCTCCCTGCTGGGGCGGGCTTGCAGTGGTCCAGTGGTTCAGTTTTTGTCTGGCTTCCTTTTTTCTGTGGTAAGCATCTAGCCCACAAGCTGAGTTATGGAGATGCTACAGCTTTTCTGTTTGTAAAAATGACCTCGATCCCCGCCTATACCAGTTTCCTCTGTGTGCACAAACACACGTGTGCACAGGCCCACCCACAGCATGCAGCAATGCAGTGTGAGGAGCACACCCACTGAGCTAGGCTCAGGTGACCCCTGACTGCTACCCCTTGCAGACCCAAGGTGGATCAGAGCCCCTGCAGAGGAGGCACCGTTACCGTCTCATGGCTTCTGGCTGGTCCAGAGGGGGTTTCTCGGAGATAAGTGAGCCAGGCCTCCAAGAATCTGTAGGGTGGGTGGGCACATCTGGGTGTTCTCTTTGGCAGATGAGAAGTATTCATGGTGGCCTGAGACTTGAGGTTTAAACACTATGAGCCTCGGTTTCCTTTTTTTGGAAAATGGGAATAAACCAATGCTTCAGTCCTGGGAATGTGGTGAAGAGTGAAGGAGAAGCGTGAGTAGCACTGGGCCTGGCACGGATGAGTGTGGTGCTTTTATCATTCCAGCTGTGTGGATCACACCAGCCACTCCAGGTGGACATGTGGCCTCAGCGCACCAGATGATCCTGCCCTCTGCCTCTGCCCAGGGTGGAGGGCAGTGAAGAAGGCAGTGCCACAGCCCGGCACAGACCTGAATCATTGTATGCTTGAGAGGCTCCAAGGCCTCCTTAAGTTAGGTCTTCGCTCTGTGTACCATGACATTCCTCCAGAAAAACAAAAGTGCAAAAAACATCTTCTAATTTATTTTTATTTTTATTTTATTTTATTTTATTTTTTGAGACCGAGTCTCGCTCTTTCGCCCAGGCTGGAGTGCAGTGGCGCGATCTTGGCTCACTACAAGCTCCACCTCCTGGGTTCAGGCCATTCTCCTGCCTCAGCCTCCCGAGTAGCTGGGACTACAGGCGCCCGCCACCAGGCCCGGCTAATTTTTTTGTATTTTTAGTAGAGACGGGGTTTCACGTGTTAGCCAGGATGGTCTCGATCTCCTGACCTTGTGATCTGCCCGCCTTGGCCTCCCAAAGTGCTGGGATTACAGGCGTGAGCCACCGCACCCAGCCACATCTTCTAATTTAAAGCATGTTTTATGGCCAGGCTTGGTGGCTTACGCCTGTAATCCCAGCACTTTGGGAGGCCGAGGCGGGTGGATCATCTGAGGTCAGGAGTTCAAGATCAACCTGGCCAACATGGCGAAACCTCGCCTCTACTAAAAATACAAAAAAATTAACCTGGCATGGTGGTGTGTGCCTGTGATCACAATTATTCAGGAGGCTGAAGTGGGAGGATTGCTTGAGTCCAGGAGTTTGAGGCTGCAGTGAACTATGATTGCACCATTGCACTCCAGCCTGGGCAACAGAATGAGACCCTGTCTCAAATAATATATATATACACTTATATATATGTATGTGTATATATGTGTGTGTGTCTGTGTGTGTGTATATACAGTTTTATTTCTTTAGCCGTGTTAAGATTTGAACTTTGGAATCAAGCAGAACAACAGGTCCAGCTCTGGCATTTTATCACCCTCTAGAGCCTGGGTTTCCTCATCTGTTTGTAAAAATGACCTCAATCCCCGCCTACACCCATTTCCTCTGTGTGCACAGGCCCACCCACAGCATGCAGCAATGCAGTGTGAGGAGCACACCCACTGAGCTAGGCTCAGGTGACCCCTGACTGCTGCCACTAGCAGACCCAAGGTGGATCCAGCTCATCCAGCTACTCAGGAGGCTGAGGCAAGAGAATCGCTTGAACCCAGGAGGCAGAGGTTGCAGTGAGCCAAGTTCGCGCCACTGCACTCCAGCCTGGGTGAGAGAGTGAGACTCTGTCTCAAAAAACAAAACAAAAATAAAAACAAAAACAAAACAAAAAACATGTTTTACTCAAGAAGACTAGTTTTTAATGTAATCAGTAGCAAGTACTTTTACAAAGTGATGAGAGCTTTATGTCACAACTCCCTTCCCCCAATTATTCTGTGGTCAGTTCTGATTTCACTGTACTTTGGGTTCAAGCTATGTATTTGGGAGAAAGACATACATGTCATTTCTCATAATATTCACCAAATGAAGAACTTTGGAAGGCTATGCAGGAGTCTACAGTTCAACGGAGGCCACACGGCAGATCTCCCCCAAGGAGTTTCCAGATGTTTCCTGAAAAAGAAGAGAAGAGAGAGAGAGGTCTCTGCATTGTATCTCAGATCTGAGTGAGGCCAGTTCTGGAACTTGTGGCCTATTGGGGAAGAAATTAGGTCTGGAGGGCCATGGACCAAGGCCTGTCCTCTCTTCAGCTGCCCCTCGACTGCCTCTCTGCCCTAAATGGGTAGCTGAAGGGGGATGAGAAAGAAGAGAGAGAGAGATAGAAGACAGGAGCAGCAGCAGGAGAGTGCGGGCACTTGGGAGCAGCTCACATCTGCCTCTTGGTTGGGGAGTGTATTGAAAACCACCCTGAGAAGGCTCATGCCTTGGCCTCGCTCCCCTTGTCTTGGGCTGACAGGACAGCTATACACTCAAATGCCCCTAAATGCAGGTTTGAGGACCCTCCTGGGGCAGGATGCCACATGGGGACAGGCAGAGCAGAAGCCAGGTGACAGAGCCAGGCCAGCTGGGAAAGTGTGCACCCTCAGAAACGCTGGCTGGGCGGCCCTGCTGGAGGTTGTGTAAAATGCCCATCGTGGTGCCTCAACAGTCAGCAGAAAGCTTGAGGTGTTAGGTTTCCTCTATGACTTCGTCCCTCCCCCAAAATAATTATACTAAAAACCATAGTAGCTGTTGTGTCTGGGGCATCTAAGCAGGTCAGACACTACATGCCTTATTTCATTCACCCTTCATTGAAACCCTATGAAACAGGCATTATTTCCCCCATTTTACAGGGAGGTACTGGGTCTCAGCGGGGGCGTAGGCAACTGCCAGGGGTCTCGCCCAGCTTGTAGGTATAGGGCTGGGCATTAGTCTCAGGTCCACATGACTCAGGTCAGGAGCTCAAAGCCGCTGTGCCGCCACACAGCCCTCAGCGTGTTGCGCTGTTGCAGTGGACAAGCTCTCTGGGGTCTGGCAAGGATGGTGAAGTCTGGTCAGAGGGTAGATGCCAGGCCTCATGGCACAGCTATCACACCAGAACCTAAACTGGAAATTAGGTTGTTGCTGCTGTTTTTTAAAAAATCCCCTGCATCTTTTGTTGTTGTTGTTGTTGTTGTTGTTGTTGTTGTTTGAGATGGAGTCGCTCTGTCACCCAGGCTGGAGTGCAGTGGTGAAATATTGGCTCACTGCAATCTCTGCCTCCCGGGTTCAAGCGATTCTCCTACCTAAGCCTCCCAAGTGGCTGGGACTACAGGTGCCTGCCACCACATCTGGCTAATTTTTGTATTTTTAGTACGGAAGGGGTTTCACCATGTTGGTCAGGCTGGTCTTGAACTCCTGACCTTGTGATCTGCCCCCTCAGCCTCCCAAAGTGCTGGGATTACAGGTGTGAGCCACTGTGCCCGGCCAACATCTTAAACTAGGTAAGCTACATAAGCTGGCTTTCAAGATCTTGGATCTCAAGTAGATCCCAGTTGGTCTTCAGTTTGTATCTGCCACTCACTACCCTGAGTCAAATACTTAAGGTCTTTGTGCCTCAAGTTTCTCACTGGTAAATTCTCATGGGCTGTTGTGAAACAGAATTAGATGATGCTTACCAACTGTCTGGCCTGAGAGCTCAGTAACCAGCCGTTCTAAGAACTGGAGGAACAGGCTGTAGCTTTAGGCTTTCCTTTCTGCCCTGGGATGTTCTCCCTGTCAAAAAGAACAGCATTGAGACTGCTGTCCTGGTGGGTTCCACCAAAGGATTAACACTGAACAGCAACAAAAAAGGGCGGGGGACTCTTCCTTCTGGACCGAATGCACACTTGAGTTTGTTGCAAGTAGCTGAGAGCTCATTACCTGCTTTGGCTGTGAAATAGGCCCATACCAATGCTTACGTCTTTCTGTTCTATCCCCTGAAAGTCAAAACAAAAGTTTCTCATCTTGAGGTGGGACTCGACTCCAGAGGTGGGGCTTGGACACTAGACTAGATTGAGGACTAGCTAAAACAGAGCCGGGGTGAAAGCAGCTTTGAATCAGACATGCCCACCACTGAGACATGTCAGTTTACTGTAGCCATGGCAACACCCGGGCGTTACCACTCCTTTCCATGGTAATGACCCCATGACCCAAAAGTGCCTACCCCTCCCCTAGAAATTTCTGCATAAACCGCCCCTTAATCTGCAGGGGCAGATTAGAGGGAGGTCCTGGGTCTCAGCGTTGAGTTAAAAGTGGGCATAAATATGACTGCAAAACGGCCCTGAGCCGCTACTCCCTGCCTAGGTTAGCCCTCCTCCGCAGGAGCAGTCATGGAGTTGTAACACTGCCTCTTCAATAAAGCTTTCTTCTACTTCTGGCTTGCCCTTGAATTCTTTCCTGGGCAAAGCCAGGAACCCAGCAGGCTAAGCTCCACTTTCGGCCTTGCCTGCCCTGTATCACTGACCTCCTTCTGAACCTTCCTCACACTAAGCAAATGCTTAGCCACCTGCCACGTTTTCCCCACTCCCTTAGCCCTTCCCAAGGTCTGGGCTGGGTTGAATTCAGATTGGTGTGGTCACCACTTTCACAGTGGCACAGCTTGTTTGGGGAACTCACTGATGGCGGATAAGGGGAAGGCGTAAGTTGTGACATGTCCTATAAGGTGATATGTCATGAGCTTGTAATATGAAATCAGCTGCAGGCTGATGCCATGTGGGTGGTGCCCTCCTCTGTGGGAGTAGAAGGCCTCCTGGGCAGGATTCTTGTTCTCCTGGGGCACAGGAACAAGGTGCAAACACGCAGAAGGGTAGGTTCCACGGCTGCTCTGGAAGGCTGACCGGGCTGTCCACACACACTCTATCAACCCCCCTCACTATCTTGTCCCAATGTAACTTCTGCTGGCTGGCTTCAGCCCCACTCAACTTGCAAATGCTCTTAGGGAGGTCGCTATGCGCTCCAAATGACCAAACCAAGTGTTTACAACTCTGCCCTTACCTTATTTGCTCTTTCTGCAACATCTGGCGTCATGGACCACTTCCGCGTTCTGGAAACCATTTTTCTTCTGTGGGAACCTGTGTGACAATTTTTTTCATATTCTCTCCTAGTCCTCCGGATGCTTCCCTTGGTCTCCTTCACTGAGTTTTCTTCCTCCTCCTGCACAGAATAACCTCCATGGTTCCTTCCTGTCTCCCTTCCCGCTCTGCCACTCTTGGAGCATATTCAACCCCAAATGTGGCTTCTGTTATCACCTCCCAGCTCTCTGTCTCTGGCCTAGACCAATCTATTGAGACCTTGTATCCAACTGCCTGTTGACCAGCTAGCTCCTCATAGGCCTCTGGGGCTCAACATGAACTCAGTATCAGCTTTGCCCAAGCTGCTCCTGTCCCAGCATTTCCTCCTGTGGTGAACTACACTACCATCCACCTGGTCACTCAAGCCAGGAATTTCCCTCCCTGTTTACCTTATGTACAATTGATCACTATGTGTCATCTAACCCATCTCCCAGGCATTTCTGGACTCCCCTCTTCATTCCCACAGCCATTGCCTCAGTTTAGTCAGTGTCATTTCCCCAGCGTTGCTGCCATAGCCTCTCACACTATATTCCTATGCCCCACTTTCACTCTTTACCAGAGAAGTCTTTCTAGAGCACACATCTAGTAGTGCTCGTCTGCTCAAAGCTTCCACTGCAAGTCCATCATCTTCAGAAGACTGCCTCAACTCTTGGGTCTTGCTGCTCACCTGTCCATCCACCTATCTTACAGGTAATGAACCACAGGTACCCTTTGGTCCACCAGCCCAACCTGCAGGTCACAGCAGGCCTCCATGCTTTTACCCACAGTTTCCCTTCTCCTCATTCCAACTGCTCCTTTAGATGGGATTCAAGTGTCACCTCTCCAGGAACATTTGCCCTGACCTCCATGCCCTGCCATCTTTATCAAAATCTGGGTCTTCCCCTTTGCATTTTAGGCAAAGCTCTTTCAGAGCAATTATCATACTACATAGAAAGAGCTGATTTACACAGCAGTTCCAGTGAAGTTTTGGTGAGAGGGGATGGAATCACAACATTTAGATCAGGAAGGGTTTAACAACTTCATTTTATAGAGCCCAGAGAAGGGATGTTGAAAAGTTAACGCAGACATAGCTACTCAACAAAAATTGTCATTCGGAGTCAGACCAATGACTAAACAGCCCAGTGTTCCAGTGAGGTGAAATGGATTCCCTTGGTCACATAACTCATTAAGACAGAACTAGGCCAGGCAGGGCGACTCATGCTTGCAATCCCAGCACTTTGGGAGGCCAAGGCAGGAGGATCACCTGAGGTCAGGGGTTCGAGATCAGTCTAGCCAACATGGTGAAACCCCGCCTCTACTAAAAATACAAAAATTAGTGGCATGGTGGCGGGTACCTGTAACCCCAGCTACTCGGGAGACTGAAGCAGGAGGATTGCTTGAACCCAGAAGACAGAGGCTGCAGTGAGCCAAGATGGCACCACTGCACTCCAGCCTGGGTGACAGAGCGAGCATACAAATAAATAAACAAACACACAAAGGAGACAAAACTAGAAGAGCCTGGGAACCTGCAGCTCAAGCTCACTGCTCCTACCATCACTGTGCTGCCCCCCTGGTTGAAAAGGTAGGTGTGTTCTCTAAAAGCTCTTAGTCCCTTAGAAACACATTATGGTCCTGTGCAAGGTGGTTCAGGCTGCTATAATAAAATACTTTAGACTGAGTAATTTATGAACAACAGAAACTTATTGCTCACAGTTCTGGAGGCTGGAAAGTCCAAGGGGAAGGTGCCAGCAGATTCAGTGTCTGATGAGGACCCGTTTCTCATAGATGGCATGCTCTATGTGTCCTCACATGATGGAAGGGCAAACACATGGCAAACAAACTCCCTGGGGCCTTTTGTATTGATATAAGGGCACTAATCACTCCCCCAGAGGCTCCACCTCTTAATACCATTAGCTTGGGGGTTAGGTTTCAACATATGAATTTAGGGAGGTCACAAGCATTCAGACTCTAGCAGGCCTCACCGTCCATAATTAGTTTTAACATTTGTCTTATCACATTTAAGTGATGAATATTCTTAGAGATAATAAATATCCTGAATTTACAAATAACAGGAAAAAACATGGAAAATTATGAATGTCTATCTTTGAAAGTTTATCCTTATATTGAACAGAAATATGTTTTTCCCTAGTTTGTACCCTTGGGTTGCCGGGTGCAGTGGCTCATGCCTGTAATCCCAGCACTTTGGGGGGCTGAGGTGGGTGGATCACGAGGTCAGGAGATCAAGACTATCCTGGCTAACACGATGAAATCCCATCTCTACTAAAAATATAAAAAATTATCCGGGCGTGGTGGCGGGCGCCTGTAGTCCCAGCCACTCAGGAGGCTGAGGCAGGAGAATGGCGTGAACCCGGGAGGCGGAGGTTGCAGTGAGCCGAGATCGTGCCACTGCACTCCAGCCTGGGCGGCAGAGCAAGACTCAGTCTCAAAAATAAATAAATAAATAAATAAATAAAACAAAAAATTTGTACCCCTGGGCATAAATTTAAAACTATTCCCTTTTAAAATGTGGTGGAGCTCTTAACTAAACACTTTGGTTTCAAAGATAACTTTCTTCTCATCATATTCTTCCATCAGCTGCCTGCCATTTAGCTGAAGCTGTCTCTCAGTCAGCATCTTGTCCTGTTTATGTCACGTGGTATGTGGCTGTTAAGAACAGTCTGCCTAACACCTCATTCTTTCTTCTAGAACGTGTTTATTTGTTGAGCGTATAGTATGTCATGCATCTTTTTTTAAAAGCATCTCTTAGCTTCTGATTGTTATAAACAAAGAATCTCTCCTTTTTCCTTTCTAGAAATCTTTTTTAATCACTCGAAAGAATTTCCATAATCCCTGACTTCAAATTGCTTCAAGTAATTGTGGAGATAAGACTTATACACAAACATCTTGTCTGTTTTTAAATCCTCACACATGCAAATCTGGGGATTTCCTGTAGGGACAGGCTCCTGCAGGCGGAGTAGTGCTGCCGCGCAGGCGCCAGCTCCTCGTTTATTATGCAGTGATATACAGCCCTCTAGTGGGTCTTTAAAGCAACATAAAAAAAAGAAGCTGAGGGCAACGAAGTATGGCTTCGTTCATTCACCCATTCACGATGTACAAGTGCTGGGTGCCTGCTTTGTTCCAGGCACATTTTAGGTGCTGGGAATACTGCAGTAAATCAAACAAACAGCAACAAAATCAGATGCATTGGTTACTGGAGACTACGAAGATAGAGAGGAGAACAAATTTGGGATGAAGATCAGAAACTTGATTTTTGGCACATTAAGTTTGGTATGCTCATTAATCTTCAAGTAGCTTCTTTTAAAAATTAATTAGGTGCTGGCTGCAGTGGCTCACATCTGTAATCCCAGGACTTTGGGAGGCCGAGGTGGGTGGCTCACTTGAGGTTAGGAGTTTGAGACCAGCCTACCCAACATGGTGAAACCCTATCTCTACTAAAACTACAAAAATTAGCCAGGAATGGTGGCCCGCACCTATAGTCCCAACTACTCGGAGGCTGAGGCAGGAAAATCTGTTGAACTCGGGAGGCGGAGGTTGCAGTGAGCCAAGATGGCACCACTGCACTCCAGCCTGGGTGACAGAGCGAGACTCCATCTCAAAAAAAAAAAAAAAAAGAAAGAAAAAAGAAAATTAAAATTAATCAGGCCAAGCGCGGTGGCTCACGCCTGAAATCTCAGCATTTTGGGAGGCTGAGGTGCTTGAGCCCGGGAGTTCAATATAAGCCTGGGCAACTTAGTGAGACCTCATCTCTACAAAAAGTTAAAAAAATGGCTAGGCATAGTAGTGTGCACCGGTGGTCCCAGCTACTCAGGAAGCTGAAGTGGGAGGATCGCTTTATGACCAGGAGGTTGAGACTGCAGTGAGCTGTGATCGTGCCACTGCACTCCAGCCTGTGCTACAGAGTGATACCCTGTCTCAAAAAATAATAGTAATAGTAATCAGTGTCCCTATGGATATGTACAGAGTGCCTGTGGGATAAAATGCAAGTGCAAATATTCTCTTATTTGAGATTTCACCAAATTTAAATGAAAACTGACAACATGAGCACAGTTAGCAAGAAAAGTGTGAAGACAGTGAATTAGACCGTGGATGTGGGGAGAGTGGGTATAGAGAAGTTCAAGGGTTGGCCCCACTCTTATGCAGCTGCTCATCTTCGTCCTCTGTTTAAATGGAATCATCTCAGTTCTTCGTTTGTTTTCTTCTTAATTCTTGCCACAATTTGTCACAGTGGAGTTTCTCTGTGTACTTAGGTTATATCCATCTCTTCCACCTACAGGATTATATATCTGTCCTATTCACTGTGGTATCCTCAGCATGTGGCACCTGGCTGAGCCTCTATTTATACTTGTTGGAGGATGAATTTTCCACGTAATAAGGCAGACAAGATGGATACACATGAGAAGCTAGTAATATGGCCTAGTATAATTCTAAATGAGTAAAAACACAGTTGATTACTCTTAAGAGTAATTAGAAGATCATAGTGGGTTGAAGTCAATCAGGAAAAATTTCAGAAAAGAAACTGCACATGAGCTGAGACTTAAAGGATGGATGGAATATGAAGGGAAAAGGAAAGAAGTTATGGGGGAAGAGATGTTCCCTGTAACCTGTCCCTGTTTGACTCCCACATGCTCCTCATCTCTCAGTGTCTCTTTCTATTCTGGTGTCTAGTGGTCTCTGCTAGGCTATCCTGCCCTCACTCATGATGCGGGCTAACTCTGGCCAATCTTTAGGGTTTGTCACATGATTCCTATGCCACCCTTTTTTTTTCTCTTTCTTTCTTTTTTTTTTTTTTTTTTTTTTTTTTGAGACAGGGTCTCGCTCTGTCGAGCAGGCTGGAGTGCAGTAGCGCAATCTCGGCTCACTGCAACCTCCGCCTCCCGAGTTCAAGCGATTCTCCTGCCTCAGCCTCCCGAGTAGCTGGGACTACAGGCGTGCCACCACACCCAGCTAATTTTTGTATTTTTAGTAGAGACGGGGTTTCACCATATTGGCCATGCTGGTCTTGAACTCCTGACCTCAGGTGATCTGCCTGCCTCGGCCTCCCAAAGGGCTGGGATTACAGGCATGAGACACTGTGCCCAGCCTCCTATGCTACTCTTTATTATTGTCTTTGTGGCTCCACTGTCTTTTTTAAAATGAAAACCCAGGATGTCAATGCCTGGCCCATAGCAAGTACTCAATAAATACTTGTTGAATGAGCATATGTGCCTAGGAGCCACATTCCGTACTCTTGGGATGGCTCCTTCCCAGATATTTAGTCTCTGCCTAGAGCTGGGGCATTTGGAAATTGCTTGAGGGGCCACTCAAAATCCTTGCATAATTATTAATAAGGGTCTTTCTCAGATTTTTATTTAACAAAGCTTTACTGCATGCCTTCTCTATTACAGGACTTACGCTGGCTATAAGCAGTTTGGAGTTCAGCTACTGTGAGACCCATGTAAACAAATAATGAAAAGCTTTGATTTATGTATAAAGTGGTCTATGAACACTGTAGACAGAGGACTGACTGTCCAAGTACACCAGAGAGGCTTCTCAGATTACAGGACAGAAAGTTGGAATTGAATCTTGAAGGATACATTATGTCCTCTAGGCAGACATGACTGGAGTGGATAAGGGAGTGGGTTGGATGGTATTCTAGGCAAATGCAATCACAGGTGCAAAGATGGTGGTGGTGGTGAGGAACTGAGAAAGTGTGTGTTTAGAGCAAAAGCAGAAGTGGCCAGAGAGAAGGTGCAGGACTGGATTTGGGGCAGGATAACCAAAGGGCTCTTTTTTCTTTTTTTTCTCTTGAGACGGGGTCTCACTCTGTCGCCCAAGCTGGAGTACAATGGCGTGATCTCCACTCACTGCAACCTCTGTCACCCGGGTTCAAGCGATTCTCCTGCCTCAGCTTTGGGAAAGTAGCTGGGATTACAGGTGCCTGCCATCGCACCTAATTTTTGTATTTTTAATAGAGGCGGGATTTCACCATGTTGGCCGGGCTGATCTTGAATTCCTGACCTCCTGATCCACCCCGCCTCTGCCTCCCAAAGTGCTGGGATTACAGGTGTGAGCCACCGTGCCCGGCCAGGGCTCTGTCTTATACAGTTTCATGTTGCTATAACAGGATGCCACAGACTGGGCAATTTATAAACAATAGTTTATTTGGCTCATGATTCTGGAAGCTAGGAAGTCCAAGATCAACAGGTAACATCTGGCAGCAGCCTTTTCTCTGGGTCACAACATAGCAGAAGGCATCACATGGTAAGAGAAACAGCAAGGGAAAGCCAAACTCATTTTTATAACCAACCGACTCTCAAGATAACCCACTCCTGTGATTACATTAATCCATTCGTGAGGGCGTAGCCCTCATAAGTCAATCAATTTAAACCTCTCACCTCTTAACACTTTTGCATTAATGATAAAGTTTTCAACACGTGAACTTTGGGGTATACATTCAAACCACAGCAAGCTCTATGGATACCGATCTGTAAGAGGCACAAAAATAAAAAATGATGCTAATTAACATAGCCATCTGCAGTGCCTTACATAACTTTTGAAACCTAAAATTGTCCTATTCCCCTGAGGTAAGACAGTACCCTTGAATGTTAATTTAAAAATTCTCCTGGTTGGCAATTCCAGTTATCTTATGTTATATTCAGTGCATGTAATAAGTCCCTTATTTTAACATAAAGAGCTTTTAAATTCTTATTAATAGAAAATCAGGTTTCTTTTAATCCTATGCCAAATAGATATTTAAAGAAAACTGGCCTGTTTATGCATTGCCAAATTATTAGCTTTCTGGTAATGTACGTATTTCTCCAACAAGCCCTGGATGGAGGCCTCTAGGTGCTCCTTCCCTGGTAAACATGGGACTGTTCATTTGGCTGCGTAAGCTGGGAAAGTTGGTTTGTGTGGGTGCCTAAAAAAGAATCTGTGTTCAATGAAGTATTGTCAATAGGGTGAATTATGTGTTTGGCACACATAAACGGGACAAGATGTGTAAAGTGCTTGGTCAGAAAGCGACTGTATTTCTTCTTCTTTTTTTTTTTTTTTGGAGACTGGGTCTCACTGTGTCACTCAGGCTGGAGTGCAGTGGCGCAATCTCTGCTCACTGTAACCTCTGCCTCCCGGGTTCAAGCAGTTCCTCATGACTCAGCCACCTAAGAAGCTGGGATTACAGACATGCACCCCCATGCTCGGTTAATTTTTTTTTCTTCATTTTTAGTAGAGACGGGGTTTCGCCATGTTGGCCAGGCTGGTCTTGAACTCTTGGCCTCAAGCAATCCCAATCCGCCTGCCTCGGCCTCCCAAAGTGCTAGGATTATAGGCGTGAGCCACAGCGCCCGGCCTAATTTTCGTATTTTCAGTAGAGACGAGGTTTGCTATATTGCCCAGGCTGGTCTGAACTCCTGGGCTCAAGCGTTCCACCCACCTCGGCTTCCCAAAGTGCTAGGGTTACGGGCGAGGGTGAGTCACGGCGCCCAGTCTAATTTCTAATTTGTATTCAGCTCTCAGCGTGTTCTTCAACGTGACCCCACCCAGGTTCAGGGTACTGGAACCTGAGCGAGGAAGGCGTGTTCGGGGAGAGTAGGTAGTGTGAGGGGCCAGAGTGCAAAGGTCAGAAGGCATTTGGTGGAAGCTGTGTGCAAAGAAGCCTGAGGGGAGGTCCTTCGATCTCGGTTACCTTGGCGATCTCTACCAGAGGGTTAGAGTTGCCAAGAGGCGCCTGCTGCCGCTTCCTTTCTCCCGCCCTCCCTTTGGTTTAGCTCCGCCCCCTGCTCCCACAGGTTAAAAGCAGACGCCGACGCGGTTGCCTAGTGACACTTTTCCCAAGATGCCTAGGGTATTGTTGTGTTCTTCTTAGCCAATCAGAGAGGCGAAGCGGGCCCACCGCCTGCCAATAGACTGCGAGATCAGGGCCCGCGACAGTTAAACGGGGCCGAAGGCAAGGATGACTGGTTAGCGCTGCTCGGGGGCTTCTCCGTGCTGGTCCCTGAAGCTCCCGGTCCCGGTCCCTGGAGCTCCGCATTTGGGGGCGCAACCTGCGTGAGGCAGCGCGACTCTGGCGACTGGCCGGCCATGCCGTCCCGGGCTGAGGACTATGAAGTGTTATACACCATTGGCACAGGCTCCTATGGCCGCTGCCAGAAGATCCGGAGGAAGAGTGACGGCAAGGTGAGCGTCGTCCCTTCCCTGTGCCAGCCCCTGCTTAGGGGCGAGCGCCCTGCGCCACCGAAGGGAACCGAGAGGGCTGGGGAAGTGGGTGCCCGGAAGACTCAGCCGTCTTTACTGAGTCTGCATCTGACAGCCTGTCCTGGGTCGCTTAAAGGATGGGAGACCGCGTCTTTTGATATATGTATTTCCATCTTTTCCCGTTTCTCTCCCCATTTCTCTCTTCTGCTTTGGGTTGCTAAGGACCTTCCATTGGTGACACGTAGCTAACTCCTGAGCTGTTTTTAGAGCTCTAAGAGTGGCCCTCTCAGACACAAGAAAGGGGCAGGACCACCAGAACCCGAAGCTTTGTATCTGCAGTCAGACTCCCTCAAAATACCCATTATTCGGATTATTGGATTCATATTTCCCAATGTATACAGGTAGACCTTTTACAGAAAGTAATATTGGACAGGAAACTGCCTGGCTGCTTTTCCAAGGTGTCTCATCCTGGGAAAACACGACTGAGGTGGAATGGGGCAGGGACTTTGACCACCTCCACCCCAATTTTGACTAAAGTACCTTTTTGCCAACTTCCCACTAACCAACTGAGGGTAGGGGTTGGGGGAGACCTCATGTGCCTTATTCCCCTTTATCTCCCTACAACATCATTTACTGCTTAGAAATTGAAAGAAGATTATGGAAGTAAACTCACAGTTCCTTAAGTTCATTGAACTAAATTAGATAATGACCTTGATTGTAGGATATAATTAAAAGGAAGGTTATTTTTTAAATCTTGGAACTTTCATTCTTTGTTTTTGAGCGTAATGAGTTCATTCATACCTTGGAAATTCTTATTTTAGATATTAGTTTGGAAAGAACTTGACTATGGCTCCATGACAGAAACTGAGAAACAGATGCTTGTTTCTGAAGTGAATTTGCTTCGTGAACTGAAACATCCAAACATCGTTCGTTACTATGATCGAATTATTGACCGGACCAACACAACACTGTACATTGTAATGGAATATTGTGAAGGAGGGGATCTGGCTAGTGTGATTACAAAGGGAACCAAGGAAAGGTAAGCATAATCTTTTAAAAATGTAAGCTGAAATTAGGTCTACTTTCATTTATTTTAAGCATCTTGTTTTAGGATCAGTAATATGGAAGAGTATACTTGCATTTGTTTGGTAGGTCCATAGTACTTTAGAAAATTCCCGGTGAATCAACACCCATATTTTATATCAAAATAACAATCTATAGGCTGAGTGTGGTGGCTCACACCTGTCATCCCAACACTTTGGAAGGCCGATGCAGGAGGATCACTTGAGCCCAGGATTTCAAGATCAGCCTGGGCAACATAGTAGGACCCTGTTTCTACAAGAATTAGCCAGGTATGGTGACATGTGCCTGTAGTCTAAGCTACTTGGGAGGCTGAGGCAAGAGGATTGCTTGAGCCTGGGAGGTCGAGGCTGCAGTGAGCCATGATCGTGCCACTGCATTCCAGCCAGGGTGACAGAGCAAGGCTCTGTCTCAAAAAATATAAATAAATAAATAAATAATTTATTTCCCTATTAGTACACTGGATAATTTATATCATCCCATCTTGGCAACAATTTTTTTTTTTTTTTTAGAAGTTATATGCTGTATAACTGCTTTGGTTTCAGGCAATACTTAGATGAAGAGTTTGTTCTTCGAGTGATGACTCAGTTGACTCTGGCCCTGAAGGAATGCCACAGACGAAGTGATGGTGGTCATACTGTATTGCATCGGGATCTGAAACCAGCCAATGTTTTCCTGGATGGCAAGCAAAACGTCAAACTTGGAGACTTTGGGCTAGCTAGAATATTAAACCACGACACGAGTTTTGCAAAAACATTTGTTGGCACACCTTATTACATGTCTCCTGTAAGTATTTCAGAATTTAGATACTTTTTAAAACATCTTTTATTTTTGTTTTTTTGTTTGTTTTTGAGACAGAGTCTCGCTCTGTTGCCCAGGCTGGAGTGGAGTGGTACGATCTCGGCTCACTGCAACCTCTGCCTCCTGGGTTCAAAGGATTCTCTTGCATCAGCCTCCCGAGTAGAGTAGCTGGGACGACAGGTGCATGTCACCATGCCCGGCTAATTTTTGTATGTTTAGTAGAGACAGGGTTTCATCATGTTGGCCAGGCTGGTCTCAAACTCCTGACCTCAAGCAATCTGCCCACCTCAGCCTCCCAAATTGTTGGGATTATAGGCGTGAGCCACCGCTCCCAGCCAAAACATCTTTTAATGTTAAGCATTCTGAAGCAGGGAAATTGAGTTTTCTGTTTGTTTAAGAATTGAAAATACTGTTATATTTTTCCACATGGACCACCAGACCAATAAAGTCTATGAGTTTTTGTTTGCTTCATGAATTATGTGTAATAATGTAAGTATGATGAAGACAGATTCCTACTCTAAGGTTTGCTACTGTTTGTCATCTCTCAGTGGGTTCAATTTTTTGAGCATTCATGCAAATTAAAGCATATTCAGTTCAAGCTTTTATGGAATGATTACAATGCATTAAACTCAAGGATTACAAAAATGAAATGGATTTTGTCCCTGCCCTCAAGAGCTGTTTCCAATGTGTAGGTCCTGGTCATCTGCATCAGACTCACTTGGAGTGTCTGTTTAAAATGCAGAGTTCTGGGTGCTAAACCAAACCCAAATCTGTCGAGTGAATTTCGATCTCTGGGTAGGTTCTTGAACTCTTGTTTTTTTTTTTTCTTCAATATTGTACTTTTTATTTTAGACTTTGCATTTTAACAGACTCTGTAAATGATTCTTGTGCATGCAGAATCAGAGCTCAGGAAGTTTGCTCACTGAGATAGCATGTTTTTACAATGTAACTTTTTGTACGTGTTATTTTTTTGTTGCCTTTTCCTGAAATATCGCGCTGAGTCCACTCACCAATTACCTCTATTGCTGGATATTTTGTTTCCAAAATGTTTCACCATTCTTAGAAGTACTGTTCTGCATATCTTTGTATGAATTATTCTTTCTTCCTTTTTGGTTATTTCCTTGACATGCAGCTCATAAAATGAAATTGCTGGGGTAAAAGGTATAAACAGTTTATGGCTGTTGTTAGATATTGCCTGACGGCTTTTAAAAAGTTTAAGTCAATTGTGATAGCACTAATGTGTTAGTATATGACATCTGAACAGATAAAGATGAAGAAATATTTATTAGTATTTTAGTAGTTCACCTTTCTAGGATTTTCCAGATCTTTATAAATTATGTTAACAGATCTGACTGTAGTATAAAACTTTATAAATTAGTGATTTTGCTTTTGACTAAGAATGGCCAGAACAGTACCATTTTCTCACTGTATCAAATTCCAAATAGAATGTTTTTAACATAAAGGACAATTATCCAGAAGTGGTTCTTGGAAAGCTTGAAACCTATTCTTTTGTTCCTTTTCCCTCCTGCCCTTGTAATTAGAGTGGTTCAGCTTCCCTAAGGCACTGATTGTCAAAAAGTGGCATCAGACTTTAGTGTTTTAAAGTTGGACTTTAAAACACTAACCAGCCACTAGAGATTGCTTCTATTCCCTCTGTTAAGAATAAGAGCTCTGGTAGGCTGTTGTTACTGTAGATGTGGAAGAAAGGCAAACAATAAAATAGGTAATGATAATATTAGTTACTACTGTGATTTATGCAGTGGACTAAGAAAAAATACAAATGGGTAATTCAATTAGCTATTTATGTCTATATCCATTTAAATGTGGACTAGATACATATTTTGATTATTCTTAAATTTTCTCTAGTTCTTTTAAAATGGTGTTTCTTAATTTGCCTTGAGAGTAGAAGTCTGTCATATTTACCTCTGAATTGTCAGTGCCTAGTCTATACTAAGCACTTTCATTTGTGAATGAAAAATGAGTGAATGAATTATATATGACAGTGTATTTGGACAAGAGCACTGCCTTTTTTTTCCATTATAAATTTCAAGATAAAGTATAAGCTAAAAACTTTGAAGTTCGGTTTTTACCTCAGGAGTAATTTAATGTGTTTTATAAGTTTCAAAACAAAATAAACTCTTAACACCTTCCACTTTCTTACCCTTTTTCCCTGTATAGGAACAAATGAATCGCATGTCCTACAATGAGAAATCAGATATCTGGTCACTGGGCTGTTTGCTGTATGAATTATGTGCATTAATGTAAGTATGATGAAGACAGATTCCTAGTCTAAGGTTTGTACTGTTTGTCACATTCCACTGGGTCTAGTTTTTTTGTTTGTTTGTTTGTTTGTTTGTTTGTTTTGAGACGGAGTCTCGCTCTGTCGCCCAGGCTGGAGTGCAGTGGCCGGATCTCAGCTCACTGCAAGCTCCGCCTCCCGGGTTCACGCCATTCTCCTGCCTCAGCCTCCCGAGTAGCTGGGACTACAGGCGCCCGCCACCTCGCCCGGCTAGTTTTTTGTATTTTTTTAGTAGAGACGGGGTTTCACCATGTTAGCCAGGATGGTCTCGATCTCCCGACCTCGTGATCCGCCCGTCTCGGCCTCCCAAAGTGCTGGGATTACAGGCTTGAGCCACCGCGCCCGGCCAGGGTCTAGTTTTTTGAGCCTCCACGCTAATGAAAGTATATTCAAGTCTGAAAGAATTGTACCTTGGCTAAAATTAAGGTAGATGGACAGGCTAAAAGAAACTATTCACAAATTAAAACTGTAAGCCATGAGGCTGGGTCTTGACTGTTCAAGTGTCTTGGCTGGTTAGGCGCTTTCCTGTTAGACTGACACTTAGCTCAAGGGAGAACACATAGGTCAGGCAGGTAAGGTAAAGCTACTGTAAGGATGTGGAAGAAATGAAACAAGACCGGGGTAGAGATCTGGGGATCTTTAGAGCAGGGAAGAGCTCCAGTTCTTTTCCTTTGTTCTTCTTTTCGTTTTTTTCCCTTTGAAACTATTCTGTAGAGCAGTGATTCTCAACCAGGGATAAGGGAAGCAAATTTGCCTCATGCGGGGCATTTGACAATGTTTGGATAAATTTTTAGTTATCACAGCTGGGGAGTGTTCCTGGCATCTAGAGGTACAGGGCAGCGAGGCTACAAAATACCTATAATGCACAGGACAGCCCCCCACAACAAAGAATTATGTGACCTCAAATGTCAATAGTGCCAAGGTTGGGAAACTTATAAGAAGAAAATCCCACAAGTAGAAACTTAAATACAAACTGGAGCTTAAACTGTGCTTTTGATTTAGTTCCTATTGTATATTTTCATTTTTACAATTTGAAAATGTCTTCGTCGTCTTTTCCTTCTTCTTTTTTAATCCCAGGCCTCCATTTACAGCTTTTAGCCAGAAGGAACTCGCTGGGAAAATCAGAGAGGGCAAATTCAGGCGAATTCCATACCGTTACTCTGATGAATTGAATGGAATTATTACGAGGATGTTAAACTTAAAGGTAAAGATGATAAGATGATATTTTGTCTGTTTCTAGCTGTCAGTTAAGTGTTGGAACATACATTCTCTCTTGTAGATCAATGGAGACTGAGGAAACATTAAATATAGTTTCTTAGCTAAATATACTGTGTTAACACAAGTGAAAACATATGTAAATTTGGCAAATTGCACATCCTTGCTGGCCCACCTTCTGCGCTTTCTTTATTTCTCTGCCCACTCTGCCATGCTAACAGATGGGTTGGTAGCAAGGAAAGATTGCAAAAAGAATTCAAATCCTCGTTCCCCTTGTCCTTGCCTACCTCACAGTGGCAGGTGGTGAGGGAAGGGGCCAGAGATAAGACTTTATTACTCTGCCTCTAGCTCTAATTGAGAGATTAGAGATCAGAAGAAGGGGAGGGGTGATGGAGGGTGGAGGGAGGACAGCTAAAAAGCAGAGGGAAAATCAATAAAGAGATTATGTGGAAAAACTCTGGCTATAGAATGGGGAAAGAAATGTTCTGGGGATCAGGCTGACATAAGAGAAGAAGGAAAATGCTGTAGGATCACAGACAAGGATACAGATGAAGTGACAGGATTGAGAGTCAGTGAGAGAGTATCTTGCTAAATGTAGTTTAGAGATGCAAGGACAGTACTTCCCCTAAAACAGACTCTAGCAGTGCTACCAAGCATCAGCACAAGATGTACCAATCTTCAGGGATTGAACCTTCTTAGAAAGGTGAAAAGGGGAAAAGGGAAAAAAGGTAAGTTAACATCTGCATTACCTTGTGGACCCAGAACCTCATGGGTTAAAACCACCAGTGAACTTATTTTTCCAAGTGTTTAAGACCTAGCCATAAAGGAGTCCTTTCTTTTGTCTTGGAAATACATATATGTCCTTTTATTGTAACTGCTGTCTTAGGAGAACTCTTCTGTTACGCAATCTGATTATATACTGCGTATTTTTTCCCCAGGATTACCATCGACCTTCTGTTGAAGAAATTCTCGAGAACCCTTTAATAGCAGATTTGGTTGCAGAAGAGCAAAGAAGAAATCTTGAGAGAAGAGGGCGACAATTAGGAGAGCCAGAAAAATTGCAGGATTCCAGCCCTGTATTAAGTGAGCTGAAACTAAAGGAAATTCAGTTACAGGAGCGAGAGCGAGCTCTCAAAGCAAGAGAAGAAAGATTGGAGCGTAAGTCTGAATGGGGGTCAAAGCAAAGGAGAACTACCAAGTGGGTTATTTTGATGTGTCTGAATATCTCTTTGAGCAGAATATTTTATACATACAGATCTTATTAGAAGCTTTTAAAAATACTTGAGAAACCAAAATATGTATTGTAGATTTTTAATAATCAGGCTTGCTAGCACCTTCATGTTGGACGTCTTTCTCTGAGATCAGTTGCTAGTTATATAATATTGGGCCTTAACAGTGATGGCCTTATACTTTATTGTAGAGTTACTTTTTTCTTTTTCATCTCTACTATGAATACCCTAATGTTTTCCCACTGTAAAGGAAGGTCTTAAAATTGCTGCTTTCCATAATAAAAACCATGACTTTTGTCTTTTGAAATGGCCACTCCAACAGAATTCCAGGTCTAAAACCCTACAGTATGTAGATGAGATATGTTCAGGCAATTCTTTTCTTTTTTTTTAACTTTTTATTTTTGAAAATGAGATGGGGTCTCACTATATTGCCCAGGCTGGTCTTGAACTCCTGAGCTCAAGCAATCCTCCCATCTTGCCTCCCAAAGTGCTGGAATTACAGGTGTGACCTACCACACCTGGTCTGTTCAGGCAATTCAATAGAGAGTCTAGATACAAGATATTTTAAGTCTATAAATAATACTCTGGTGGGTATTAACATTAACTTAACGAGTATTAACTGATTAGGTGTTAATTTAGTTTTGATGTTGAAAGTGTATCTACTCCACCAAGATGAGAGCTACTAGCAATCATTTAGGGTTACGCAAGGTAGCTACAGAGTGAGGTTCTTCATTTTAACATCAGGAGATGAGAGATGGGTCATATTTGTCACCTGTCACCCTCATGACTCACCTGATTTTACTTCTGCAGCTTTATACCTAATCCAGGCTTTAAATAATGAAATACTATATAGTCCTGTGAGATATGCTTACTGTATAGGTACAACCTATACTTACATAGAAACCTCTGTAAAAAATAAGAAAACTTTTTCTTATAACTTTCCCCAGTGTTTCATAATTTCTTTTCTTTTCTTTTTTTTTTTTTTTGAGATGGAATTTCACTCTTGTTGCCCAGGCTGGAGTACAGTGGCACCATCTTGGCTTATTGCAACCTCTGCCTTCTGGGTTCAAGCAGCTCTCCTGCCTCAGCCTCCTGAGTAGCTGGGATTACAGGCGCCTGCCACCATACCTGGCTAATTTTTGTATTTTTTAATAGAGATGGGGTTTTGCCATGTTGACCCAGCTGGTCTTGAACTCCTGACCTCAGGTGATCCACCTGCCTTGGCCTCCCAAAGTGTTGGGATTATAGGCGTGAGCCACTGTGCCCAGCCATAATTTCATATAGCAACTGAAATCTGAATACTTTCTGAATTTTGGGCCATGAATAAATAGTAACCTTTGTTATTAATACTAATCCTATGAACTACCGCCTAACTGAATTGCGTTTTTTTTTTCTTTTATTTGAGTGTGGTCATTCAACCAGAAAAAAAGAAGATTTTTGTACTGTGAGGCCAGATCATGTCCTGAAAATTAGCTGTTGCCTATCTTCAATGAAGAGCAGAGATAGCTTTAGTTTTTTGTTTTCCCAATTGAGTTACTCCCACAAAAGATGACCAAAGGTTGAAGCTAACTTTGTATTTGTTTAAACAAGTCCTTTCAAGAAAATCTAAGATAAACATACAGCCTACTAAAACACTCAATTAAAAACTAACACAATCAGTTTGACTGAGGCATAGTGAGAATCCTTTCCCCAAACATTGCTTATCAGTATCAAGCATGCTAGTAGTGATAAGATTGCCAAATGTAAATCGTTTTTTAGTGAAGGTCACTTGTTAATTTTTTTTTTCTTTGTCCATTCTCTTTTTAAAGAGAAAGAACAGGAGCTTTGTGTTCGTGAAAGACTAGCAGAGGACAAACTGGCTAGAGCAGAAAATCTGTTGAAGAATTACAGCTTGCTAAAGGAACAGAAGTTCCTGTCTCTGGCAAGTAGTCCAGGTATGAGAATCAACTTGGTCAACAGAGGCTGGTGCTACAAATGAAGAAATGTGCACCAGTGTTGCTCCCAAAGTGGCTTAGGTAGCCCTTTTCATTTACAAAGTCTCAAATTTTAAGATGGATTTCATTGAATATATGCATTTCAATGGAAACAAAATTCTGTTATAGCAATGATTTATTACCTGGGTTCATAGACCTGAGGCAATGAGTCACAGAATTTCATGTTTGATTTTCTTAACCTTATCAAACCACATGTTTAGTAATTGATACTTATTAATATTATTATTATTATTATTTTCTGAGATGGAGTCTCGCTCTATTGTCCACGCGGGAGTGCAGTGGCGCGATCTTGGCTCACTGCAAGCTCCGCCTCCCGAGTTCACGGCATTCTCCTGCCTCAGCCTCCCGAGTAGCTGGGACTACGGGTACCCGCCACCACGCCTGGCTAATTTTTTGCAATTTTAGTATAGACGGGATTTCACTGTGTTAGCCAGGATGGTCTCAATCTCCTGACCTCATGATCTGCCCACCTCAGCCTCCCAATGCGCTGTGATTACAGGCATGAGCCACCATGCCCAGCTGATACTTATTTTTTAAAATTAGGGCATTTACAAAACTATTGTGTGTTTTAGATTTCAGAGAGATAAACTGCATTTCAAGTAAAAATCAAAATTTTAATACTGCCATGCCTCATCTTTCATAGAAAGCATGTCTTAAAAGGCATGATAAGCCACCTGCAGAATAGGCTGTCACGTTTGGATCTTTGCTAACACCCTTTCAAGCTGAAACACATATTTGTGGAAATTTCATTGTTTAATATCTACATATGTTCTCTGCATTTTCTTCTTTATTTAAAGTCTGGTATATAGATGTTCAGCTTTCTCAGGGTCCTGCCTTTGTGTGGCATTGTCCCTTCACTCTGCCACACTGAGATGTGGTTATCGTATATACCAGTGAACCATTGTCTAACATTCTCCATTTTATAGAAACCTCTCAATCTAATTCAGTTGACTCTATGTAAAATGCAAACTGTGAAACATCTTTTTGCTTGATTTCTTTAGGGCACAAACTAACTGTTAAAAGTTGTTGGTTTAAAAAATCGAGCATCTGAATTTTCAATAAAATTTAGAGTTTTTTTTAACTCCCTTATTCCATGTAGGACAGCATATATGAAAGCTATTATTCTTATCTTTAATAAATTGAGATGTGATCAATTTAGTGAGTATTGGCAGCATTTTGTAAATGGAACAGACAAAAAACCCTACTTAAGTTAGATTGATGATCACAATAACTTTGTAGTGAACAAGTGATGGAAAGAAATGAAACTACTGATAGAAGTAAATGAAACAAAGATTGTTTGAAACTTTGGCTTGATCTCTGTTAAGATACCTTCTTTTTTCTCAATATTGCCACCTACCATTTCAATATTATAAACATATTTATTTTGGCTTTTCATAGATTCCACACTGTCATCCATAAAGACAAAGTATACTTAAATCATGATTAGGGTGATAAAATGAGGAGAAAATTATACTGGATGAATTTCATGCATCAAACCCATTGCAGGAAATTACTTAAGACCCTGTTGGGGATGGCTCTTCAGTTAAAGAGTTTATTTACATTTGCCCTGATAGTCTTTGAGCAAAAGATGAAAATAGCTAAGTAAGCATGATGTGTTTTACTTTATAGGATACACAGATAAGTATGGGAATCTACTTATATGTGAATCATGGCAAATATTTAAAATGAGACATAGGAATCAAGTATCCACTGGGGCAAGCAGACATTTTAGAGTATTGAGTGCTGAAAGTAGTGAACACATCAGAGCTATAAGATAAGCATCATAGCAGTGGGGAGCTGGTACTATTCTGAACTCAGGACAGTTGGAAATATCCTCTCCCCATCCTTGGGCTATAAAATCCACACATGAGGAAGCCATCACAAGTGTATTGAAATCATCACAGCAAGCAGCAGTATCTTTTTTTAAAACTTTTCTTTTCTTATTTGATGAAATAGTCATTATTCTATTTAATGGAAGAATTTTAAACATTTTTTAAAAACACTTTTTTCTTATAAAACTATCCCATTAAGAGCCAGGTGTGGTGGTGCACCTATAGTCCCAGCTACTCTGAGGGCTCAGGCAGGAAGATCACTTGAGCCCAGGCATCCGAGGCTGTAGTGCACTACAGCTGCACCTGTGAATAGCCACTGCACTCCAGCCTGGACAACATGGCAAGACCCCATCTCAAACAAAAACAAAACTATCCCGTCAGTAAGACAATGTTGACTTACAAATCTATAGGTATTTGTGATAATAAGAAGGTGGATAGATTTGAAACAGTGGAGATAAAGTCTAAAGGCAATCCAGTTTGCTTTGAAGCAGAAGCGATGTATGAAGCAGGAATTCACAGGACCCTTGGAAGGCAGTGCATCTGTGTGCCAGCATTTCCTATTTCTTCTGCCTGGAGCACTCTTCATCCAGATAGCCCTGTGGCTTCTTACTTCAGAAATGACCGTATGAGGCTTTGTATCATTACACCTACCACCCAGCATGTCCCTGTTTCCAGGGTTATTTTTCCTAATAGCACATATTACCATCAAATATTCCCCACCAGTACTTGTTTATTTGTGTTTGGTTTATCTCCTCCTACTAGAATAGGGCCTGTTTGGTTCACAGTGGCCCATCCTATGAGCTCAATAAATATTTGAACATACAGAGGAAAAATAAAAAGATCTAGAATCTGTTTAGGCCTCCAGCCCCTACTAATTCTGTCAGCAGTTAATAGTGTTGCCACTTTAAGTAAATAAGATTATTATTTATTTTTTCCATGAAAAGAATAGTTTACATTTTTTACTACTCTTACTTGATTTATCTTTTCCACACCGAATTTGTTTAGGTTTTTTGGAGACAAATTTCTGGTCAGTTAAGATGCTTTGAACTAAGTTCTTGAACATTTAACCAAAACTGTAGGTGTTCTCTATTTTAAAAAATATATACAAAAAGCAAAAACCAAAAGAAAACCACAAACTGTGCTTCTATACTTTTCTGTAGGTAAGGTGTTCTGCATAGAATGGCACTTATTTTCAAGGATAGAGATAAATAACATTGATTTCCAAAAGTTTTATATTGTCCATAATACTCAGTGTGTTTAACTTTAAGAGTAAAATTGATTGTTCATTGTTAAGAGAATAAAACTTATGTTCCTTGAATTTCGGCACATTCCAATATTTTTTCAATGCTGTGGATTAAAAGGCTGATTTCTGCCGGTCCTACACCCCTAACCTCCCATCCCAGAGAAAATAAAACAGGTACCTAGATTTCAAATGTGAACCATAAGAGCAAATACTTTTTGATAAGTATAAGTATGAAGGAGTTGAACTCTGTTCAAGTAACTCAAAGCCCTTTTTCTTTTTCCTTCTAAAGAACTTCTTAATCTTCCATCCTCAGTAATTAAGAAGAAAGTTCATTTCAGTGGGGAAAGTAAAGAGAACGTCATGAGGAGTGAGAATTCTGAGAGTCAGCTCACGTCTAAGTCCAAGTGCAAGGATCTGAAGAAAAGGCTTCATGCTGCCCAGCTGCGGGCTCAAGCCCTGTCAGATATTGAAAAAAATTACCAGCTAAAAAGCAGACAGATTCTGGGTATGCGTTAGCCAGGTAGAGAGACACAGAGCTGTGTACAGGATGTAATATTACCAACCTTTAAAGACTGATATTCAACTGCTGTAGTGTTATATACTTGGTTCCATGAGCCACGCCTTTTTGTATAGTACACGTGATATTTCGGAATTGGTTTTGCTGTTCTTCAGCAACTATTGTACAAAATGTTCACATTTAATTTTTCTTTCTTCTTTTAAGAACACATTATAAAAAAATACTTTCTTGCTTGGGCTTTTTTAATCCTGTGTGTGATGACTAGTAGGAACATGAGATGTGACATTCTAAATCTTGGGAGAAAAAAAATAATGTTAGGAAAAAAATATTTACGCAGGAGTAGCAGTCACTGAATAGTTTTAAACGACTGAGTGGTGTGCTTACAATTGTTATATATAGATTTAAATTTTAAGTCTGAGATTTTAAATGTTTTTGAGCTTAGAAAACCTATTTGGATGCACTTTGGTCATTAATACCATGACATCTTGCTTGTAAATATTCCATTGCTCTGTAGTTCAAATCTATTAGCTTTGTGAAAATTCATCACTGTGATGTTTGTATTCTTTTTTTTTTCTGTTTAACAGAATATGAGCTGTCTGTCATTTACCTACTTCTTTCCCACTAAATAAAAGAATTCTTTAGTTTCCCTGTATTTATGTGTCTTGCATTTGTTGGTCTCTTAGTTGATGGGAGTTGTGTTTATGATTTATAGGTCTTCATCATAGGGTATGGAAGGAAACATGGATCTGATGCTCAAGAGAGTGGCATTCCAGTCCTAAACTATATGGCGCTTTACCTCCCATCTCGTTAATCCATGTATGTAAGCCAGTGGTCCTGAACAGGGTGATTTTGCTCCTCAAGGGACGTTTGGCAATGCCTGGGGGTGTTTTTGATTGTCATGATTTGGGGTAAGGTGCTACTGGCTGCTAGTGGGTGCAGGCCATGGACATTTTACATTGTAAACATTTTACAATGCACAGGACAGCCTCTGACAACAAAATGTCAAATGGGTTTGGATCATATTCCTAAATGACACAATTTCAAATGCTAAAATTCCGAAAGACCAAAATCCCTAATGTCTTAAATCCCAAAAGATCAAAATCCCTAACGTGTGAACTTCCAAAATCACAATCCTGAAAGATTAAAATCTCAGATGTTAAAATCCTGAAAGCCAAATTCCAAGGCAGGGATTAGTGCAGTTTCAGCTGTATACAGGATAACCGCGTCATGTCAGGCAGAACTATTACCTTGTTATTGTCTTCATTTGCACATTAAGTATGGTTTAAGAGATGTGGATGGATATCAAGTTGATAAGGGGTGAACTTGTTGATTTATATGTCAACTTGACTGGATTAAGGAATCCCTAGAAATCTGGTAAAGCATTATTTTAGGTGTGTCTGTGAGGGTGTTTCCAGAGGAGGTTAATATGTGAGTCTCAGTAGACTAGGTGGGGTATATCTTTCCTCAATGTTCAGTGTTTTGAAGATCATAAAAGTGACTTTTCAGGTGAAAATTACGAGAAATCTCTCCCGCCAAATTACTCAGTTATATACAACTTCTGCTCCTTCATGAATAGTGCCACGGTTGCCTTCAAAAAATGCCCTTTGTCTGAGAATAAAATTCGACAAGCTGAGCAGCCTTGTGAACCAAAGACACTTGCTGACATTGAGGTTCCTCCAGCGTCACAAAACTCATTAACCAAACTGTTCTTGGTTAGAGATTTGAGTGTTGAAGAAGACCGACTGCTTATATTTACCACTAAATCTAACAGAAAAACTATCACATGCTTCACTTTGGCTAGTGGATGGCACTTTCAAACTGTCCGCACTGGTTTTTATCAGCTATACATGATTCATGCCCCTGTTGGTTCTGAAGATTCTAGAACTCATCTAGTCATTTAAACAATTATTTAAAGATTTGCTGCACTTTGCAGAAGAAAACAGCTTTCAATTGAATCCCCAAACCATAACAACAGATTTGGAATTAGATGTGATCAAAGCTTCTAAAAGTGAATTTCAAAGTGTTACCAATAAAGTTTGTTTTTTTCCATTCAGTGCAATGCATTTGATAGAAAATTAGATGAGTAGATAGGCCATGAGATACAGCAATGACAAAAACTTCAGTTTAGAAGCAGGAACCCACATCAAGGAATAGAGCCCTTTGCTCCTCCTTCAGAATGAATGGAGACCAAAAATCAGATGCTTATGCCCAAGAAAATCAGGATTTCATTCAGCACTTCTCCCAGATTGTTAGAGTGCTGACTGAGGATGAGATGGGGCACCCAGAGATGGGAGATGTTATTGCCCGGCTCAAGGAGGTCCTGGAGTACAATGCCATTGGAGGCAAGTTATCACCAGGGTTTTTCATTCCGGGAGCTGGTGGAGCCAAGGAAGTAGGATGCTGATAGTCTCCAGCGGGCCCTGACTGTGGGCTGGTGTGTGGAACTGCTGCAAGCTTTCTTACTGGTGGCAGATGACATCACGGATTCATTCCTCACCCACTGGGGACAGATCTGCTGGTATCAGAAGCCGGGCGTGGGCTTGGATGTTGTCAATGATGCTGTGCTTCTGGAAGCACGTATCTACCGCCTGCTGAAGCTCTATTGCTGGGAGCAGCCCTATTACCTGAACCCGATGGAGCTCTTCCTGCAGAGTTCCTATCAGACTGATCGAGCTCTTCCTGCAGAGTTCCTATCAGACTGATCGAGCTCTTCCTGCAGAGTTCCTATCAGACTGAGATTGGGCAGACCCTGGACCTCATCATAGCCCCCTAGGGCAATGTGGATCTTGGCAGATTCATGGAAAAGAAGTACAAATATCAAGTACAAGACAGCTTTCTACTCTTTCTACCTTCCTGTAGCTGCAGCCATGCATGTGGCAGGTATTGATGGCGAGAAGGCACACACCAATGCCAAGAAGATCCTGCTGGAGATGGGAGAGTTCTTTAAGATTCAGGATGATCGGCCGGGCGCGGTGGCTCAAGCCTGTAATCCCAGCACTTTGGGAGGCCGAGACGGGCGGATCACGAGGTCAGGAGATCGAGACCATCCTGGCTAACACGGTGAAACCCCGTCTCTACTAAAAAAAATACAAAAAACTAGCTGGGCGAGGTGGCGGGCGCCTGTAGTCCCAGCTACTCGGAGGCTGAGGCAGGAGAATGGCATGAACCCGGGAGGTGGAGCTTGCAGTGAGCTGAGATCCGGCCACTGCACTCCAGCCTGGGCGACAGAGGGAGACTCCGTCTCAAAAAAAATAAATAAATAAAAGGTTCAGGATGATCACTTTGACCTCTTTGGGGTCTCCACTGTGACTGACAAAGTTGGCGCTGACATCTAGGACAACAAATGCAGCTGGCTGGTGGTTCAGTGTCTGCCATGGGCCACTCCGAAACAGTACCAGATCCTGAAGGAGAATTACGGGCAGAAGGAGGCCGAGAAGGTGGCCCAGGTGAAGGCACTATGTGAGGAGCTGGATCTGCTGGCCATGTTCTTGCAGTATGAGGATGACAGTTACAGCCACATTATGGGTCTCATTGAACAGTGCGCCATTTTTCTGGAGCTGGCACACAAAATCTACAAGCGGAAAAAGTGACCTAGCGACCGCAAGGGCAGGGAGAGGAGGGAGGCTCTCAATAAATTATTGTGTAACCTTGAAAACAAAACAAAAAACTTCAGTTTAAAAATGTACTTTCCAGCTGGGCGTGGTGGCCAAGGACGGAGGAACACTTGAACTTAGAAATTCCATAATAGCCTGGGCAATGTAGTGAGACAGTGTCTCTAGAAATAATTTTTAAAAAAGTTAGCCAGGTGTGGTGTGTGACTGTGGTCCCAGTTACTTGGGAGGCTGAGGCAAGAGGATTGTCTGAGCCTGGGAGGTGGAGGCTGCAGTGCTGTGATCAAGCTACTGTACTCCAGCCTGGGAGACAGAAAGAGAGACCCTGTCTCGTAAAGCTGGGGGTGGGAGTCTGGGCGGAAGGGGGTTTCCTTGTGTGCAGTATGTATTAAGAGATGAGGAAAAAAATGTGTCATTCGCCTGCCTTGGCATTCCTTCCAGCTGATGACTTTCTAGAAACTTTTAATGAATTAAAGCCGCATTTGCCTGAAGACGCCAGCAAAGTTACTGACTGGTTTGAAAATAAATATATACGTGGTAGGATAAGAAAATACACAATGGTGTTGCTGTTTGATCACCAGTATTGTTTCTGTCAAATTTGTGGTCTAATGAGTGCATGCAGAACAGATTTCTGAGTACCGAAAACGACACAGAAGCATGACACAGAAAATAAGGAAATTTAGTAGGGAACACTCATGTCAGTGTACATGGAATCACAGAAGAATGCCAGGAAGAACAGCACCACGTAGAAAATGAATGTGAACATACTCTCCAAGTAGAGCCATGCCCTAAAAGAGAAAAAGCAGCTATTCCTTGTGATGCAAGACTTTAAAATACAGTGAATGATTGTGCAGGTTGGCCAGCTCTTACGGACTATCTCAGTGCAATTGCCCATAATCCATTCCTGTAATACACTTTTTCGTATGTCAAATTTTCTTGTTTTTTTCTGTTTTCTGTTGCTTTTTTTCACTATTTAAAATTGTCAGCATTCTTTTTTACAATTTGCTATGCTATATAATTCATCTTCAAAACATTTCTGATACTGGAGGCATAATTTGTGTAGAGACTTTTAGAAAGGTCTGGGTTTTTTGCAAATTTGACGCCATGAAAGTACACTGTCACAGCATTGACTGTGTGTAAGCATTGTTCCTGTACATAAAAACACTGACGCGTCCTCAGTAAGCGAAGAGATGTCCTTTTTGTACATCTGCATTTGTGAAAGGTAAACTTTTTGAACATCTTGGCTCGTTAGGTGGCTGCATATGCAGTAGTGACCCATCCTGTTTTTGATAGATCTCATCAAAAGACTCTTAGGTTGTTATGGGATTTCAGATGACCGAAGGCATAAAACTGGGTGCACACATTTACCAACCATAGGGATATGCATTTACACATTTCCCTTTTTGACCTATTTCTTTTTTTCTTTCCTTTTTTTTTTTTTTTTTTTTTTTTTTTTGAGATAGAGTCTCACTTTGTTGCCCAGGCTGGAGTGCAGTGGTGTGATCAGAACTCAATGTAACCTTGGCCTTGTAGGCTCAAGTAATCCTCCCACTTCAGCCTCCTGTGATGGAGTCTCACCGTGTTGCCCAGGCTAGTCTTGAACTCATGGGCTCAAGCAATCCTCCCACCTTGGCTGAGATTACAGGCATGAGCCGTTGCTCCCAGCCCCTTTATGACCTATTTCTTTATGAATGTGGCTTGTCTGTTCATTACTGATATAATTATGCAACTTTCATTAGTATATATGTTTATGCTTGCACAAAAATGTATGTTATTATTGCCTATTTTATTGCATAAAGTGACTTATGAAGTGTTCTGTGTTTTTATGTTTCTCAAATAAATTCCCTTTTAAAAATGTAAACTCATGTAAATGTAAAAAAAAAGGCGTAAATAAATATCTTTTAAAGAATTTTTAAATTATATTTTCCAGAATTGCATTTTTGGAATTCTGCTCTTTCAGGATTATGATTTCCAGGTTTTAGACTTTATGGCTTTTGACCTTTTGGGACTTCAGGATTACAACAGTTTGGATTATGGCATTAGAAATTGTATCTCTCCCATGTCAATAGTGCCACTTTTGAGAAACCTGATCTAAGCTCACACCTGTTGGGATATATCTCAGCCTTGAAGGAAAGTTATTTTGGATTTTGATGGATATTTAAATATATATATATCTGACTTTTAGTATAAATTAGCAGTCTCTGCTGTGCCTTTTCCTTTGTGAGATTTTCCTGGCAATGCTAGTCCTTTTAGCTTAATGAAATAAGACCAAGTAATAAAGGGTTAATAATAAATGAGAGGAAATAGCTCCTTCATATAAGTAGGATTATTATACAGCTGGTAGCATAGTTCCATCAAGTACAAATGATACTATCCAAACACAATCAGAAACTGATTACCAGGCCTTTAATCCTAACAGAATCACCTTGACATGAATGCTGAGTATAACTCCTGGCCAGCTATAAAATTTGCAAGACCCAGGCCGGGCGCGGTGGCTCAAGCCTGTAATCCCAGCACTTTGGGAGGCCGAGGCGGGCGGATCACAAGGTCAGGAGATCGAGACCACAGTGAAACCCCGTCTCTACTAAAAATACAAAAAATTAGCCGGGCGCGGTGGCGGGCGCCTGTAGTCCCAGCTACTCAGGAGGCTGAGGCTGGAGAATGGCGGGAACCCGGGAGGCGGAGCTTGCAGTGAGCCGAGATCGCGCCACTGCACTCCAGCCTGGGCAACAGCGTGAGACTCCGTCTCAAAAAAAAAAAAAAAAAAAAAAAAAAAAAAAAAAATTTGCAAGACCCAATGCAAAATGATAATGTGGAACTCTTGTTCAAAAAGCAGGAAACAAGTACCCTAAAGGTACCTATAAAGCTTTTCCCTTTCTTCCAAGGTTTCTCTCTCTCTCTTTCTCTGCTTATTGTGATGTTATTTGCTATTTAATATTCTAAGTAAAGAAACATTAAAAATTGAAATGATTAGCATGAATTTTACCATTTATATTGTGCAATGCAAATTTTAAATGCAAATGGCAGAGCATTCAGCTGAGATAGGGAATGCATTTCACAATTCATATTTTGTGACTCTTCTCTGAGGATGCCTTAAGTTGACCGGAGGAGACAGACACACCAGACCCTCAGGCGTCTGGGAACCCCTGACTCTGACACCTGCTCAGTTCTCCCTTCCTCCAGTCACCAGACCTACGCAATGCCAGGCCTGGAGGAGCAGAGTCAGGCATCTTCCTTTCACACAGGCCAACGGCCCCAGCCCATGGCAGATTGGCCACATCCAAGGATCTTTAAACCTCCAGGCTGGGACTTTATACTTGGATCAGGGTACCTGGATGGCCCTTACCAAGACATGGCCTCCAGCTGGCTGCCCATCAGACATGCCATGGGGCTGCCATGGGGGAGAGGGGAAATGGGTTCAGGACAGCAGCCACCGCCATGCCCTGCCTGAGGATGCATTGGAGCCTAGACACTTAACGCTGACCCTTCCCTTGCCTGTGCCCAGGCCCCTTCTGGTCATGGGAAGGGGAGATTAGGTGGGACCCAGTGCACTAGAGGGTAGGGAGGGGTCTGAGAACCATCCTGGGAGTCTATGGGGGCTGATGGCAAGTGGGACCATGCATGAGGCGAGGCCCTGAGCCCCCACGCAGGCTCCCACTGTCCCATTGGACTCCACTTACAAAAGGCAAATTCAAAGACAAAAGTATTAGTCAGGCGTGGTGGCTCATGCCTGTAATCCCAGCACTTTGGGAGGCCGAGAGGGGTGGATCACCTGAGGTCAGGAGTTTGAGACCAGCCTGAGCAACATGGTGAAACCCTGTCTCTACTAAAAATACAAAACAAATTAGCTGGGTGTGGTGGTGGGCGCCTGTAATCCCAGCTACTCAGGAGGCTGAGGAAGGAGAATCTCTTGAACCTGAGAGGTGGAGGTTGCAGTGAGCCAAGATCGCACCACTGTACCCCAGCCTGGCGACAGAGTGAGACTCTGTCTCAAAAATAAATAAATAAATAAAAAGATACAAGTGTTAAGAATTTCAAGACCTCAACCTCAGAGCGCTAGACTCCAGGTGCCAGGCCCTTCCGAATACCAGGTTTTTCTACACGTGGGGTCCTGTGTGGCTGTGCAGGTTACTCGGCTGTGAAACCACCACTTTCTCTAGGAAACTCCTTTCTCCCTTAGAAAATAATACGTTTTCTTCTCATTTTGAAAGCTGAGGCATGCTGGACAGCTTCTCGAATTTTCCCCAACCCAGATTTCACCTTTATTTTCATTCATGGCTTAATTCAACCGACAAGCAGTTATTGAGCACCCACTATGAGCCAGCCAGTGTTTCAGGTGCTGAAGATGCAGCCATGAAGAAACATTGAAATCCCTGCCCTTACTGCCCCCTTCAAATGGGGCATGACAGTCAGCAACTAATCAGCCACAGGGCATGTCAGCAACAAGGAGCAGAGCAAAGTGGGAGAGAGGGGCAGGAGTGGGGGGCTAGCAATTTCAGAAGAGGTGGTGATGAGGGGTGCAGCAGGAAGAGGAGGAGACTAACCATAGCAGGTTACAGTGGAGGTGGGGGTGGAGGGGAAAAGCAAATGGAATGAGAGACCTGAGGGGGCCGGGGGAGAGAGAAGGGAAGACAGCAGACCAGTGGTGGGCTAGGGGGCTGGGGAGGGGAGCGGGGGTTTGAGCGAAACTGGGAGAAGCAATATGGCAGGACTTGAAAGGGGGCAGGGGCTAGGAAACTGAGGAGACATTTTAAATCTGATCATGAATCCCTTCTTCTTGCTCTTAAGCTAACAAAACCTTGTTTCCAGTTCGTCGCTGAAGCTGGGAACGTCTGGAGTATTTGGGCAGTCATGGTAGATTAGAAGGGGGTCACTTTGATGAGGGCGTGGAGAGCGGGTTCCTCCCAAATGGTGTTTCTCCAGCATCACACTGTAAGATCTTTCTAAGATGTTCTGCTAGACACTAGCACTGTACTTACCATTACACAGTTTACATGTTTAAGTAATGATGAGTTCAACCAGCACAGCCTACTCACACGCGCTTGAAAAAGGGTCACTGGATTTTAATCTGATTAACCAGCTGTCCTGGCAGACAAAACCGCAAGGTGGCGCCATGGCTCTGCTAGAGCCGCAGTCCCACCCTCCCCGACTAGCCTGAGCAATTGGGAGTTACTGCGAGAATCTATGCCCGGCATTGGATAAATGCCTTCTCCCCATTATTTCCTTCAATCCTCACGATACTCCTGTGAAGTAGGTATCCTTCGAGTCACATTTTACACAGGGAAACTGAGACTAAGAGATTACAGCTCCAGAGCTCAGGCTTTTGGCAATAACCCTCCACTGCCTGCCTCCTCAAGACAGCAAAAGGTTGGCTTTGTTCCCCAAGTCATCCAGTTTCCCACAGTGACGGGTTAAGCGTCATAACCCATGGCTTTACCCAAGACATTTGAATTGAAGAGGAAGGTGGACGCAGAGCCAGCATGGTTAGGGCCAGTGGCCTTTCCAGACTTGCGTACCAGGAGAGATGGGTTAGCGTGGAGGAGGCCGGAGAAGGGGTTTTCACGTGACCCCGCTAGGACCCCACGTCTCTCTCCCGCCTTTGCTCAGCATCATCTGTAGCATGGCTCTGCATTTCCTCAAAAGCCCAGGACAGATGCCCAGTACCCTCAGGCCGTCCAGTGTCCCCCACCCCCTAGAGACACCTCATTCAGGACTGCCCTCCCCTGAAATGTTTTATGTTTCCAGAAGACCCTCCTCCTTCCAGGGCTAAGCCCTTTCAGTTAGGCAAGCTAGTTCCCTCAGTGACTGTCCTCCTAGGCTGAACTTGGGCTGAATGCAAAAGGCGATACAAGGCAGCTGTTTAAAAAAGAATGAAGCAAATTTATATGCACCAAGAAGAAGAGCTTATTGCTCATTGTGACTTGGTGGCTGGGAAAATAGGAATCCCTGTTAGACTGATGCATTTCACACCAGGGAGGAGGATGGAACCAGCCCTCCCAGAGGGCTGTGCTTGCTGCTGGCTAGCTGATGAAACACATGGCTTACTTTACCCCTTGCTCAGCCCCAGCCTGAGCCTCCCTCCCTCTACACGGGGAGGACAGAGGTCAGCTGCTGAGGAGTCTCCTCCATGCGAAAGGTTGCATTCCACCCCGCATTCAGAGGGGCACCCTCGCTAACCTCCATGGAGGCACCTTGCTTACATTTCTGACACCACAGCCACAGCGACAGCTCCGGGGCCCTACAGCTCCCCTCGAGCTGCTGAAATCCCAGACAACCAAGGCTGCTCATCCCTTGATGCCCTACGACCACCCATCCAGGAAACAAATCCCCCCTCCTCCCAGTGCCCGGACTCTGAGACAATCTCTGGCCATCTTGATGCAACAGAGTGTTCCATAATCCTAGTCACACGTTCACAGGAGGTGTTCACAGATGATTCAGTCTATTAAAAAAACAAAACAGTTAAATTATGAAGTGACAACATCGTTGTAAAAAATTCTAACAGTATGGAAAGTGTGTATAGTGAAAATTAGAAGGTAAACATTCCTCACCCATTACCCTAGTTTCTAGCTCTGCTTTCAGAAGTAGCTATTAACAATTTGGTGTTTGGTGGTCCTTTCCAGACCGTGTGTGTGTGTGTGTGTCTCGTGTGTGTGTGTGTGTGTTGTGGGGTGGGGATGGTGGCTCTGTGTATGGGGGTCTGTGTGTGTGTCTGAGTGAATGCATCTGAGTATGTATATTTAAAACATACTTAGGCTGGTTGTAATGGCTCACGCCTGTAATCCCAGCACTTTGGGAGGCTGAGGTGGGCAGATCACTTGAGCTCAGAAGTTCGAGACCAGCCTAGGCAACATAGTGAAACACAAAAATGCAAAAAATCAGCCGGGCGTGGTGGTGCATGCCTGTGGTCCCAGCTACTCAGGAGGCTGAAGTGGAAGGATTGCCTGAGACTGGGAGGTGGAGGCTGCAGTGAGCTATGATTGCGCCACTGTATTCCAGCCTGGCGACAGAGTGAGACCTCATCTCAAAAACAACAACAACAACAAAAACACACTGGGAAAAATGGGATCTGAATACATGTACTATTCTTTAATTTTTTTTTCCAATTAAAAAGAATCCTTTCTTGGCCGGGCGCGGTGTCTCACGCCTGTAATCCTAGTACTTTGGGAGGCTGAGGCGGGCAGATCACGAGGTCAGGAGATCGAGACCATCCTGGCTAACACGGTGAAACCCCGTCTCTACTGAAAATAAAAAAAAAAAAAATTAGCCAGGTGTGGTGGCGGGCGCCTGTAGTCCCAGGCACTCGGGAGGCTGAGGGAGGAGAATTGCGCGAACCCAGGAGGTGGAGCTTGCAGTGAGCCGAGATCGCGCCACTGCACTCCAGTCTGGGAGCCAGAGCAAGATTCGTCTCAAAAAAAAAAAAAAAAGAATCCTTTCTTATTGGTTGAGATAAATGAACCTTTCTTTTTCAGACAGCTGCCTTGTGTCATCATTTACCTTCATCCCGAGTTCATTATAGAAGGCAACTTACCTTGAGTCTTCAGGGAACTAGTCTGCCTAGATCAGCCAGCAAGGTGGAGAGTCAGCTCCTGCCTGGAGAACTCAAGGCCTTGCAGCTGACGTGGGCACACACCTTTGAAGCCCTTACCTATTCCCACAAAGCAGTTCACCAGCTCCAGTCACAGAATCACTGGCCCCAGCGCTATCCTTACGAACTTCATGCTTAAGGCCAGGCTCGGTGGCTCATGCCTGTAATCCCAGCACTTTGGGAGGCCGAGGCAGGTGGATCACTTGAGATCAGGAGTTCAAGACCAGCCTGCCAACATGGTGAAACCCCATGTCTACTAAAAATACAAAAATTAGCCAGGCATGGTGGTGTGGGCCTGTAATCCCAGCTACTCGGGAGGCTGAGGCAGGAGAGTCACTTGAACCTGGGAGATGGAGGTTGCAGTGAGCCGAGATTGCGCCACTGCACTCCAGCTTGACCAACAGCGTAAGACTCTGTGTCAAAAAAAAAAAAACCTTGTGGTTGATTAACTGGGGGAGTGGTCATAACATAAAGAAGACCCCCATTAAGGTGTGGCCCCGAAGCACATGCTGGGGGAACCCCACAGTGGTTCACTGACAGCCTCAGGGCTTGCCAGAAATCTGACCCACACCTCCCCTCAACTCCCTCTCAGCGCTGTATTGGCCGCCTGCTGCCAAGACAGGATCCAGGTGGTCCCTGCTGGGGCCCAAACTCTGAACACAGAGAGCTGAGATGCCCTGGCTTAGACACTCACAGTTGTCCTGAGCCTGGCTTGCTAGTTTCACCTCTCTGAGCTTCAGTGTCCTCATCTGTGCAATGGGGATAATAACACTGGCAAAGATCAAGAGGGAATAAGCCATAGTCAAGGACCTAGAACAGTGCCTACTTATAAAGTTATTCCACTTGGCTTCAGGAAAGATTTAAAGTGGCTTATATGAATACATGGTTATAATGAAATGCATATATTAAAAGTAAGGAAGAAGAAGACAAGCTAGGGTGAAGCCAGGGATCAGTCCAGCATGAGAATTAGCATGATCGTACACTTACTGTTGTTGGGCCACAAATCTGGCTCTAAGCTTCCTAGTGGCCAAAACAAAAAAGGGCAAATGGATAGTTATCCCCTAGAGGCCCTTAGTAAAATAAAGGCAGTTCACTTGCCCAGGTAATATTGAACCACTCTGGATCTAAAGTAAGGCTTTTCTCCTTTGCATCCTTAGACAAGGGACAGTGTGGTAGAAGGAGTGTGCTCCTGTGTGACATCTATGAAGTGTGTGCCACCCCTTCCCACCTCTACCCTCCATGTAGCTTGCTGGCATCACCCCAAGCTCAAGTCAGCAAAAGCTATTGTAGCTGGGAGAGTAGTTTTGAAGTACGTTCATATCTTTCTCTCTTTCTCCATTCTGTATATTTGCCTCTCTCTCCAGTGCCATTTTTAAGAAGAATGCCCTGAGGAGGATTGGGATTGTTATGGAAAGAATGTCAAGGGAAAGAAAAAGTCCTATGCAGCCGGTGATATCCAAGGCCTGGAGGCAAGATAATTGAGTTTGCAGCATCTAGAAGTCAAGCTTTGACAAGAGAGAAAGCTTTCCTAAATTTGCTGAGTTCCACCAACATATCAAGAACCAGGCCTGGCAGACCAGATCCCGGAGTCTGACATAAGGGAAGGAGAAGACACCGCCAGGATGTGCTGCAAGCCAGCACCGCTTCTCTGAATCACCTGGGCACCTTGTTAACATACAAGCCCTCGTTCCGCAGGTCCGTGGTGGGGCTTGAGAGCCTCCATTTCTAATAAGCTCTCGGGATACTAACACAGCTTGTCTGTGGCCCACTGTCTAGTGGCAAATACGTTAAGGATATCAAGGCTAAAATTGAAAGGGATTAGAGCTCCCCTCCAGGCCCAGGAAATCGCGGGAAGAAGACGGGCTGAGGCTGGGGACCTGGGTGGTCACACTCATGTGGGCTGATCTTCCTACTGCAGGCTAAAGTCCCAGGGTAGAGGACAGGATTGGTGGGGGATGAGTAGGGTGAGCAGTTGAATAGATTGAGAGAAAAGGCAAAGACAGAGTATTTTGTGCCCTGACCCCCATTTAGAACTTTGTTAGTGGGGAGTGGGTTGGGAAAAGGGAGGGTGCTCTGCTGGGGACAGGGGAGTACTTGGTTTGACATTCCCAAAGCCCTCGATGCCACGTAATGTGGGAGGAACTGGAAGAGACCCACTTTCTTGCGTGTTCCTATGGGGGTTTCCAATGAGGATCTGGCTGGGGGCATAGGGTCTACATGGGTCTTGGGCTTAATGGGAGTCACGACCGTACTTTGGGGGTCAGCAGAGTTTTTGAGAACAGAGGAAGTATCCAATGGGTTGTGTAAGCCGGAGGTTACACTCACCAAGGATGTCAACAGCAGATGTCCCCAGGATTGCCAGGGACAGACTGGGCCAGTCCAGCTCATGGACCAGACAGTCACCTAAAGCAGAGATCTGTGCAAGGACCAGCTGGGGACCCATCCCACCACTCCCTTGAGAAATGCCATGAGGACTTCTAGGGTTCCTAGTGCCATATTACCAACAGGGCCCAGGAGAAGTGAAGTGGCTCATTAGGATTGAACTTTGGATTCACTGAATATTTACCCCAGACCGGTCAATTGATTAGCCTATCAAATGCTTCTCTCACTAATCTTGTAGAGATTGTGGCAATATTCAATTTGTTACAAGTATCAGAAACAACACCTTTGATCATCTGGGTAGAGTGTGTGCATTTTTTTTGTTGTTTTTAGCAGACATAACAAAAGTTATCTGTAATGCTGCTTAATAAATAGTCCTTACTGGCTGGGCGTGGTGGCTCACGCTTGTAATCCCAGCACTTTGGGAGGCCAAGGTGGATGAATCACTTGAGACCCGGAGTTCAAGACCAGCCTGGCCAACATGGTGAAACCCTGTCTCTACTAAAACCACAAAAATTAACTGCGCTTGGTGGCGCGTGCCTGTAATCCCAGCTACTCAGGAGACTAAGGCACAAGAATCGCTTGAGCCTGGGAGGCAGAGGTTGCAGTGAACTGAGATTGTGCGATTGCACTCCAGCCTGAGTGACGGAGCAAGACTCTGTCTCAAAAATAAATAAACTAATAAGTAGTCCTCACTGCTGTTGGATGAAAATGCATAACCGGCAGCTTCTGGCTGGGATCAGTAAAGACGCAGGGACACAGGGTGGGGGCCACAGACCTGGGGAGGCCTGGGGGTTCAGTTGGAGGCATCCCCAGAAGCTACAATTTGAGCAGAAGTTGGGAAGAGAGGAGATACCCACATTGGTCAAGAGGGAGGAGAGAAAGGACATAAGAAGGTTTAGGCAAAGTATGGGGGAAGGTCCCGTTTATTTGTCTGAGAGCTTCTGTTGCATGCCTGCCACGGAGCCAGGAACCCGGGCGTCAGAAAGATATTCCATGCCTCATCAGGCTTGTTCTCCAAGGAGAGGATGAAAGGACGCTGCACACCTCCTGACCTCTGAACAGGAGCACTGCAGGGAGGTGCTTTTGAGAACCAGGCGTTCAAAATAGTCCTGCCAATCTCCCTACGGCCCTGCCCTGCCCTCTGCCCTGGAGAGTCTGGAGATGGGGATCTGGATGGTCGGAAGACCAAAGCAGTATATCCCTCACCCCATTCAGATATTTCCCAGGGAGAAGGGGGCAGCCATTTGTATTTAGAAAAAGGTTCCCAGTGAGGGTTCTTTTTTGCCCCTTTCCTCCAGCTTCCGCCAAGCACACACATGCACACCCACCCACCCCCACACAAACACACACGTGTGTGCAAGCTGAGGTGTCCAGGGCCTGAAGTTCACACTGGGGCTTGAGGACAAGTGGCATAATCTACCGGGAGCAGGAAGAAGACAAGTTGGAAGACCTTTAAAGTCTCTTAGAAGGGATCTGGCTTTATTATTACATTATTTTTTCAGTTGCAAATTCACCTTCATCAAATTCAGTCCCTTATTTTACAATGGGGACCCAGTGGAGGGGAGCAGAGAGAAGGGCTGGCCTGGGCTCACACAGAGCCAGGACTCACTGGGCGCCTGGTGGCCAGGCCTGCTGCTCTCCATAACTCGGAGGCTGCTGGCAGTTTCCCTCCAGCATGCAGGAGAGGATGAATTATTATTATACATATTTTTTGCGACATAATTTCGCTCTGTCACCCAGGCTGGAGTGCAGTGGCACAATCTCAGCTCACTGCAACCTCCACCTCCCAGGTTCAAGCAATTCTCCAGTGTCAGCCTCCTGAGTAGCTGAGATTACAGGCATGAGCCACCACACCTGGCTAATTTTTGTATTATTAGTAGAGGCAAGGTTTCACCATGTTGGCCAGGCTAGTCTTGAACTCCTGACCTCAAGTGGTCCGCCTGCCTCGGCCCCCCAAAGTGCTGGGATTACAGGATGGAGCCACCGCGCCCAGCCTAATTATTAATTTTTATAACAACCCAGAAATGTATCTGTGAACCATGAGCCCCGACACTTCTTTTCCAGTATCCAGCCACTTAATCGTGGTTTTAGCTGGGTCAGCTAAAACGGTCCCATCAGCTCAGAAGTGGAAAGCAGTGAAGGCCTTTATCAGCCATTCCTGGGGGCGAAGGCCAAGTTCACTGGGAGCAGCTGGTGATGTGAGAGCCAATAATATTCTCTAAGAATCTCAGAGGCCTTTGCATATCAGAGCTGGGCCTCGTGCTATTCCCTTTCCTGGCATGAGTCATTTCTTACCTTTGTGTTACTTAGCTGCAGTTTTCAAAGCACTTTCACAAGACAGAATACCAGACGACTCCCAAACAACACTATAACTAGACTGGGTAGATATTGTTCTCATGGAGAAAATAATGACTCAGAGAGGGAAGTGACCCATCCAAGGTCACACAGACACAACGACTTCTGCCCTCTGAACATGACCCCATCTCTGGGGACCTCCCACCTGGAGGAATCCCTGTCGGGGCCATTGTTTTAACACAGGAATATTAACTTAACCCAAGATCCTTGAGTGTGTTTTGGGGTTGTCCGTACATCCTCTGAAAGTGTCAACAGCATTTGGGGCATTTGTCTGAGAGTCCATAGAGTTCATCAGATTCTCTCTGATGCTGAACAGTAAGAACAGCAGCTTTCAAATAAGTAGTCCGAAGTCCTACTGCACAGCAGCCACTTTTATGAAGTTTATCCTAAGTATGTTGACAGATAAATGTGCAAAGATGTTTGTGCAAAAGTGGCTATTGAATGTTTTTTATAAGAGCAAAAAATAGAAACAACTTAAATGTCAAAAAATGAACGGTTAAAAAACTTTTAGACTGGGCACAGTGGCTCACACCTTGATCCCAGCACTTTGAGAGGCTGAGGTAGACAGATCGCTTGAAGTCAGGAGTTCAAGACCAGCCTGGCCAACACGGTGAAACCCCGTCTCCACTGAAAATACAAAAATTAGCTGGGCCTAGTGGTGGGCACCTGTAATCCCAGCTACTCAGGAGGCTGAGGCAGGAGAATTGCAGAGGCTGCAGTGCGCCAAGAGCATGCCAGTGTACTCTAGCCTGGGCGACAGAGTGAGATTCTGGCTCAAAAAAACAAACAAAACTTTTGTTCAACCACACAATGGACTATATGCTGCCACTAAAAATTAAAAATCATCTTACCAGCCAAGCATGGTGGCTCATGCCTATAATCCCAGCACTTTGGGAGGCTGAGGCAGATGAATCATTTGAGGACACGAGTTCGAGAGCAACCTGGGCAATATGGTGAAACCCCCATCTCTACTAAAAATACAAAAATTAGCTGGGCATGGTGGCACATGCCAGTAGTCCCAGCTACTCAGTAGACTGAGGCATGAGAATCGCTTGAGCCTGGGATGTGGAGGTTGCAGTGAGCTAGACTGCACTCCAGCCTGGGAGAGAGAACGATACTCTATCTCAAAAAAATAAAAATAAAAAATCTTACTGAACATTAATTGATTGATTGGGAAGAAATACTTAGATAAGAGTGCTAACTATGACACCAAGTATATATTGTATGATATCTTAAACATACCAAAATGTACGCCAAAAGGATTATCTCTGTGTGAGGGAGTAACTTTGTTCTTTTTCTTTATTCTTTCCAAACTCACTATAATAAACCTGCTGATATCACAATTCTACCAAATTTAATAGGGATTTTTTTTTTTTCTTTGAGACAGGGTCTTGCCTTCTTGCCCAGGCTGGAGTACAGTGGCATGATCTTGCCTCACTGCAGCCTTGACCTCCCAGGTTTAATCAAACCTCCCACCTCAGCCTCTCAAGTAGCTGGGACTACGGGCGCATGCCACTACGCCGGGCTAATTGTTGTGTTTTTGTTTTGTTTTTGTTTTTTGTAGAGATGTGGTTTTACCATGTTGCCCATGCTGGTCTCAAACTCCTTATCTGCCTGTCTCGGCCTTCCAAAGTGCTGGGATTACAGATGTGAGTCAGCCACCACGCCCGGCCTTAATAGGGATTTTAAAAGTTCAGTTTAGAATTTTTAAAAACTGGGATCTAGGCTGGGTGGCTCATGCCCATAATCTCAGGGGTTTGGAAGGCTGAGGTGGAAAGATTGCTTGAGGCCAGAAGTTTGAGACCAAAGTGAGCTATGATCTTGCCATGCACTCCAGCCTGGGCAACAGAACAAGACCTTGTCTCTCTTAAAAAAAAAAAAAAAAAAAAAAGTAAAAATTGGTGTATTTCCAATTTTTTGTGCATTTAAAAGTCAATTATTGAACAGAGGTTTTACAAAAGCTACTCTTTTTTTTTTTTTTTGAGTCAGAGTCTCACTGGAGTGCAGTGGTACAATCGCAGCTCACTGTAACCTCTGCCTCCTGGATTCAAGCAATTCCGCTGCCTCAGCCTCCCGAGTAGCTGGGACTACAGGCGAGCACCACCACACCCAGTTATTTATTTATTTATTTTCAGTACAGACGGAGTTTCACCATGTTGGCCAGGCTGGTCTTGAACTCCTGACCTCAGGTAATCCACCTGTCTTGGCCTCCCAAAGTGCTAGGATTACAGGTGTGAGCCACTGCACCTGGCCTACAAAAGATACTTCTCATCTTTGTTTCTCAAACTGGGGTAAATCTGTGGCATCTGCTAATAGGTCATCACAAGAACATGTGCGCAATTTACTTGACTAATCCTCCCTTAGACGTTACTTTTATATGAAAACAAATCCAAATGAATTATAAGAGAAATACGAAATGCTTATGGTTTCTTTTTCCAGATAGAGCAAGAGACCAGGCAGCCATCGACCCCCAGATGGCAGCTGCTTAGGCAGGTCCCTGTCCATGAGCTCTGCCTTAGCTGCTTCGGAGAGGAGGAGGGGCCTGGTGCAAGCCCATGGCACTGCAGCGACATTTGTCCCCACACCCGGGGAAGTAGCCAGTGAAGCCTTATGTTTTCTTGAAAGTTCAAAGTCTCAGGTGTCACAAATCCCCTCAGCCAAAGATTCCTCAGGTGGAGCCTTGCTTCCCAGAAGTCTCCAAAACAAACAGCAATAAGTCAATGAGACCTGAGAAGCTGGCAAGCAGCCAGCTTGGGGCAGGATGCAGGGCTGGGGGTGGCGGGAGTGCAGAAGAGGCTGAGCGCTCCCAGCACACCAGCCTGGTGGGGCAGCTCCTTTCCAAGGACCTCATGCTTCCCTCAGCAGCCAGTGCCTCTGGACAGGACACGGTGCCCAAAATGGGAATGCCCACTACCTGAGTGAAACTTGGCTGGGTCTGGGAGCAGGCTGGGCTGGCGGGAATGCTGTGAAGCTGGCAAATTCTGTGCAGGGTGAGGCAGGGCTCATACCAGCTGCCCGCACAATGCCAAGGCCTGGGGTGCTAACTGTGGCTCATCTCACCAGGGCAACCTGTGTCCTAGGCTGCTCAGGGGTGCCAGGAAAGATACCCAGGGGCCGAGCTTTGGCGTGTCTCGCACTTTCTGGGCCTCTGAGTCCACGGATGTTAGCCCACACCAAAGAAAGAGGCTCAGCATTCAGGGGCGTGGCGGGGCAGTGAACTTCCCACAAGCTCTCCCTGCTCTCACCGTGGGCTGCAGCCTTGACCTTGGCTTTGTTTATGACGGAGATGGTGAGGAAAGCTTTCCAGCAGGGGGCACGTGTGGGGGAGACTACAGGACAGCCAGCATTCATGGAGCTTTTATTCCAGGTCAGACCCTGTAATAGCTGCAGACATGCATTTTCTCACATTTCTCGTCACAACTGCTGGATTATCTCCATTTCACAGGTGAGGAAACTGAGGCTTGGAAACAATCAGTGGAGATAGAGGAAGGTCACACAGCTAGTGAATTGCTAGCTGGGGTGGACGGATACACACACACATCCACCAGGCTCCTGAGCTAGGCCATGTCTATTGCCCCAGCCCTGTGTCATTATGGAGCCCACCCCTAGGCCCAGCCACTGCCACCCTCTAGGCCCTTCTCAGCCCACAGCTCCCCTGTGCTCCCCTGCCTTGCATCCTTGATCAAGTCCCCAGGGATCTGCCCAGTTTCCTCTCTTTGAGAAAGCTGTCACTCCCCTCTCTGGCTAGGACATGGCTGGAGGTAGAACGCTGACCTCCCCTCCTCTGCCTCCAACACAGGCTCATGGGCTTCTCCTCCCTGCTTCCCTGAGTTGGTTTTCCTCTGGAAAATTAGGTAAGTGATCATCAAAATGGCAAGCATGAGTTTACAAAGGTTCTAGAACCAAGCTGAGCTCTCATACCCACTCCCTGATTGGTACTCGCTGACTGCCTCTGAGAAGGACATTGGAAGCCCAGGTGGAATCTGAACTCTACATTTATTTCTGAGAGTTAAGTTTATTAAGATCCCCACTTTTACCCCCACCCAATTCTTTCCTTCCCTTAGCCCGTTTCTCTGGTCTCTTTTGGTGGCCAGAGGCAGTGAAGGCAGGAGGGCTCACCCTTTCTGGTGGGCTGTTTGCTTCTCTGTGTTTTCCATTCCATCCCACCCCAGCCTCCTCCTGTTCCCAAGGAAGCCAAAAATGGGGCATTAGATTTGTGTGTTTCGGAGTCTTCTATCTTCGCATGAGCAACGCCCAGACCCTAATTGACCCTAGAGATGAAAGCTGTCTCAAGATCCACTCGGGAGACCACACCTTAAAAACATGGAAGAGTGGGGTCTACTGATTTTGTTTTCTAAGCTAAGTCAAAGTTTCGAAACAATAACTCTTTCTCTATGCGGGAGGAGCAGTGCTATTAGCTCATGGCTGCTGAACCTATTGGATTTCACCCACAGCTGTGTGTGGGCCAGCAAGGTGGAAGCTTAGAGATGCAAAAGTGGGAAGGGGTCTGGGCATGATGGCTCACATCTGTCATCCCAACACTTTGGGAGGCCAAGGCAAGAAGATCACTTGAGCCCAGGAGTTTGAGACCAGTCTGGGCAACATAGTGAGACCCCATCTCTACAATTTTTTTTTTTTTTTAACTAAACAAACAAGTGAGAAGGGAAACTCTATTTCACAGAGTTGTTGAGTGAATTCACTAGACAACATTTATGCCATTCCTGGTACATAGCACCAAATACATGTTAGCTGTGATTATGCTGTGGAATCATGACTCTTTGAGGTCCCTGACATTCACTGAACAATATGACAATGTTCACTGGATGGAGAAGCTCCATGGACGAGGCACGGTGCAGGGCACCAAGGAGCCAGTGGTGGCAAGATCTTGCCCTGACTTTGGGAGTCCAGTGTGAAGATAGACAATAAACAAGTAACTGCACATGGTAGGCACTTAAAAAATATTTACTGCAATATATAAATGCAAAATAGGTGTGTGATGAGTTTTTGATGGGAATATGCTGTTAAATCAAGTTTAGCCTAAAGCTGCCTCTTCACATATTTTAAGTTCGGCTTAAAGGTTTCTCTGTACATTGTGAACTATTACAAGTGGAGGTGTAAACTGACCGTAGCCTGCACCTGTGCCAGTCACTGAGTTTTGGCCAATCAAATGTAGCCAACTGTTTGAACTGTGTTCAAATAAGGCAAACACCGAGGTGTAACCAGTCTGGCTGTTTCTGTACCTCGTTTCTGTTTTCTGTACGTCACTTTCCTCTTTCTGTCCATAAATTCCCTTCCACCACGTGGCTGCGCTGGAGTATCTCTGCATCTACTGTGATTTGGGGGCTGCCTGATTGTGCGTTGCTCAGTTACACTCCTTTCAATTTACTTTGGCTGAAGTTTTTCTTTTAACAATGCAAAGTGCCGTATGGGTGGACTTGGGGATCAAAGCCAGCCCAGGCCTCCCTGGGGAGGTGATGCTGAAGTGGAGTCTCAGGATGAGAAGGATTCAGCCAGGAGCTTCACAGCAACTTTGGACATTTTCCAAGAGCTTGGTTGGGCTAAAGGGTTGGTCTTGGTTAGGAGGGTAGACCATTCAAATGTACCTCAATGGATAAATGGATTTAAAAAATGTGGCGTATACATACAATGCAGTATTATTCAGCCTTAAAAAATCCTGACATTTGCGGCAACATGGATGAACCTAGAAGACATTATGTTAAGTGAAATAAGCCAAATACAGAAAAACAAATACCGTATGATGTCACTTACACGTGAAATCTAAAAAAGTTGAACTCATAGAAGGAGAGAGTAGAATTGCTGTTGCCAGGAGCTGAGGGGACGGAAAATGGGGACATGTTGGTCAAAGGGTACAAAGTTTCAGTTATGCAATATGAATAAGTTGTGGAGATCTAATGTACAGCGTGGGGACTATAGTTAACAATTCTATATTATACACTGGAAATTTGCTAAGAGGATAATTTTTTTTTTTTTTTTTTTTTTTGGATATGGAGTCTCACCCTGTCATCAGGCTGGAGGGCTGTGGCATAATCTCAGCTCACTGCAACCTCCGCCTCCCGCTTCAAGCGATTCTCCTGGCTCAGCCTCCCAAGTAGCTAGGACTACAGGCACGTGCCACCACGCCGAGCTAATTTTTGTATTTTTAGTAGAGACGGGGTTTCACCATGTTGGCCAGGATGGTTTCGATTTCTTGATCTCGTGATTTGCCTGCCTCGCCCTCCCAAAGTGCTGGGATTATAGGAGTGAGCCACCACACCCGGCTGAGGATAGGTCTTAAGTGTTTTCATCTCTCACATACACAAAGAAGAAAATAGTGACTGTGTGAGGTGATGGATATGTGAATTAACTTGATGGTACTGATCACGTCGTAATGTGTACATATGTCAAAACATCAAGTTGTACACCTTAAATACACACAATTTTTATGTGTCAGTTATATCCCAATAAAGCTGTTTTTGTTTTTTAAAAAAGAGTTCAAAGTTCTAATACCTAGATTACTTTTCCAGGCCTGGTTAATTCCCATTCTCTTGCCAGTAACTTTTAGTAGAAGGAAGGACAGTTCCCCCTCTCCCTTCCCAATCCTCCCCTCCACCCTAGCCCTTGTCCCAGTACAGCGGCTTTGATGAGTTCTGCTCTGAAGTGCCCAGTAGTCAATAAGCACCAAAAATCCTGACCCAGCCAGACATTATCTCCCGGCAGGCTTGCTTTTCACCAAGGCCTCCTGGTCCTCACATGTTGAAGTTATTTCATCTTGCCTTCAAAGCTTGTAGTGATCAGAGGTATTAAACTCTGGAGCCAACAGCTAATATTTGTTGAGCAAGATCTCATGCAATCTTTCTAGCAGCCCAGTGAGAGAGGTTCCCCCGCTATCAGCCTGATTTACAGAGCAGAAAAGTCACTTGCCTGAGATCACACAGCAAGCTGAGAGGCTGAGATTCAGATTCACACATCTGACTCCCAAGTGCTTGGGTTTAACCCCCGAGCTGCCTGTCTCTTGGCAGACCCCGTGGATCAGTCCGCTAAAGTCAACCCGAGGAATGTCCCTCCTTCACCTCTGAGCTTATATCCAATCCTCACCCTTCAAGTTTTCATCACTCCTGGGATATTTTCCTTTAGAGGTAACTGACTTACAGACCCGTGGAGTCAGAAGTTTACATTGCACTGACAGATCAGTCAGTCCCCAAGGGAGGATGTAGAGTCCCTCCTTGCAAGAAACCCCAAGGACCAGCAGGTCTCTCTGCTCCAGTGCCCCCAGGCCCCTTGTCAGCCATGGCCAGGGTTGGGGCAGGCAGAAACCAGCCTGAGAAAAGCATGGAAAACAATGTCCAGAGCCATGATCAGGGGTGGGTCCGGGGTCCTGGCATGCTGAGCTATATCGGGACTCAAACATCGCTGGAGCGAGTGTGGAACCAGATAACTCAGTTTCTATGCACATCTATTCTCAACTGTGATGTGAAACTTGGTCTAGCTTCTGCCAAAGAAAACGCAGCCATTGAGTAGTAATAAAATATGTATTTGTCCCTGGTCCACTCATATCTATTGAAAATGTTCTCATAGGCTGCCTGGTACAACTTTTCCTGAAGTGGGCCGTGCCATGACAGGAGCTGTTTCCAGGGAATAAGAGGCTTATTAACTGAATTTAAAACACTTTGAGAGGCCGGGTGTGGTGGCTCATGCCTGTAATCCCAGCACTTTGGGAGGCAGAGGCAGATGGATCAGGAGATCAGGAGTTCGAGACCAGCCTGACCAATATGGTGAAGCCCTGTCTCTATTAAAAATACAAAATTTAGCCAGGCGTGGTGGTTGATGCCTGTAATTCCAGCTACTGAGGAGATTGAGGCAGGAGAATCGCTTGAACCCGGGAGGCGGAGGTTGCTGTGAACCGAGATCGCGCCACTGCACTCCAGCCTGGGTGACAGAGCGAGACTATGTCTCAAAAACAAAACAAAGCAGAGGCCGGCCGTGGTGGCTCAAGCCTGTAATCCCAGCATTTTGGGAAGCTGAGGCGGGTGGATCACGAGGTCAGGAGATCGAGACCATCCTGGCTACGGTGAAACCCCATCTCTACTAAAAATACAAAAAATTTGCCGGGCGTGGTGGTAGGCACCTGTAGTCCCAGCTACTCGGGAGGCTGAGGCAGGAGAATGGCGTGACCCCAGGAGGCAGAGCTTGCAGTGAGCTGAGATCGAGTCACTGCACTCCAGCCTGGGTGACAGAGCGAGACTCTGTCTCAATTAAAAAACAAACAAACACTTTGATAGGTTGGGTTCCGTGGCTAATGCCTGTAATCCCCACACTATTGCTGGAGGCCAGTTTGAGACCAGCCTAGGCAACACTGGGACACCCAGTGTGGTGTTATGAAATAGATTGGGTTTTGTCCAGGAGGGTTCCTGGCTCATAACTCCCACAGCCCTTGTTTCAGTCTTTTGTTAGATGTTGGGTGCATTAGGCCTCAGGGGCAGCATCTGACCTTCTCCCACCCTCTTTTCACTAACATTCCCTCGCCTTTCTGACTGTGGATTTTAAGACTGTCCCATGAGAGGGTCCCACCCTATGCCCTGGGGAAAAGAATGCTGTTGTCAAAAAGCTTCCATAAAAGCTCAAGAGGACAGGGTTCAGGGAGCTTCCATCCGGATAGCTGAACACAGGGAGGTTCCTGGAGTGCGGCGCCCAGGGAGGGCGTGACAGCTTCGCACCCCGTCCCTCATACCCTGCCTTACATGCCTCTTCGTCTGTATCCTTTGCAATATCCTTTGTAATAAACCAGTAAATGTAATAAGTGTTTCCCTGAGTTCTGTCAGCCGCTCCAGCAAATTAATCGAACCCAAAGAGGGGGCCATGGGAAGCCCAACTCGAAGCTGGTCAGTCAAAAGCTCTAGAGGCCTGGACTTGCAACTACTGTGTGGGGCGGGGCGAGGGGGCAGTCTTGGGGGTCTGAGCCCTCAACTTGTGGGGCCTGACACTGTCTCCAGACAGATAGTGTTGGGACAGAATTAGAGGACACTGGCTGGTGTCTGCTGCTTGGTGTGTGGGGAGAACTCCCACACATTTGGTCACAGAAGTCTTCCGTGTTGATGACTGTTGTGGTGTGACAGTTGATGAAAAACACACAGAGAGCTTTCCCTATGCACCCTGTCTCTACAAAAAATAAAAATAATATTAGCCGGGCAGAGTGACGTGCACCTGTACTCCCAGCTCCTCAAGAGGGTGAGGTAGGAGGATCGCTCGAGTCCAGGAATTGGAGACCGCCACAAGCTATAATTGCACCACTGGTGAAGGCTGTGAGACTCTGTCTCTAAAAACAAAATTAAGGCCGGGCACAGTGGCTCACATCTGTAATCCCAGCATTTTGGGAGGCCGAGGCAGGCAGATCACCTGAGGTCAGGAGCCAGCGACCGGTCTGGCCAGCATGGTAAAATCCCATCTCTACTGAAAATACAAAAATTAGCCGGATGCGGTGGTGCATGCCTGTAGTCCCAGCTACTCAGGAGGCTGAAGCTGGAGAATCACTTGAACCCAGGAAGTGGAGGTTGTAGTGAGCCGAGATTGTGCCACTGCACTCCAGCCTGGGTGACAAAGCAAGACTGTCTTAAAAAAAAAATTAAAAGAAAACAAAACCACTTCGATGTATCTCCTGTTGTGAGCAGTGTTGGTTGTGTACTGCATTAGCCAAGGGAGGGCTAGGCTGCGGTAACAAAGAGATCCAATATTGATGTAGGGCAGGGACCAGCAAACTTTCTGTAAGGGGCCAGAGAGTAAATAGTTCAGGTTTCACAGGTCATATGTTCTCTGCTTCAACTGCTCCACTCGATCCTTGCAGAGTGAAGGCAGTCATGGACAATATGTAGATGAATGATTGTGGATGTATTCCAATAAAATACTATTTACGAAAATAGGCGGCGTGAGTGTTTGCCCACCCCTGCTGCAGCTTAAAGATGATAATTTCTCTTCTATGTAACAATGGTGGAGTGAGTGGCCCTAGTTTTGGGCACAGTTGTTTAGGGATCCAGGTCCCTTCCATTGCAAAGGAGGCTGGGAGATGTGGTCTGGTGGTGTGTCCAGGAAGAGGGAAGAACGGATGTTGGCACATGGCCCACAGTCTCTGCTTCCCCACCAGCTTCCATTGTCCCTGCCCCTTCTCACTGCCTCCATTTTTTGTGCAGGTGTCCACTCTGCCCTGCTCCCCTACCCCTATGCTCCTCTGCCTCCCCGCAGAGCCCCTGTCCCAGATGGTGCAGGGGAGGTTGACTCTACTCTTTTTTTGTTTGTTTGTTTTTTGAGGTGGAGTCTCGCACTGTCCTGGGCTGGAATGCAGTGACGCGATCTCGGCTCACTGCAACCTCTGCCTCCTGGGTTCAAGTGAGTCTCCTGCCTCAGCATCCCGAGTAGCTGGGATTACAGGAGGCCACCAGCATGCCCAGCTGATTTTTTGTATTTTAGCAGAGATGGGGTTTCACTACGTTGGCCAGGCTGGTGTTGAACTCCTGAACTCATGATTCTCCCACCTCGGCCTCCCAAAGTACAGGGATTACAGGCGTGAGCCACTGCACCCAGCTGACTCTACTCCTCCATTGGGGTTGGCCTGATGGGTCATCGCAGGCCTTTTGTCACAGTGATTGGGGCAGGCACCCGGGCCTAAGCCCAGGAGTGCAGAGCATGCTTCCTGGCCACAGGGATGTTTCAGGAGTGAGAGAATGTGACGCTATTGAGAGGGCTGGTTTGTTAGTAGTATCTGGAAAAGAAGTGTCCTTTCCCTTGAAAGGGAGTCTTTCTCTTCAAGGGGATATGGTGGCAATTCTGGGGCTACTATAGCCATTTTTTAAAAAATTGCGGTAACATATTTATAACATAAAATTTATCATTTAACCTCTTTTTGTTTTTTGAGATGGGGTCTCGCCATGTTGCCCAGGCTGGTCTTGAACTCCTGGCACAAGCAATCTTCCTGCCTCAGCCTCTGGAGCAGCAGGGACTTCAGGCGGACACCTCACACCTGGCCGTGTACATCACATGTTGTTTATACATTCGTCTATCAATGGACATGGGCATCACCTCCACCTTTTTAGGCTGGTCACTGCAGCCTAAATTCTGTTTAATTCTGTTTTTAATTTTAATTCTGCTCCTTTGAGATGAGCCAGCTTGAAGCAAGGCTTGAAGGAAAACATGGCTGCATGGATCGCTGGGCCACTGGACTGAGCTGCTTTGAAGCTGGCAATCCAGGAACCTCCGGATTTGCGGATCTGTGAAGCAATGAGTCTCTTCATTGCTGTATTGAGGTTTAGGTCTCTTACAGCTATGAGGCACCTAATTGATGCATCTCCCGAGAAGCTGCCCAGTTTCAGAAATTACAGAAGAAAACAAAAATGAACAGAACCACAGGAAAGTGGGAATTATTCTGCTGATGTGAATGCTGGAAAAAAAATTTAAAGTATGTTTTACAGCAATTTTAAAGCAAGATTTTGTAATTCTATCTGTGAGAGTTACTTCTTTCCTGATGTGTGTGAGTGACTAATCTTATGAGTGGTGGAAAAACAGAAAAGAAATACAAATTTGGTTAAGTTAAAATGTTTTGTTATATCCAAAGTATGTCATAGATCTCTTATTTTGACCTTTAAAGAAAGACTTTTATTGGCCAGACACAGTGGCTCACGCCTGTAATCCCAGCACTTTGGGAGGCTGAGGTAGGCAGATCATGAGGTCAGCAGTTCGAGACCAGCCTGACCAACATAGTGAAACCCCGTCTCTACTGAAATACAAAATTTGTATTACTGAAAATACAAAAATTAGCCGGGTGTGGTGGCAGGCGCCTGTAATCCCCGCTATTCGGAAGGCTGAGGCAGGAGAATCGCTTGAACCCGGGAGGCAGAGGTTGTAGTGAGCCAAGATTGCACCATTGTACCCCAGTCTGGGGGACAGAGCCAGACTTTGCCTCAAAAAAAAAAAAAAAGGAAAAATCGGGTTTCCATATACTCTGAATAAATGCTGTGTGTATATGCAGAGATGGAGAACCAAATTATAAGCCTTCCCAGGGCTCTCACATGTCCCCATCTGCCTCAGCTGATGGATGAGCTAGAGGTTCATACATGTAAGTCCCCCTCCAAGCTATGACACCATTTGGTAGAAAATGCCCTGAACCAAATGGCAACTCTGGGGATCTTCCCCAACTGAGTGACCCTGGGACTATCTAACAACTCTGGGCCTCTGTTTCCTCATCTGTATAATGGGTTTCCTAATACCTACCCTATCTACTCTGTGGTGTTGGTAGTGAATGAGAAAAGACCTTGAAACTAAAAAGGGTTGTGCAGATTTAAAGTCCCTGGGGGCAAAAGATTAACCCATTCTTTTATGCAAGTTCAGCGGCCTGGGGGAGGGTGGTAATCACTCTCACAAAAAGCTAAGTCAGCCTTCTTATAATTATTATTTATTTTGAGACAGTCTTGCTCTGTCGCCCAGGCCAGAGTGCAGTGGTGTGGTGCCATCCTAGCTCACTGCAGCTTCGACTTCCCGGGCTCAAGTGACTCTCCTAGCTCAGCCTCCCTGCTCCTAAAAGCTAGGACCACAGGCATGTGACCTCGCCTGGGTAATTTTTAAATTTTTTGTAGGGATGAGGTTTCACTCTGTTGCCCAGGCTGGTCTCGAAACTCTTGAGGCCAGCCCTTTTGAGTTGGCAGTATGGAAGCCCAGGCTGCTAGGCCCAGCAGTGGTGGAGCACCCTGGAAATGGGCTCCTGAATGCCTGTGGCAGCAGCTAATCATGCATGTGCCTTCAGGGAGGAAGATACAGATTTCTTTCCCTTGATCCGCTTGTAAAGAGCTGGATTCTGACGCTGGGGTTTGCACACTAACAGACATTTCAGCTCCTCCAGCTACCATGGGAGATGTGATCCTCATCTGACAGTGAAGTAACTGAGGCTCAGAGAGTATACACACTCAGGGTCACACAGCTTGTCAGTGTCAGAGCCCAGATTTCAACCAAGAACCCTTGTCTTGGTCTCCAGAGTTCTCCCCAATCTTCCGTGCTGCCTTTGTCTCCAAGCTTTCGGCTCTTTCTCCTGCCACGTTCCTAGATCTCTGAGGGTTTCCTCTCCGCTCTCCAGTCTGTGGCCCTAGGCATTTTGGGGTGGGAGTTGGGTAACCAGGAGAAGAGCAGATCCTTATGAGTAGAGACAAGGCTTTCCAGGGACAAGGGTTGGCAGCCCTGGGGGCCACGCTGCCTGTGGTCTTGCCCCCTCACTCTCGCCCTGCCGTGGGAGCTGCCCATGGAGTAAGCATTGACACTGGAGAGGTTGCGGTAATGACAGTTTTTTAGTGAAATCGTTTTCCATTTATTGATGCCAGAGGAATAGTCTCCTCTGGATATGTGTGTAGGTGGCAAAGGGACCCAGAAGCAAGAGCTACCCATCTTCTATGGGTCCAGTGAATCACAGAGCCCTTGGCTCCAAGGGCAGGGACACTATCTCATTCAATCAAGTGTCCAGAGCCTGCCAGATGGCCTGCTGCACAGCTGGCACTCACTACGTATGTGTTAAATGAGTGAATGAATGAATGATGACTGCCGTGAAGGATCGTCCCATCTGCCTCCCTTCCCGTGCACTCTACATCTCCCGGCTCTTGCATTCTCCTGCTCATGGTCTCTCCTCCAGCTCCTTCTGGCTGTAGTCTCCACCCACTGACCTCCTGACCTGAGTTCATCTCTTCATCTCCCTCCTCCTGCCCCTCCCTATGTGCTGCCAAGGCACTAAGGGCTGCTTTATAGGTTGGTTTTAGTTCATCCTTGCAGGCTGACATCCCCCAATCCACAGCTGACAAAGCTGGGACCTGATGAGGCCAGGTGGCTCACCCAAGTTTCACACGTAGGAAGTGGCTGGGCTGAGACACCAGCTCCCAGTGGCTGAGCTCTGCACCTCCAGAACCCGACTGCACAGTCTGTGGAGCCCTTCCCCCAGAGACAGCTTCCCCTGGAACCTTCCCAAGATAGAGGTGAGGGGAACAGCCCGAGCTTCTCAAGCATGCTGCCAGCACTGAGCGTTCTCCAGCCAGGCACAGGCCTGCATTCCCCGTGTGGGGAGAGAGGAGCTGTGGGGCTGAGTGAGCTGCCAGCAGAGACCTTCTCTCCTGCCCAGCTGCTGATACGGGCCCGCGCCTCGGAGCACAGCCCCACGAAGGCTGCCCCCTCACTGTCTTCCTCCGGGACCAGGCCATGTGGCTCCCTCTGGGTGGGGTGGAAGAGAGGGCTTTCAGAGAACCCCCTCTGACGCATGACTCTGCAGCAGCAGGGGAAAAATCCCAGGCCTGTAACAGAACCTGTGGTTTCTTAGGGAAAACCACAGAAAACTCACAGCTTGGGATGGTAAACCCACAATCCCCACTGCACAGGGTGTGACCCAAGGGTACCTTGGCTGTCAGTACCTATCTTGGCACAAGACTCCACTGGCAGCACCTTCTGCTTGCAGCCATTAGCGTTTTTGTCTGGCAGTGTCCCCTGCACGGGGTGGCTGTGCTGTTGGTGGCCCTTGCTGAGGGGAATTCCATGGGAGGAGGAACAGGAAGGCGATGTCGTGTACCCTCCTTTAGCCTCTACTGACCAGCAGCCAGGTGGGGGATGGGGAGGCTACGGTAGCTTTGATCCCACCGCAGCCTGCAGCAGCTCCTCCAACATTGACTCCTGACTCACCCTTACTCATAGCCTTCCCACCCCAGCCTAGTGGGCACCCTCTCCTTTCTAGGCCTCTACAGCCACAGGCCTGGCTACAGGTGGCAGAGCTGCCACCATGAATTTCTAAGCCTCGAAAGCACACCGCACTTAGATGCATCGCTTGGCAGTGGCCTTTCTGAGCAAGGCCCCGGGGGACTGTGTGGAGCTCGGGCGAGAATGTGGTTGTGGAGCTGTACATGGAGCACTATCGGTGGTTTCTGTGGTGGGCCCACACAGAGACCTCTGTTGTGCTTTTCCCCTGAAGCCAACAATGTGCCCCAGCTATTAGCTCACTGGACAGTCTCCGGGAACTGGGCCCATTGCTGCTTCCTCCCGTAAAACAAAGCTATAAACTATTGTTCCTGCCCTCCTCTGTCCACAGGCCCCACTGCCCACAGCAGGCATGTCTGCCAAGGCCAAGGTCAAAATTTGCCAATCAGCTCAGCAGCGGAAACTCAGTAGGTTGCACTGTTACCTCCTCTCTCCCCATCAGGGCATTGGAGGTCATTCCTCTCATTTTCTTTCTTTCTTTTTCTTTTTCTTTTTTTTTTTTTTTTTTTGAGACAGTCTTGTTCTGTCTCCCAGGCTGGAGTGCAGTGGCATGATCTTGGCTGACTGCAGCCTCAACCTCCTGGACTCAAGTAATCTTCCTACCTCAGCCTCCCAAGTAGCTGGGACTATAGGCGTGCACCGCCATGCCCAGCTAATTTTTGTAGAGATGTGGTTTCTCCATGTTGCCCAGCTGATCTCGAACTCCTAGGCTCAAGTAATCCTTCTATCTTGGCCTCCCAAAGTACTGGGATTACAGGGTTGAGCCACAATGCCTAGCCCCTCCCTCTCTTAATCTTCCCTTTCCTTTGCCCAGTGGTGACATCTCAGTTAGAAGGAGCCTTGGCCGTCGGAGATGGACCAAAAGTCAAGGGTTTGATGCTGACTTCCATTTTATGTGTGTGTGTCTTCCCAGGGCTTCCTGGCTGAGCCTTCCTGGCTCTGCCTTGACATCCCAACCCAGGAGTAAGGACAGTCACTAAGGTGTCGGGACAAGGGTCTACCTGCTGTCTCTGCTTAGGCTCCTCTGCTTCTCTTCTCGACATTGGCTGTCTGTCTGGGGTTAGGAGAGGATGAGAGGATGTAGAGGATGAGGCCAGGGTCCACACTCATGGGCAAGAGTTCCCTCCTCTGATTTGGAGTCACAGGCAGTAGCCACGACCCAGCCAACCCTGTCCCAAGGAAGATCAAGAAAAAGCACAAAGGGCTTAGTTCACAGCTCCCTTTCCTGATGCGGCCAGAGAACCTGCCTCCTGCCTCTGGATCCACCAGCGAGTGCTTAGGCCAGTGTAGATAACTTCCTTTCTTGTCACCCCTACCCCTGCACTCGGAAAGTCTCCTGAATTGGAGTGGGAGAAACAGTATGAAAAAAGCTGGGTCTGACCCGGCGTAGGAATAACGATCTGGGAGCGTGACAGGCTGTTCTGGAAGAAGGGGTGCTTTTTTCTCTCTTCCCACTCTTTCAACAGCCTGGCTCTAGTGGCAACATGTATCAGGGAATTACTATTATTATTTCCATTCGGGATATAATTATAGTAGCTCTGAGAGCAAAGCCTTACACCCTTGGCACTGCTGGGGAACATCGGCATGTAATTACATCACAGAGTCATCTTATCTCACCCCCTCCACTGTCTTCTCATTGCCCTCCAGCCACGTTCCGCCCCTACAGACATTTATGAGACTTCTCTGGCTCTGGGCCAGGAAGATCGTGTTGACTCCCTCCCCACACCCCAATGCCTCTGGAGGGCCCCCCTTTTAGCTGCATCCTTCACTGGGTCCAAACCCAGCAATCCCTTGGTTGGAGACTGAACAGCTGAGATCACTTGTCTAGAAGGGCCTTGCTCTGGATTCTCAGCTGGGGTGGGGTGGGGGTACACAGAGCCCTGGCAGCCGAAGGAACAGGGTCAATGGCTGGGCAGGGTTGAGGAGGTACAGGGACCTGGGTGTGCAGGGCGCTTTGGGGTCAGTTCTCTGACTGGGATTGCTTGTGGAAACTCCCTCCAGCTCCACAGTAGCCCGGGACTGAGGGGGGCAACCTCAGCGATGTTGACCGGGCACGGAGAGGGTCCTGGGGCCGGCCTGTGGCCAGGAAGCCTGGCTGCTGGGTCCTCTAGGAGCTGCTCAGTGCGGAGGTGAGGCAGCTTGGTCACATGCTGGCTTCTTGGCCATTAGTTGTGGATGCAGTGTGTGGCACCAGGGCTGTGGAGATAAGCTGACAGCCTCCCCGCCCCGGGGGCCCCCTGCAGTGGCGATACTGTAGCCTTGTTATCCTTCCGGAGGCGGTGACTCATGAGAGAGGCAGTGTGGGGAGGGCGCCTGGAGCCCTCTATCTGCAGGAACACATCCCAGGAATGCCTGCCGCCTATGAAAAGCCTGTGAAACCCGTTGAGGATAGCTGGTGGCCACACGACTCCCCCCAGGATTCTGAAGGTGTGAGAACAGGCACAGCCCGTGGTCTCCCCATCAGCTACTCCCCTACTTCCCAAATTCTCTTATGACAAAGCCATTTGAGATTTATGTCCTTGGCTGTCCTTCTTCTTTCCATTGAGTGCATTTCTGTTTTTTTAATTTTAATTTAATTTATTTTATTTATTTATTTTTTTTTTTTGAGACGGAGTCTCGCTCTGTCACCCAGGCTGGAGTGCAGTGGCCAGATCTCAGCTCACTGCAAGCTCCGCCTCCCGGGTTCACGCCATTCTCCTGCCTCAGCCTCCCGAGTAGCTGGGACTACAGGCGCCCGCCACCTCGCCCGGCTAAGTTTTTTTTTTTTATTTTTAGTAGAGACGGGGTTTCACTGTGTTAGCCAGGATGGTCTCGATCTCCTGACCTCGTGATCCGCCCGTCTCGGCCTCCCAAAGTGCTGGGATTACAGGCTTGAGCCACCGCGCCCGGCCAATTTAATTTTATTTTTTGAGACAGGGTTCCCTGGCTGGAGTGCAGTGGTGCAATCTTGGCTCACTGCAGCCTCTGTCTCCTGGGTCCAAGTGATTCTTGTGCCTCAGCCTCCCAAGTAGCTGGGATTACAGGTGTGCACCACGATGCCCGGCTAATTCTTGTATTTTTTGTAGAGACAGGGTTTCACCACGTTGGCCAGGCTGGTCTCGAATTGCTGACCTCAAGTGATCTGCCCACCTTGGCCTCCCAAAGTGCTGGGATTGCAGGCGTGAGCCACCGTGCCTGGCCTAATTTTTATTTTTTAACTTTTGTGAGTACATAGTTGGTGTATATATTTATGGGGTATATGATAAATTTTGATCCAGGCATAGAAGTGTAATAATCACAGGGTGGATAGATGGGGATGCATCCCCTCATGTTTATCCTTTGTGTTACAAACAAGCCAATTATATGCTTTTAGTTAATTTCAAATGTACAATTAAATTCTTATTGACTGCAGTCACCCTGTTGTGCTATCAAATACTAGATTTTGTTCATTCTTTCTATTTTGTGCCCACTGAGAGTACTTCTGCTTAATCAAATCGTTCAGGAGGTTCAGATCATTGTAGGGTAGAGAATGCTTACAGGGATGGGATGACACGACCTTGAAGGACAGCCTGAGTTGCTAGGGAAGAAAGTTGCCATTGGATTTTGGTAAGCCATCTTCTCTTTTTCACCATTCAGAGAATCTACAAAGAATCATGTAAGGAAATCAAGTGCTAGTGTGGTCACCTATCAGAGGCAGGACACACCTACAAAGTCTAAGACTTGTTCTCGTTATCCTCTATATATGTTTCTGACTTTTTTCCATCCCTTTTCTCAACACTCACCCTTCTATGTTCTGGGGGTGTTAAGCGACAGATTTACCCACGGGCAGGGGACACAGAGGGGGACATAGGAGGGAGATGGCCATCTGTGCGTGATGACCAGATATGATGTGGAGCACAGGCTAGAATGGTGAGTTCTGCCTGGGGTGGAGTGGAGTATTAGAGGAAGCTCCTTGAAAGGAGGAGAAGATCCCCCAGCGGACAAACTGAAGAGGGTACTCTGGGCCCAGGCAGAGTCGCCAGAAGAAATACAGAACGCCCAGTTAAATTTAAACTTCAGATGAACAGTAAAACAATTTTAGTACATGTCTCAAATATTGCATGAGACATGCTTATACTAAAAAGGTGTTCATTATTTATCTGAAATTTAAATTTAACTGGACATTCTGTATTTTGATTTGCTAAATCTGGCAATCCTAGATCCACGAAACAGCAAGAGCAAAGACAGAAACGGCATATGTGGGAAGGAGGAGTGGTTCCATGGGGCCTTGGGCCATCAGCAGCTGTGATTGCTTTTACTGGGAGGTCCTGACTTAGCTCAGGATTACAGACCACCTGCCAGCCAGTGCCCACACCCGTTGCTCTTAGCTACTGCTTCAGCTCTTTCTTTCAGGACCACCTCGTCACCAGCTGGAGAAATCCAGCTTCCAGTATTCATAATCTCTTCTTTTCTTCCTCAAGCTTCAGTGTCTAGTCCTTTCCCTTGGGTCAGTATTCATTCAAGTCACCCAGCATACATTGAATGCCAGTCCTGTGCCAGGCAACGTACTTGACATTGGGAATTCAGTGGCACATGGGACAGACATAGCCCTTGACCACATGGAATTTACAACATACATTTTAAAAACTCTCTTGACAGTATACGTGATGAGTGGGCACAGACAGTAAAAAACGCACAAACACATATACAAACTAAATTTCTCCCATCCTTTTTTTTTTTTTTTAAATAGCTATTTTAGAGAAAGGAAATTTCTGAGCCAGACATCTCTGTAATTCTTAACTCTTTCTGCATTTACAGCATGGAGCTGGAACAACTGAGTTCTCCAAGTGCTCTCTCTTCCTTCTGTCTCATGCACTGGCTTGAGAATCCCCTGGGAACAGAGCATTGCTAGAGGACACAGAGGAAGGAAGAAGGTGATTGCCCTAGCCCCCAAATACTAGTCTGGTGACAGACACAAAGCACGCATTAAAAACAGAACACTAGCCGGGTGTGGCGGCTCACGCCTGTAATCCCAGCAGCACTTTGGAAGGCTGAGGTGGGTGGATCATGAGGTCAGGAGTTCGAGACCAGCCTGGCCAACATGGCGAAACCCTGTCTCTACTAAAAATACAAAAATTTGCTGGGCATTGTGGCAGGCGCCTGTAATCCCAGCTACTGGGGAGGCTGAGGCAGGAGAATCGCTTGAACTCAAGAGGTGGAGGTTGCAGTGAGCTGAGATCGCACCACTACACTCCAGCCTGGGCAACAGAGTGAGACTCCATCTCAAAAGAAAAAAAAAAATTAACAAAAAAAACGGAACACCAACCCCGCCAAACCACCTCTAGTACAAATGTTAATATTTAGTTAGAAACACAAATCGGTAGCAGCAGTACTGTTATTTCTGTCAAGGCTAATGCTGGCTTCCAGGTGCTGGACGTGTTCTGAGTACTGAGCACTTTCCATGCATCGCCCTCTTCAGCAGAGGCCCCAGAACAGTCCTGTGAGTTTGATACTATTATTAGCCTACAGTTGAAGAAACGACAGCTCAGAGAGAGTGGAGGATTTGCCCAGTCTGACAGCTGGCAAGTGGTAGGGCTGGGACTGAAGTTTAGGGTTTGAGACCAGGGTTTGAGACTGCAGGCCTCACACACTTAACCACAGTGCTAAAGACCTGGAGGGACTATCGCTGAAGTCTGGAATTGCCTGTGAGTAAATGCAAATGTGTGTGCATTTTCACAAGTGTGTTTGTAGTCCACATCAAGGAACTGCTCTGGCTAAGGGCAGTGATTAAGCCAAGAGACAGTAATTAAGTAAATTAGCTCAAGGGTAGAAACACAAACCTCCTCTCTTTGTTCTCTCCTGCCTTGGAGAATCGTAGGCTGGTTTGGAATGTCTAGGACTGGTAGTTCTTAAAGTGCAGTCCCCAAACCATCACCATTACCTGAAAACTTGTGAGAAATGTACCATTTTCTGGCCCCGCCTGTAATTTCTACTGATTCAGAAACTGAGGGTGGGAGGTGCGGTAGGGCCCAGCCATCTGCGTTTAACAAGCCCAGGTGATTCCGATGTTCCGGAGGCAGCATCACTTTCCAGATGCTACGAAGTTTCTAGGGCCTTTGCTCTACCAATGAGACAGAAGGCAGCACTAAGGGATTTGCAGCTGGGACTAGGGCTCCCTCAGTCTAGTGCACCTGACATGTGATAGATACTCAATATGTGTATTTTGGATAAATGAGTAGATGGCACCCAGTGTCCCAAATCTCTGTTACTATGACAGGGGCAGAATGTCAGTAGGATGATACCTTGGCTCAGTTGGCCATGTCAGCATTCTCAGGGGCTCAAGCTGACCAGAAGCACCCTGAAGAGCAGAAAGATGAAATTTTCTGTTCACTTGAGTTTCAGGATGAACACAGACAATGAGAGGGGCTCACCATCCTTCTAATCTTTGGAGTTTTAAGCAGGAGGTGTCAAAAGGATTAAGTTACCACAGGGATAACTGGCTTTTCTAGTGATGTGCTGAGAAACCAAGTCTCTGTATAGAAAGCCCTCACTCGTAGCATTTGCTAATTCCCTTGGTGTAAATACTTCCACCATGGCCCGTGGATTTTCAAATCATGAGCCGATGGGAGCCCGCTGCAGCATACAACTGGCCCTGGAAGGCTTTGTTACCAACTTCTTTAAAACTGAAAGACTACTTGTCTTTAAAGCACACAAGTTTATATATATGTGTGTGTGTGTGTGTGTGTGTGTGTATACATAATATATGTATATATGAAAATCAAACAGCGCAGAGGGCCTAAAATGAGAAATCTTCCCCTGGTACCCCGAGTCCCACCTCCAGAGGGAATCATCTTTTCTGGTTTTAGTTCTACTGAAGATCCCTTCCATAGGTCCAAATGGTGTGCTTAAAGCAGCACATATTGGTCTATCATCCACAGGGGGCACCAATGCCATGGTTTGGAAGACCAGGAACCTAGCTCTTCTCCAGCGCTGCCCACTCCCCACTACACTCCTCCATTCACATGGCTATTTTGACGATATTTTGCAATTCATCTATTGGTTACTTCTTTGCCTTTAAGTAATAATAGCAGTCACTTATGTAGTATTTACTTTTAGAACAGGTGCTGATATAAGCACTTAAGACATTAATGATTGAATCCTCACAGTGACCCTCAGAGGTAGGTACTATTTTCATTCCCATTTTATAGATGAGAAAACCGAAGCACAGAGAAGTTAAATAACTTGCCCAAGCTAGTAAAAGGCAGAGATAGGATTCAAACTCAGACAGTGTGGCTCCAGAGTCCATGTTTTTAACCTCTCAGAAGAAGGTTCTAGAAAGTTACTTACTCAGTGTTGGGGGGGACAGTTGCAAGGGAAATGACAATAGGAATATAAATAGATGAGCAAACTGCAGACTATTTGCTTTTATTGCCCTTAGAAAAAACCAAGGCAGGTGAAGGATGATGTCTATACAAGCCTATGTCTGCTCTGTCGTGTAGACAGAGATGCCCACAAAGTTCAGGACACTGTCCACCACAAGAAATATGGCAGATGGGAGCTGTTAATGGTCTGTGGATAAAATATCATTTGTATTTGCATATGAAGGCTCTGGTAATTTAATGAAGATATATCTATGATGTGGGCTTTCCCCCAACCCATTTTTCCTTCATTGTACTTGGTGGGCCCTTTCAAACTGGAAGGTTTCAGTCCTTTTTCAGATTTGGGAAACTTTCTTTTTTTTGAGACGGAGTCTCACGCTGTTGCCCAGGCTGGAGTGCAGTGGCGCGATCTCGGCTCACTGCAAGCTCCGCCTCCTGGGTTCACGCCATTCTCCTGCCTCAGCCTCCTGAGTAGCTGGGACTACAGGCGCCCACCACCGCGCCCGGCTAATTTTTTGTATTTTTAGTAGAGACGGGGTTTCACTGTGGTCTCGATCTCCTGACCTTGTGATCCGCCCGCCTCGGCCTCCCAAAGTGCTGGGATTACAGGCTTGAGCCACCGAGCCCGGCCACTTTCTTTCATTATTTATTTGATAACATCTTCTCTTTTATTTTCTCTGTTGGAGTTTAGGCTTCTTAGATCGATTCTCTGTCTCCATTTCTGTCTTTTTGGCTTATATTCTGGGAGACTGATTCACCTTTTCTTCTAGCCCTTGTATTAAATATTTTATTTTAGTGATTATACTTTTAATTTCCAAGAAACTTTCTTCTTCTTTAATTGTTCCTATTCCACATTCACCTGTTTTTGGTTTATAGCCTCCATTCATATCTTCTTGGGTTGCTCTGAAGTTACAAATTAAAATTATCACAGAGTTCCTTGAATTAGCTTCATTTCCTTTGGGGCCAGTTGTTCTGGTTCTTATCTTGATTTGACTACTTCCTTTGGTTCTTTGAAATCAGCTCACACTCAGTCCTCATTTGTTTAAGCTACTCTCATTGAGCCTGTACTCTGTCTCTGTGGGGTGCTCTGCCTGGGCTGGGAATATAAGGTTGACAAGCCCCTGTCCTCATGGGGCTTTCCATTTTTCAATAGACTCTATTGTGACAGATCAGACTTGCTGAGCATTGGACCACGCTGTGTTGATATTTCCCACACTGTACTTAACATTTTGGGTTGTCTGCCAGACCCACGAGGCTGTGAGCAGGGGCTTGAGAACCATGACTGTGTCTTATCGATATATTTATCACAAGGAGGCCCTTGGTAAAAGTTTGATAACCCTTGGGTTACATAGAACTGAACTGAGTTTTGTGATGGTTGATATATTTATATATGCACACACTCACAGATGAGGTAGAGGTGTGTTGGGGGCTGCTGGAAGGATGAGAAAGACCAGTACCAAACGGCATTCTTCTGAAAGGTTTTGGAGGAGCATGAGAATGTGAGTTTCCCCAAGCTCACTGCCCATCCTGCTCACACTCCATTCACATTCTAAATAAACACTAAGGCCACCATTGCCTCTTCTCTCTCCAACAGTTACAGTCACTTTTGCCTGGAGTTTTTTAGCATCCAACCTTCTGCCTTGTAAAGTGTGAAAACCTGTAATTCTGTACTCAATCATTTTTTAAAAGGAGGGTGGGCAGGAGTGTACTTATCTGCACTTCCAGAAATGGAGGCCTCCTTCCAGAGGGCATGGCCCATGGGTCTACAACTTGAATACATTCATTGGTTCATGTATTCATTCATTCAGCCAGCCATCAATCTTTTTTTCCCTACAGATGTAGCCTTGCTATGAGTGACTCCAAGTATAATCATACCTCACGGCAGCCTCTAACTCCTGGCTTCAAGAAATCCTCCTGCAGGCCGGGCACGGTGGCTCACGCCTGTAATCCCAGCACTTTGGGAGGCCGAGGTGGGTGGATCCCCTGAGGTCAGGAGTTGGAGACCAGCCTGGCCAACATGGTGAAACCCCATCTCTACTAAAAATACAAAAAATTAGCTGAGTGTGGTGGCACGTGCCTGTAATCCCAGCTACTAGGGAGGCTGAGGCAGGAGAATTGCTTGAACTCAGGAGGCGGAGGTTGCAGTGAGCTGAGATCACACCACTGCACTCCAGTCTGGGCAACAAGAGCAAAATTCCATCTTAAAAAAAAAGAAAAAGAAAAAGAAATCCTCCTGCCTTAGCCTCCCAAGTAGCTGCAACTAGAGGCATGTGCCACCATGCCCAGTTCATCAATCCTTTATTAAGGAAATCTTGTGTGTTAGACTTAGCAGTAGGCTCTGGAAACAAAAAATTAGATATGATGACCACCTTCCAGGAGTTTACAGTCTGGGACACTGTAAGTGAAGTATTTGACATTTCTCCAGGAATGAGCAACAGGGTCTTACCTTCCTTAACCGTGTGCTTTCATTGAATTTGATCTCTGTGGGTCTGTCCCACATTAGACTACTGCCTCCTTAGGTTGGCACTCAGTAGATATTTGTTGGTTGTATGAATGAGTGAATGAATGAATGAATAGCATTGCCTAGCATGGTGGGACATGCCCAGCTTCTGCACTCTGAGGGGACCCATTGCCCACTCCCTAAGTACCATGGAATCCCAATAAGAGTTTGAGGCCCATGATAAGCAAAGAGAGACCCAAATTATCTGCAGCCTTCTTACTTCTTCCATAGACTCACCCTGGGGAGGAGCTGACTCCAGACCCAGGCACCCCACTGGGGACAGCTGGGCTTGTTAAAATGGGGATCAAAGTGAGCATGAGAAATGCAGAGTCTCATTAACAACCAGCCCAGACAGCCAGGCCAAGAGGGTGAGGGGAGCAGGAGTAAGGGGGTGGAGGGGTGGGAGTAAGTGGGTGGGTGAAGGGAGGCTCCAGGGTGCAAGGAGTTGCTGCTGGTCCATTTTAGGGTTAAAGAAAGAAAAACACATGTTAACATTAGGGCCAGGGCCTGAAGTCTGTGCTGCCTGTTCTGAGGCTGAGGCTATGGCAAGCACAGAGGGCTTCATCAGGGCGTTCTGCCAGGTGCGGTCCTGGAGCCAAACTGATCTGTGAAGTCACTGGCCAGTGATAGGTGACACTGGAATTCCCTCTTTCTCCTGTCAGAAGCATCTGGCCTGTCAGAGCATAGGTTCTCCCATTTGCTTCCCAGGAGGTGGGGGAGGCCCTTCTCTGAGAAGTCATCAATCCTCTCTTCTCCATGCTCTTGTGCAGGAGGGCTGGGCTGGAGGTGTAGATGCTGAGTTCTGGGAAGTGGTGGCCAGGAATTCACAAGAGGAACTGGCTTCCTCCAGGATGCATGAAGAAGCTATAGGAACCTCCCCTGACTGGCTCCCTGGGGCAGCTTAGCAAGAACACAGTCAGGCAGGAACAATGGGCCGATGGGCCCTGACATGCGGGATCCGAGGCTGGGTCTGTGGCCCTGTGAACATCCGGGGACCATATAAAATACAGGGGTCCTGTTTGTAGGGGCATGGCTGCTGGGCCTGAGCACAGGGGGGCCTGAGCACAGGTTGGCTTGGGCATGCCGGGATGGATGAGTTGCTTGGGAAGGAGCTTGAGGAAATAAATGGTCCGGAGGCCCAGCTGCCTCACAGCCAGCCCAGGAGCTCCTCCTGCTCCTGTCTCCAGAGCCCCCAGCCTCACCCAAAGTTTACAACATTATGCTTATGGGCGAGGTGTGGGGGGTCTTGGGAGGCCCCAGGAAGGTGGGTAGGTAGGTTTCCTGTGGCAAACCTCTTGGGGGCTCAGGGTCTCTGGCTGATCAGGTGGGAAGACCTTCTTTGGGTTTATATTGGGGTGGGGGTAGGACTGACCATACAGGGGACACAGGGATATGGCTCCCAGAGACCTTGTAGTGAAGACAGAATTGTCTTCAAGAAAAGAGCAGCAACTTGAGAAGCTCTTTTCGTAAGCCCCTGAGAAACTGGTGTTTCCCCTTCCCCAGCACCACCTCCCCCTCCCCAGCAATTCCAAGAAGCCGTGACCGGTGGGTGACTGTGGTAGTGTCCAGCCCCAACCTGAGCCCCAGGGGCAGGAGCAGCAGTGAAGGCCCAGTCCATCCTCCACAAACAGGGAGAAAGGCAGCTCCTGAGACCTTTCTGGAAGTGGCCCAGGCCAGCCCGCCAAGGCTGGGCGCCTCCCTGCTGGTGTGGGGAAGCCCTCCTGGGTACTTCTCTGCGTCCCTTTGTCTTGAACACCTCCAAGGGTGGGAGGGAACAGAGTCCTACTTCCCCCACGCTCACAGAAACTATAAATGAACAAGGTCTTGTCTCCGCATCACTCCTTGGCTCAAAGCTGTGCTGGGTCTGTGTGAGTGACTGTGAATGTGTACGTGTGCCGTGTGTGAGCCAGTGTGGGGGTGTGTGTGAATGTGTGTGTGGGTGTGTGCGTGGGTGAGTGTGTATGTGTGAATGTATGCATGAGAACACGTGCGAGCATGGGGTGTGTGTGAACACACATGTTGGTGTCTGCAGTGTGTGCATGACCTGTGTGCGGCAGTGTGTGGAGGTCAGCCTGTGTGTGGTGAGTGTGGGTGGGTGTGAATGGGTGTCTATACAGCGAGTATGAGTGTGTGAGGATGTTCCCCAGCCTGCTGGGCCCTGTGTTCCCCACAAAGGCCCCTTGCAATTGATCCTGGTGCTGTCCTGGAGCCATGGTTGGTGGGATGCAGAGATTGTTTCCGGAAGGTCCAGCATTCTGGAGCTCTTTCTCCAGTTGCCTAGAGAGTGGATCCTTTGCGGCTAAAGGGACTGATGGCTTCCTGCCTTTGCCTTCTGCCTCTAACTTCCATCCCATGAATGCGCGTGTGCCTGCCAGTGCACACTAGCACACTGTGTAGTCACTGCCTATGGGGCCCTATGGGACTCTGTGGAGCTGACCCCAGGCTTCAAGCCACCAGTGTGAATGGTGCATGTGTCTCACTGTTGTTGGTGAGGGCAGTTTCGGCCTCTCCAGATGTAGGAGACATTTGCCTTTGAGCTTTTTCAGGACTTTGAGTCCCTGTCAGGCTCCAATAGGGACACTGGCCTGTGGGCACGGCATTGCCTTGAAGCAGAGAGCACAGTGTGGCCCCTCAGGAATCAAGCCCACTGCCTGGGCCACTGAGGCCTCTGCTTCCTCCCAGCCCCTCATGGGGTATGTTTGGGCTCTGGGGGTGGGAAGGGCTGGCCCACAGGGCCCCCAGCAACTTCTTCCTCCTCTTTGGGTCTCCAGCTAGAGACTCCTGTACACCAGAGCCTTCATGGGCCTAGGTGGGTCCAGAAGCCAGGGTCTTTGGTGGGAGAACGGAATCCCTTCTGGATTCAGGCAGGGTGAGAGGATCCTGCTGGGGATGAGTGTGTCTTGGTAACAAAGCAGACTTTCAGCTGAGTAAGTTCCTGGGGCCTCAGCTCAACCCTCTGACCACACAGGGCAGAGGTGAACGGCTCAGCCTCTGGGATCACACAGATCAGAGTTCAATTCTGGGCTCCACCACTCACTGTGCTGTGGGAAATTGGACGAATTACTTCATTGCTCTGAAGCTCAGTTTCTGCAACTGTACAATGGGTGTGATACTGTTTACATCGTAGAAGTGTTACGGGGAGTAGTCCATCTTTAGAAGCATCTAACATTTGGAACATAGAGGATTCCAGTGACTTGTGAGAACTGTGACAGGAGGGACCTGGGTGGGCAGACATAGATGCGTCTGTGTCTGGGAGGCTCTAGACACCAGGCAACTGCATTCCCCTTATTCTCTCCATGCCTCACCCCAAATACACTGGCCTGGGGTGTCCAAGCTAGAAGGACCTTGGACACTACCCCTGGCTGAGAGAAGTGTCAACCTACTCCTCAGACACAGGGCTGGGACTAGAGTCCTGCCCTCTAGACTTGGTGGGACTCTGCAGTGATTAAGAGAACCACTTCTGGAGTCCCTCAGATCCAGATTCAAATCCCAGCTCTACCACATCACTTCACCGCTTTAACCTTGTTCTCTTGTCCGCAAGATGAGAATACTACTAGGCCACATCTTGGAGTCATGCTGGTCAATATGGTAGCCACCGGCTATGTGTAGCAATGGCGCAATCTCAGCTCACTGCAACCTCCGCCCCCCAGGTTCGAGTGATTCTCCTGCCTTAGCCTCCCAAGTAGCTGGAATTGCAGGCGCCTGCCACCACGCAGGCTAATTTTTGTATTTTTAGTAGAGACAGCGTTTCACTACGTTGGCCAGGCTAGTCTTGAAATCCTGGCCTCAGGTGATCTGCCTGCCTCGGCCTCCCAAAGTGTCGGGGTTACAGGTGTGAGCCACTGTGCCCAGCCATGTGTAGCTATTTAAATTCAAGTAAAATTAAATAAAATTTAACATGCATTTTCTTAGTTGCACTAGCCACATTTCAGATGCTCAATAGCCACATGTAGCTAGTGGTCACTGTTTTTGGGCAGTGCAGACAGAATATCTCCATTATTTCAGAGAATTCTATGGGCACGTGTGGCCTCCAAAGGTTGTTTGTGAAGACAAAATGAGACAATGCAGATAAAGTGCTGGGCTCAGAGCCTGGCTCTGCATCAGTGATGCCGGCTGTCACTATTGTTATCAGAGCCTCCTAAGAGGTCCTCCTTCCAGCTAAGGGTGGCCTAGAGATCAGAGCATTCCTTGGGACCATGGCCATGCATGGCAACACATCCCCTAGAGCCACAGTCTGAGACTGGGAACACATTGTTTGAGCTCTGTTCTTTCCTGATGAGGAGACTGAGGCCCAGAGAAGCAAAGTAACTTTCCCAAAGTCATCTGAAAGAATGGAGGCCAGAATCCTGTTTGCTGACCCTTGCCCAGCTAATTTTTTAACTTTTTGTAGAAATGAGGTCTCACTTTGTTGCCTAGACTGGTCACAAACTCCTGGCGTTAAGCAATCTTCTGCCTTGGCCTCCCAAAGTGTTAGGATTACAGGGTGTGAGCCCTTGCTCCCAGCCTGAGATCTGCCTTTTTACTAAGAGCTCTAGATGCTTTTGATCTTTAGCCAGATTGGGGCACAGTTTGGGGGGAACTGTGTCTCCTCCATCCTCTGCCCAGGACTTTGTAGTTCTCACCAGTGGGGGGGGTGGGTTGTCACATTCACCAGCCTCCCAGGGTCTGACCGGCTCCTTGGTGGAGCAAACGAGGAAGCAGTGGCCTTCCCCCATCCCCCAGGCTCCCCTGAGCTGGCTTCCCCAGCATGTCCTTCTTCCACCTTGCCATAGACATCAAAAATCCTCAGGAAAGGCAAGTGAGCGGGGACCCTGGCCTGCTCCCACTGGATGTGCTACAGCAGCTGCTTTCACTAAGGTGGGTCAAGCTGGGGCTGAGGAGGCCGAGAGAGTGCCCAGGCCTCAGCACAGGGATCCCTCAGGGACTGTTTTTGGCCCAGACACCTTGACTTTGCCTCAAGCAGGTTAGCCCTCAACGAGGGAGCCAAGTCCCTCCAGCTCTGGCTGCCAAGGAGGCCCCACAAGATGGCCACCGGCCAGGCCTTAGTGTTGTTTGGCTCAGGAGGACTGCTCTCTCCGACAGGAAGTCTTTAATCTCCACAACACTGGTAATCACGAGTTCGGAGAGTCCAGCTTCCCATTCCAGGGAGCTCAGTGGGATTGGCAATCCTGCCCTTTGCAAGGAGAGCCCTTTCATCTGAACACACCAAATGTCTTGTCATCCTGGGGCCTGGGAACAGAGACAACAGGGCTGGTGTCTGCCTCCTGTGTACGTGCAGCTTAGCTGTCGCTCTGAAAACTGGTGAATGAAGCAGGGCTGTAGGGGGCTTAGGCTGGGGATGGGCAACAGAATGGCCCATAATCACTGGGGGTGGCCTTTTCTGAAAGTTTCCCGGCTCTCGACGACGGGCTGCAGACCCTACCCCATTCCTGTCAGGAAACTCACAAGAGCGGGGATTCCCTTGGGATGCGGTGGGAATTGTGTCTCCTCCATCCTCTGCTCAGGGCTTGGTAGGTCCCAACAGAAGGCTCATCACAAGCACCAGCCTGTCTCCCTCACCCCAGAGAGCAGAGCCCAAGGAGACTCTCTTCTGGCTCATGCTGAGAGAGGGTGCAGGCTCAGAGGACTGTGGGTTCTGACACCCACTCCCCAGAGAAAATGACATGGAAGATATTTACAGGGGGTTAAACTACCTCAGGGTGCATTCACTCCTTCGCTCACTCATTCATTCAGCACGTCTCTACCGAAAGCTTCTTATGTTTCTAGCCCCTGGGAAACTGTGGTGACCAAGAGACACAGTCCTTGTCCTTGTGGAGCTTACGTTCTTACAGGGGAGTGGAGAGATAGAAAATAAATTAAAAAATAAACAGGGTTATTTTTTTTTTTTTTTTTTTTTTTTTTTTTTGAGACGGAGTCTCGCTCTGTCACCCAGGCTGCAGTGCAGTGGCCGGATCTCAGCTCACTGCAAGCTCCGCCTCCTGGGTTCACGCCATTCTCCTGCCTCAGCCTCCCGAGTAGCTGGGACTACAGGTGCCCGCCACCTCGCCCGGCTAGTTTTTTGTATTTTTTAGTAGAGACAGGGTTTCACCGTGTTAGCCAGGATGGTCTCGATCTTCTGACGTCGTGATCCACCCGTCTTGGCCTCCCAAAGTGCTGGGATTACAGGCTTGAGCCACCGCGCCCGGCCTGAACAGGGTTATATATAATATGTATGTATACACACATACACACACATATAATGCAACGTGAGTTAGAGAAAAGGGCTATGAAAAAAATTAAAGCAGAGTATAGACAGGAAGGGGAAGGGCTATTTATTTCATTTTTTATTTTTTTCTGTAGAGACGGGATCTCTCACTATGTTGCCCAGGCTCGAGTTGAACTCCTGACCTCCAGCCTCCCAAAGTGCTGGGATTACAGGTGTGAGCCACTGCACTCAGCCAAATGACTTTTGTTGATTTCCCCAGCCAATGGCACTTGGGGAAATTGGCTGAAGAAGGACTCATCCCACCTTTCAAGGAAGTGTTAAAACATCCTTGACTCACCATTGTCCCCACCACTTGCAGCATCGTAAAAACCAAAACTTTGCCCGGGTGCAGTGGCTCACGCCTGTAATCCCAGCACTTTGGGAGGCCGAGGGGGGTGGATTACGAGGTCAAGAGTTCCAGACCAGCCTGGCCAACATGGCAAATCCCCATTTCTACTGAAAATACAAAAATTAGCCAGGCGTGGTGGCAGGTGCCTGTAATCCCACCTACTTGGGAGGCTGAGACATGAGAATCGCTTGAACCCAGGGGGTGGAAGTTGCAGTGAGCCAAGATAGCACCACCACACTCCAGCCTGGGCAACAGAGCGAGACTCTGTCTCAAAAAAAAGAAACCAAAAGTTAAAATACCCATTGCAGACCCCTTTTTCATCTCCTTATAATTCCCTTGGTATATTCCTTTCCTTGGAGTCGAATATTCCCTTATCTAAATTTATCAACCACAAACCACAGAACTTTTGTGATGTGATAGAAATTAGCAGGTAGACGTTACATCTGTTTCCTTTAAGGCCACTGCAGTCTAACCTGTGGCTGACAGGAAGCTCTGCTCACAGGGCCATGGGCTTGATGGCAGGAAATTGTCCCCTTTAGGCCACTGAAGGGTGTTCCCTTTAGGTTCTTTTAACTTCCACTCTCCTGACCTTGGAATCAGCCTGCCAGGCTCTGTCCTTTCAGAAGGACGGAGGTGCACAGGTGTAATGTACGAGATAGGAAGATCTGCCCTGAGGCCACTCTGCTGGTTCTGATAACGACGGGTACCATAGACTGATAGGTGTTCAGTCAGGGCACACACAAGGTCATCCTGCGCCAGGAAGGCAGTGGGTGTGGTGGACTTAAGAGGCAGAGATGCAGCTGGAGTCCCGGCTGCCCTGTGGCCTGGAGGCAGCGTAGTCTTGAGAGGCAGACAGACCCACGCACGGTGCTGCCACTTCCCAGGCAGCCCAGTCCCTCTGAGCCTCCGTTTCCTCATCTGTAAAGTGAGGACCTTTTTTTTTTTTTTTTTTTTTTTTTTGAGACGGAGTCTCGCTGTGTCGCCCAGGCTAGAGTGCAGTGGCCGGATCTCAGCTCACTGCAAGCTCCGCCTCCCGGGTTTACGCCATTCTCCTGCCTCAGCCTCCCGAGTAGCTGGGACTACAGGCGCCCGCCACCTTGCCCGGCTAAGTTTTTGTATTTTTTAGTAGAGACGGGGTTTCACCGTGTCAGCCAGGATGGTCTCGATCTCCTGACCTCGTGATCCGCCCGTCTCGGCCTCCCAAAGTGCTGGGATTACAGGCTTGAGCCACCGCGCCCGGCCTAAGTGAGGACCTTTAACTTCCTTAAAGAAACTGTGAGGCCGGGTGCGGTGGCTCACGCCTGTAGTCCCAGCACTTTGGGAGGCTGAGGCAGGTGGATCACCGGAGGTCAGGAGTTCAAAACCAGCCTCACCAACATGGTGAAACCCTGTCTCTACTGAAAATACAAAAAATTAGCTGGGCGTGGTGGTAGGCACCTATAATCCCGGCTACTCAGGAGGTTGAGGCAGGAGAATTGCTTGAACCTGGGAGACAGAGGTTGCAGTGAGCCAAGAGTATGTCACTGCACTCCAGCCTAGGCAACAAGAGCGAAACTCTGTCTTAAAAAACAAACAAACACACAAACAAACTGTATGCAAGTCCCTGGCATCTGTTAGACTCTTGATAAATGACAGTGGCTACAGCTCATTGGACAAATAGCTTAATCACTCTCAGCTTTGATTCTTCATCTGTGAAAGTGAGATATCAATATATCTGTCTCTCGGGGTCATTATGAGGATGAGATAATATGTGTGAAACCGCCCGTCACAGGGCCTGGCACTCAACATATGTTTAATCTACATTGGGAGCTCGGCCCGGAGTGAGTCAGTGGCTGGGTAGGTGTGGAGAGGGACATTCATAATGGCTGAGCAGCCCTTCACATTGCCGGGGATGGAGTCCTTTTTTCTGTGCCCAGTTTTGTCAATGAAGAGAAAGTAACAGAGGGGAAGTGGGGGGAAAGGATTTTCTGGATTTTTTGCTGCTTTAAATTCTGGCTTCAAAATTAGCCGGGCATAGTGGCACGTGCCTGTAGTCCCAGCTATTCGGGAGGCTGAGGTGGGAGGATTGCTTGGGCCCAGGAGGTTGAGGCTGCAGTGAGCCAGGATTGCACCACTCCATTCCAGCCTGGGTGACAGTGAAACGCTGTCTCTTTGAAAAAAAAAAAAAATTCTGGCTCCAGAATTGGAATTTACAACACTGGTAATATACCAGCCAAACAGATTACGTACTCAAAAGAGGGTGGGGTGGCACGAGAGCAGGATTGCTCAAAAGTGCAGTCTCACAGCCTCCACTTCCCCTGCGGGGAGCCGGCCTCTGCGTCCTGGGTTCACCATCAGCCCTTCCATCTGCTGACTCATCCTCAACAGCCCCAGCCCAGGACCGCTGAGTGCGTGCAGGGAGGCCTATTAATAGCCTCTTCCTGGGACACTCATGGTGCCTTTCTCTAAGGCAGTTTGACTACAAGCCTGCTGCCCTGCCCCTCATTCTCACCCCCACGCCCCCAGCACTCTCCTTACAGACCCTGAAGTAACAGTGTTGGACACTGACTGGCGCCCAGAGAGTGCTGGAGCTTCCATTCTGTCACATCTGGATGTGTCAGCATTTCAAAATGGTGGCCTGTCAGTTTTGGTCAGAGAGCAAGGCTGAGGTGAAGCACTTCCGATAGTAGTCCAGAGGGGTCCACAGGATCTCCACCCAGTTGCCAGCTGAGAAGCTGTCGGTAGTGGTGAGGAGGAGGATGTAGAACCCTCGAGGTGCCCGGCCTGCAGGGCAGGAAGCACAGCACCAGCCACTGTGGCCGAGTTTGCACGGGAACAGGCTTTGTAGGCCCTGGGCATTGCTCTCTCCAGGGCATAAGCAGAATCCGACCTGGCAAACAGGCCAAGGGCTGCAGAGAGCATCTGGGCTGTGTGTTGTGAGGAGGGCCGTGGCTGCCTCTCTGGGCACAGCCTTCACAGAATGACCCGCTTTGGGAGTGTCTTCCGCTCCCACAGTGACTGGGTGAAGCTGAATCCATGGCAGGACAAGTTGAGGCCCCTGGGCAGGCTTGAAGAGGTAAGAAGAGGCCCTGGTTCTCAGTCACTGTACTGGGAGACTGCCCGGAATGCTCTCCACGGGGACATCTTGTATGTGTGGATGAATAAGACAGCCCCGTGTAGTACAAAGAACACATCTTATTGTCTGAGCTTTATCACTCATAAGCTGTGTGATCTTGGTCAAGATACACTCCTCTCTGAGCCTTAGTTTCCTCAACTATAAAAAGATAGTGTTGAGCCTGGGCAACATAATGAGACCCCATCTCTACAAAATATTAAAAAATTAGCTGAGCGTGGCATCATGTGCCTATAGTTCCAGCCACTTGGGAGGCTGAGGAAGGAAGATCGCTTGAGTCCAGGAGTCTGAGGCTGCCGTGAGCCATGATGGTGCCATTGCACTCCAGCCTGGGCAACAGAGTGAGACCCTATGTCAAAAAAAAAAAAAAAAAAAAAAAAGTTTTGGACAGGGTAGGGTGAGCTCTGAGGTCTCTGCTCTTCCAGATCTGAGCTTCCTAGTTAATATCTTGTGCCTGTTCAGAAAATGTTGATCTGTTCAGGAAGTGACAGAGGAGCAGCTAAAGAGGTCAGTAGACAAACAGGTTGGGGGAAGAGAAGGGGGAAGAGATTGAATTGGGGACTTTCTCCCTCTCTCCCTTGGAAGTTCTCCCCCATCCCTTTCATTAGAAAAGCTTCTCTGCAGGTTCCCCACACCCCATCTCCCTGGCAGGGGCACTGCTTCACAGAAAAACAGAGGCCATGGTGTGGCTTCTCCGGTCCTGAGACATGCCTTCCACCATTAGACACTGTCAGCTGAATCTTTGCTTCCTCTTCCATCCCCCATGTCACCCACAGTTCTTCCCCTTTCCCCCAACTCTTTTATGCTCAAGCCAGGATTCAGAAGGCTCCCAGGGCATGGGAGGGCTTTGTGAAAAAGGGAGAGTGAGGTGAAGGGGGTCTCGGTGATAAACAGAAAGTTTGGCCTACAGGGACTGTAGGCTGGGAAGAGAGGCAGAGAGAGGGAGAGAAAGCTCAGAGCTAGACAAGGAGGTAACCTCAGTGCTCCCTGTGACAACCATACAGACCTGCGTGGCCCTAAATAAGTCGTTTGCCCTCACCTCTCCATCTGTAAAGTGGGCAAACCTGCCCTTCTGCCTCAGGAGGAGGTTGGTTGGAAGCATCCACAGTCCCTAAACAGCCAGAGAGACTGCTGATTTTCCAGCCTTGGTAGAGAGGTCAGGGAGAGGGAGGTGCAGCTGCCTCTGGCAGGGAGCAACCCTGGGGACCAAGCAGACCATGGGTTAATGTTTTGACTGCTGGGGTGGGACTAGCTCAGCCCCTAGCTCCAAGATACCTCAACACCAGTCAAGGGGAATCCAGGCTAAGATGTCCCTCCCCTGTTCCCTGAACTTGGCATGCAAGGAAGATGAAAGTGGCTGAAATGATTTGCTGGCTGACGCTTCAGCCTGCACGTCTGTCTGGCAATTGGTCATGCCTGTGGAAGCCGCCTTGCACACGGCCCCTGGATCCAGATTTCTACAAAGCAGTGCCAGGAAAACATGGGAGGGAGGTGGAGCATCTGGCTGATGAGCTCGCTTCAAGCCAAGAGGGAGTTTTTGGTTCAAAAATGGATTGTCTTTTGCTCTGTTGATATTTCTCTGGCATTAGTTTCCTGACTGTGAAAGGGAGGCTTTTGGCCAAAAAGTAAGTGTTCATGGAACAAATTGGCCAGTGAGGACTAACCCGATATAAAGAGAGAGGGTAGTTTTCCTCTTCATCACAATAAATCTGTAGTCAGCACCAACTGGAGAAGGGGCAATGTGCTAAGAGCACAGATTCTGGAATCAAACTGGTTGGGTGCAAATCACCAGCTCTCTGACTGGTTGTGAGTCATGGCCTCAACTTCCTCATCAGTAAAGTGGGGATAATGTAGATAAGGCTTTACACCGAGGTGTTTTTAGTTGTTCTATAAAACAGTTAGAGCTGTACCTGGTACATGGTAAATGCTCAGTAACTATTACTTATCGTTATCATTTTATTATAGAAATTTAGTGCCATCATCTCTATTGGTAAGGAACTTTATAATCTAGTTGGGCTACTCTATGTATGGGGTAGCCCTGCTCTGTCTATGGAGTAGCCAAAAATAATAATAATACTAATGATCTAGTTGAGGAGATAAGAAACAAACATACAAACAATGTAGATAACAAATTTTTTTTTCTTTTTTTAAGACGAAGTCTCACTCTGTCACCCAGGCTGGAATGCAGTAGCATGATCTCGGCTCACTGTAACTTCCGCCTCCTGCGTTTGAGCAATTCTCCTGCCTCAGCCTCCCCAGTGGCTGGGACTACAGGCATGTGTCTCCACGCCCGGCTAATTTTTGTATTTTTAGTAAAGACGGGGTTTCACCATGTTGGCCGGGCTGCTCTTGAACTCCTGACCTCAAGTGATCTGCCCATTCGGCCTCCCAAAGTGCTGGGATTACAAGCGTAAGCCACCGAGCCTGGCTGATAACAAATATTTAAATAATAAACATTTAAATAGCTCCATATAGCCTCACACAGTGGGGTGTGTGATTGACGGCCAAATGGGTGGGACAGCATCCTGAAAGGCCAGGTGGTCTCACCATGCCCACAATCCATTTCTAGGTTGCCAGGCCTCCCCTCTCTCAACCCATATATAAAGGGTACCTACCCCAAAGGGGACTCTGCAATCCATCACTTCCCCACAGGTGTTTGGAACAGGGGCGATCACTTGACCCGGTGTCTGGCCAGCCATAGGCTAGGCAGGGACCCAACATGGTCTAGTGTAAAAGGATTAGTGGTTCCCATTGGACTGTGTCTAGGAAGTCTGATTTAGACCCAGGGAGAAAATGAAACAATCAGCCGAGGGAACAGGAGCTGGAAGGACATCCTGAGGTAGAAGCTGGGGCTGTGTGGGGCACAGGTAATAGCCATCACAAGGGAACAGCAATGGTGATGAAGAGGCTGCCTGTCCACAGAACTGGGACCAGAGCAGGCACACAGAGAGAGCATAGAACAGCATGTGAGGGCCACCAGAAGGCCTTTGATGAAAGGCAGGAAGGAGCCACTGGGGAGCTGCCTTTGTTCCCACTGGCCTTCTGAAGGAACTAGGTGAGTTTTTGATCCCAGTGACCAAAGAAGCTGGACAGTTATGCAGAGAAGGCAGGGGGCGTGGAGGGCTGCAGTAGTTGTTGGGGGCTGCAGGGGGCATGGAGGGCAGTAGCAGCCTACTGGGCCTGCACCAGGAACAGGGAGAGGCTCCTGTATGGAAAGCCAGGGGGATGCCAAACAGGCAGAGAGGCTGAAGGAAGGAGCAGAAGAGAACGATCATGCGATGGAAAAGCATGAAGAGGACCTGGGGAGAGGTGAGTAGACTGGTTTGGTTGGAGCCAAGGGCTGGAAGATCAGAATTTGGAAATATTCAGAAAAATACATTGTAAGGATGCTTTCGCTTGCCAGTAACAGGAAACCCAACCAAACCTGGGTCAAATTCTAGCAGGAATAGACTAACTCATGTTTTGGAAAAGTCAGGAGGTGTGGCAGGCTTCAGTCAAGGCCAACCCAGAGTTCAAAGCCACACCAAGGACCTTGCATTTGTGTCTTTCCTCTCTTCTTCCGAAGGCTTTGTCCTGACTCCACCCCCCTGGCTTGAAGTCAATGTGCCAAATGACAAATTTGCCAAAAACACGCTTTAAGGAACATGCTTTTTTAAAACAGTCAATGACTGTCCATATATATATACACATATAATATATATTGCATATATATTTTTTATACATTACATATATTTTTATATATATATATATATATATTTTTTTTTTTTTTGAGATGTAATCTTGCTCTGCTACTCAGGTTGGAGCGTAGTGGTGCTAACTCGGCTTACTGCAACCTCCACCTCCCGGGTTCGAGTGATTCTCCTGCCTCAGCCTCCCGAGTAGCTGGGATTACAAGCACCCACCACCATGCCTGGCTAATTTTTTTTGTATTTTAGGTAGAGACAGGGTTTCACTATGTTGGCCAGGCTGGTCTCGAACTCCTGACATCAAGTGATCCACCCACCTTGGCCTCCCAAAGGGCTGGGATTACACGAGTGAGCCACTGTGCCCAGCCTGAATGTGCTTATATTTTCAATTTGATTCAGAAATTGGCTTTCAATGAATTGGCTTTCAGAAAATTGTTTTTAGGCCAATTGCCCTGTTTCCAGCTATTCTTGAGAACCACGATGGTTGGCAGCAGCCCCTTGCACTGTAAGCTTCTCAATTCATGTCCAGGAGAAGAAAGAGCCTCTATGCCCAGCCTCACCAGCACAAGTCCTGAGGTTTGCTCTGGTGGGTCAGCAGGGCTCACAAGCGGTCCCCTGAGCCAACGACTGTGGCCTGGAGAACATGCTGGCTGGCTTGGATCTAGCTCAGTGTCTTTTCTTCAGCCAGTAGCTAGGGCCACGGTGATGGGGCTATGTTGGTGGGCAAAAACCATTTGAGCCCCACTCCTAAGGAAGGGGGTGGGTAAAGTCACACCCTGGGCACATGGCTGGGGAACTCCTGTTAGGAAAGGCCGCGCAGGCCACAGATGTGGAGACCATAAGTAACAATGCCAGTAACAGTTGAAGACATTCCCGAATAGCCAGCCAAAGCGTCTGGACTTTGTTCCACAGGCAGCCAGGTGACATTGGAAGCTTTTTAGATCTGGGAAGAAAGCTCTTCCTGGCGGTGATTTAGGAAGATTAGTCTGACCATAAATTGGATGAAAGTAGAAAAAAGACTGGCAAACCAGTGGGGTGATGAGAGAACCCAGGGGAGAGGCAATGAGGACTGAAACTAAGGAACTGCAATGAGAAACCAAAGAAAGGGAGGACAATAAAGTATTCTGAAAGAAGAAGTAGATGGGGCACCGTAGCTCATGCCTGTAATCCCAGCACTTTGGGAGGCTGGGGTGGGAGGATCACCTGAGGTCAGGAGTTCAAGACCAGCCTAACCAACATCGTGAAACCCCGTCTCTACTAAAAATACAAAAATTAGCTGGGTCTGGTGGTGTGTGCCTGTAATCCCAGCTACTCGGGAGGCTGAGGCGGGAGAATCACTTGAACCCAGGAGGCAGAGGTTGCAGTAAGCCAAGATCGTGCCATTGCACTCCAGACTGGGCAACAAAAGTGAAACTCTGTCTCTGTCTCAGGAAAAAAAAAAAAAAGCAAGCAAGCAAGAAGTACTAGGAGTTAGTGTCTTACTGGACATCAGGGAAGTGGGTGGACAGTGATAGAGGGAGGAGTCAAAAATGGCTCCAAGGTCTCTGACCTGGGTGAACTCATGGAGCTTCTGCCCGTACCATTAGTAACTCCTTTCTTCGAGAGCTGTCCCCTCACTCACAGGGAAGGGCCTGTGTCCTGTTCGTACTGGGTCCCCATTGTTTTTGCAGCCTGGCACTTTCTCCCTTTCTGGGGATGGACACTTCCCTCCTGGGAAGCACCCACTGCTCCCCCATCTCTCCACAGCTGTTGTGGAGGCCACTGTGTAAATGCACAGCTCCTGTCTAGGGATGCCGGACCCAAGATGGGTCAATCAGAACTCTTCTTCAGCTTGGGACTAAAGCAAAGAAAGATCTCTCTCTCTCTCTCTCTCTCTCTCTCTCTCTCTCTCTCTCTCTCTCTGTCTCAGAGGCTGAAGATGTGATTGGGCCAGCTGGTGACCTGCTGCTGGCCTCATGCTTCCAACATGAAGATGCCAGGCTGCAAAATGGAGAAGAAGGAAGCCCATGCAGAGACGGCTTCTGAGTGAGAGCCTAGGAGCGGCTGCCCGGGTGCCTGCAGGCTGTCAGATTTCGAGATGCACTTCCTGTTCTTGGGTTCCGCAAGACACCCTCTGGCTCTTTTGCATACATTTTAAGCAACTACTTCTGAAGTTGGGAAATCAAGAGTAGCCACTGACTCTAAAGAGAAACTACATCAATTTGGAATGTATTTGCATTATCAGTGAGTTTACTGGAAGTATTAAAGCTGGACCATCACTTGGAGATGTTGTAAGGAAATGTGAACATTTGGTGAACAGACCTTTAAATAAAGAAGGAAGCCATGGGAGTGGCTGAGATCTCCCTGAGAGAAAGTGGAGAGATGTTCACAGGTAACTTTGTTTAGAAATCTTTATTTAAAAATCACATTTAGAAACTAGAAGGTGTGGGGGACCCAGTAAAGGAGATAGAAAGGAATTTACCAGAGAGTTGGGGGAGCTACGACTGTGGTGTCAAAGAACCAAAGGGAGGAGCAAATACAAGATCTCAACCAATAAGGAAGTGTAAGTGACGAAGGGCAGGCCTCGGGGTGGGTCGACTCAGCAGCTCCACCGTTTTACTGAGAGCCCAGGTGCTTTCTACCTCTCTGCTCTGCTGTGCTTGGCATTGGCTTCACCTGAGGGTTGAAGCTTCCTCCCTTAGATGAGAGATAACTGTGAGTAACCGACAGGGGAAGGGAGAGAAAGGATGCTTTCCCAGCCATGGAATCTGAGCTTCTGTCTTCAGTCTGATTGGGCCACTTTAGATCCTGTGCTCACCCTAGCCCAAAAAGATTCCCTGGAGAAATGCCATTTACTAATACCCTTCACCTATCAGGAGCCACCCCTGTGGACCCAGGAATGGGGTCTCTATCCCTTGAAGCGTGTGACAGCAGAGGATGGGAGGCTCCACCTGAACATGACCAGGGGTCTGCTGGGGAGGAAAAACAGAGAGTGGAAGCTGCAGAGGAAACAAACAGCTCCCTGCCCCGCCACATACCCGACAAGACCTGCATGGGATGACGTACGTAGAGCTGCATTTAATGTATACTAAAAATCACTGGGCCGTGGTGCTAACTTCTGTTAGCAGAGAATGCAGAAAGGCCGCGGGAGCCTTTCATTGCCAGCTCTACATGACCCTTCCCCTTATGATCAACACCAGACCAGAGATTTAACTACAAGGCCCTGCCTCACCCAGCTCTCTTTGTCCCCACTTTGCAAAGTTCCTAAAATGTACCACATTTCTTTCTTCTGGATGGTCTTATATGCTGATCCCTCTGCAGGGAACAGTCTCCGTATTTGCTGCCTTTTCCTACGTAGGTTTCACTTCATGTCGTTCCTTAAAGAGCACTTCCCTGTCCTCCTAAACTGAATCAGGTGCCCCTCCCTGGCTCGTGTCCCTGTTGGAACCTAGTTCCAGATTGTAATTATGTTTCTATTATGTTCATGTGTAGCTCTGTGGCGTGGGGGCCACATTTGTTCGCTCACTAGTGAATCCTCAGAGCCTGGCACGTGGCGGTGCTCAAGACATTTGATGAATGAATTCGCTATTTCACGCACTTCTTTGTCTACCTCTCATGCCTATTGTCTTTTCTAAGCATGTGAGACATCTTTGGAGGTTGTTGAATGTAAAGATTTCTACAAAACAATACCCATTCCAAAAGAATAATGACATTTAATGAACCTAAATAATAAGGAATGGTTGGAAAGCTCATAAAGTTACAGCAATGGAACAGGGAGATTTTTTTTTTTTTTTTTATCATATTTAAGTAAGTTATTGCTTTGCATCAGTTACCCTTACACAGATAAAGACAAGACTAGAGCAAACTGGTGAACTAGTTCAACACTGTCTTTGCCCCAGCCCCTATCTCACTAGCTGATTACATTAGCAGACATTTATCAGATGTTTCCTCTGCGCTGCCCATTGTGCTGGGCTGTGAGATTTGGCCCTGATTTCAGTCCAGATTCTAGTAGGGCTTCCAGCACCTGGTTCTCCCTTTGGGGCTTCCCTCAATTCCATTCAACAAATATTTATTGAACTCACAGTCAGGTGAAAGAAATGGTAAATGAGTAAATCCACAGCAATACTTCATGTTACGATTCACGATGATGACTGTGAGGTGCTACAAGATTTTGAATCATGCAAGTTTTCATTAGGGCCATTCTATCTATTAAGGCAAGAACTGAACAAACACATCTTTTTTTTTTTTTTTTTGAGACGGAGTCTCGCTCTGTCGCCCAGGCTGGAGAGCAGCGGCCGCATCTCAGCTCACTGCAAGCTCCGCCTCCCGGGTCTATGCCATTCTCCTGCCTCAGCCTCCCGAGTAGCTGGGACTACAGGCGCCCGCCACCTCACCCGGCTAGTTTTTTGTATTTTTTAGTAGAGACGGGGTTTCACCGTATTTAGCCAGGCTGGTCTCGATCTCCTGACCTTGTGATCCGCCCGTCTCGGCCTCCCAAAGTGCTGGGATTACAGGCTTGAGCCACCGCGCCCGGCCGAACAAACACATCTTAAGAATGGGTTTCTACTAGAAAGATTGCAACAAATAAGTTTTTCTGATTAGCCCTCAGATAATTCAATTAACTTCTATTACCAGAACTTTCAAGTCTGCTTTGCTAGTCCATGAGTTTCTATACAGGAGGGGCTTAAGGGCTGGCAATCTGTTAGGAAGGCAAGCTGGAGTTTTGTCTTGAAGTCATGTTTACACAGCAAGCATGCTGTTTCTGCTTGGATTGCATGGCTATTTGGCATAGCTAAAGGTGGCTATTGAAAATCGTGGGGAAATTAAATCTTTGCCCCCTCTCAATCATTTATTGGCACTACCACTGATCCTAGCTAACTGAAGCATAATTACATTTTGTTTGTTTGTCAGACTTTCAGACTGCTCAGGCTTCAAAATCCACAAGATTTCAAAAATAAAATTTCAAAGGGAGAAAGAAGCCATAGTCTGCTCTGATAACTTGTTTATCAATTTATTTTTCAATTTCCCTGTCCTCATCTCTCAGAGGGAAGCATGAGTGAGAACCTGACTCTCAACCCCTATGAGATAGAGAATATTTGCCTTTTTTTTTTTTTTTTTTTTTTGGTTGATTGCTGAGCTTGAAAAGAAAAAAAACACAGAAAATTAAAAAGGTTAGAAGTTGGGCATGATGGCTTATGCCTATAATTCTAACACTTTGGGAGGCCAAGGCAGGCAGATCACTTGAGCCCAGGAGTTCGAGACCAGTCTGGGTAACATGGCGAAACTTCGTCTCTAAAAAAAATACAAAAATTAACCAAGTGCAGTGGTGCATGCCTGTAGTCACAGCTACTTGGGAGGCTGAGGCAGGAGGATCGCTTGAGCCTAGGATACTGAGGCCTCAGTGAGCCGTAATCGAGCCACTGCACTCCAGCCTGGGTGACAGAGCAAGACCCTGTCTAAAAAAAAAAAAAAAAAAAGCCAAGTTAAAAATCTGTAAACTGATAATGTGGAAACATGTTTACTTACTTTACAGGAATGTCATAGCATCAAAACCAGAGGAATTTTCTGTGCAAATACAAAGGAAGTAATTTAATAGTTTCCAAATGGTCTTTCTTGTTTTATTCTCACCCATCCAGTCCTTGCACATTTTTTTTAAAAAATTGACTAGTTTGTATTTACCCTTCTCACTTATGCTGAATAAACACATTTTGCTCAAGGAAGGCAAACCTAGACAGGTCTGGTTTAATTGCACAATCAGATATTAATATAGTGTTTTGAAGATAATTGCTTTATGAGCTCAGAATGAATCAGTTCTCAGGGCAAGGAGACATTTAATGCAGCAGGCAGCACGCTTGCTGTGCCCCGTATGTGGTGTGCTTGTGGTGCAGTGAGGCTCAGCTTCACGGGCACACCACGTGTGTACCATCCACACAAGCTGGATTAGCAAGAATGTGTAAACTTGGACTTCATTCCCTCTCTTCCCTAGATTCTGCTCAGGAAGCTAGATTTTGTGATTAGGCAATCCTATTGGGTGAAAGCTCATAATAGTACTGATATTCCTAATAATAACTACCATTTATTGTACATCTATTACAGGTCAGGCTAAATGCTTGGCTCAGTGCTTTGTGTCCTCATCTTTGGAGCCCTCATAACACCAATACAAGGTGTATTTTATTATCTCCTCATTTTCTCTTATTGCAGATCAGGACACTGAGCTGAGAGCAGTTGAGTCACTTGCCCAAGGTCACATTGCTGGGATTTAAACCACAGTGTGCCTGGCTCAGAGGGAATTTTCTGGGAAAGGAATGAGCTGAGGTTTCAGGATCCTTCACTTACATGGCCCTTTGCAAGGCCCTGTGCCTAATTTTGTTTTTGCAATTTTAAAAATTCTTTTTCTTGAAGAGGCCACCTCAACTGTGTTAGTTGAAGTCCCCATAAAACCTGAATCCAGCTTTGGCTTCCCTTCAGAGCTTTCATTCTTTATCTCCAAATTGTAGTTTCTAACCAGTCACAATAACATTAATGTCAAGGACTGATATATCTCATCACATACTAAGTGATCTGTTCATAGTAGGTGCTCAATAAAGGTTGAATGAAGAAGCACACATGACTGAATAAATGTCCTACTTGAAAACTATACTGTGGATCAACTCCATGTATATTGAAAACCAGGGGATAGATTAAAATGATGTGTGCCATTGAAAGAAATTGGCTCTTTCCTGACATGGGGCATGGAGCAACAGCTAAGTTTTTGACAGGGTAAAAGAGCAGACAGTGTAGATTTTTATTTTTCTCTGTATCTCTTTGCATTAATAAGTCCTGGAGAACACTACACTGATGAATTTGCAGTGACTTCCTCTTTGCAGTCACTTCCATAAGAGACACCTCATTTCACTGAGCTTATCCAATTAACAAAAAGAGAAAACAAATTAAAAGAAAGTCCCCGAGGTAGCCGAGACTCAGTGTGCTTAAGTGGATAAACAACATAATTGGAATTGCCTACCCTTATGAAAGCACTATACTCACTCAGGGCTGGTTTTGAACAAGTAGTTCTAGTTTGGCAAGAGTTTGTTAGTGTCATTTCACAGGAAAGGCTAGGAGGAAATGTGTTTAAAATGCAACAAGAGAATTCTTGGTTAGAAACGCAGATGGTACAGATTGATAGATATTTGAAGTAGCTACTGAAAAGAAGTTGGTGAGAGTATGTTCCTCATCTACTAAAAATGTTATCTTGCCTCCAAGCAAGGACCCTGGGGAGTTCTCTAAGACCCTTCAAGCCTAAAAATCCCAGTGTACTCACGGGATGAGAAATCACTTGGTAGTACATAAATCAAAGCAAAAGATGCCTGCTCTTCTCTGTAACAGTGGAACAGTTGGCAAAATCCCAAATTGTTTATCAGATATTGGGGCTGCTCACAGTTTAGTTTCAGGAATTTATTGTCTAGGTAAGTGGTATCAGGACTTCAAAGTGGTGGCTCTCTACATGAATTAATCAACAAATTTAATGGGCCTGGCATGGTAGCTCACACCTGTAATCTCAGCACTTTGGGAGGCCGAAGTTGGCAGATAGCTTGAGCCCAGGAGTTTGAGATCAGCCTGGCCAACATGTGAAACCGTGTCTCTACCAAAACTACAAAAAATTACCCGGGCACACGCCCGTAATCTCAGCTACCCAGAAGGCTGAGGTGGGAGGATCGCCTGAGCCCAGGAGGTTGAGGCTGCAGTGAACAGTGATTGCACCACTGCACTTCAGCCTGGGTGACAAAGTGAGACCCTGTCTCAAAAAAAAAAAAAAAAATTAATGCAACTTCAGTTAATATCCTCATGAGATAAAAAGGAGAAGAAGGAGAAGAGGAAGAATAAGAAGAATGAAAAGGTAATGAGATAATCATTTCTCTGTCCATGTATTAATATATATTATAAATATCACATATATGTGGTAATTAAAAGTGTGACCCTGCGAACCCACTCCTAGATATTTATTCAAGTGAAATGATGATCTATATTCACACAAATACCAAACATTTATAGCAGCTTTATCCTTAACATCCAAAAGCCAGAAACAACTCAAATGTCCCTCAGTCAGGAAACGAATAAACTGGTAGGTGTGGTACGTGTGTGTGGCATGTGTGGTATGTCCACACCAGGGAATCACACTCAGCAATAAAAAGGAAGATGCTGCTGATGCATGCAGCAACACAGATGCATCACTTATGCTGAGTGAAAGAAGACACTCAAAAGGCTGCATACTGTGTGATTCCATTTCTATAACATTCTGGAAAAGGTAAAACAATAGGGATGGAAAACAGATCGGTGGTTTCCAGGAGTTAACAGAGTGAGGAGGTTTGAGGGTGAACCCCTCGAAAGGATAGCATGAAGGAATTTGGGAAGGTAATGGAACTGCTGCTGTGCCTACACAACTCTGTGCATTTGGCAAAACTCAGAACTGTATACCCCGAAGAGTGAACTTTACTGTATGTAAACTCAAAAATAAAATAAACCTGTATTATACTAGTACAGGTTTAAACAGGTCAATGGAACATCACAGAGAGCTAGAAATGAAATCCAATATAGTTAATTTGTTTTGCTAAAGATGGCATTTTTAAATCCATGGAGAAAATACACAGTGCTGGGAAAACTGGTTCTTTTTTTTTTTTTTTTGAGATGGAGTCTGGCTCTGTCGCCCAGGCTGGACTGCAGTGGCCGGATCTCAGCTCACTGCAAGCTCCACCTCCCGGGTTTATGCCAGTCTCCTGCCTCAGCCTCCCGAGTAGCTGGGACTACAGGCGCCCGCCACGTCGCCTGGCTAGTTTTTTGTATTTTTTTTTAGTAGAGACGGGGTTTCAATGTGTTAGCCAGGATGGTCTTGATTTCCTGACCTTGTGATCCGCCCATCTCGGTCTCCCAAAGTGCTGGGATTACAGGCTTGAGCCACCGCGCCCGGCCAAAACTGGTTCTTATCATTGAAAAAAGATACTACCTCATACCTTAAATCAAAATAGATTCCAAAAGGACTAATTGAGAATAATATTTAAATGAGAATACTAGAGAACATACAGATTTTTCTAATACTGTTGGTGTGGAAAGGATAATTACATTTATCTTTCTTAAGAATAATAGAAAAGTCAGAAACCATAAAGAAAAAAAGTACTTATTTATTTGTTTATTTATTTGAGACAGGATCTCACTCTGTCATTCAGGCTGGAGTGCAGTGGCACAATCATGGCTCACTGCAGCCTCAACCTTCTGGGCTCAAGCAATCCCCTTTCCTCAGCCTCCTGAGCAGCTGAGACTACAGGCACCCACCACCACACCCGGCTAATTTTTCTATTTTTTTGTAGAGATGGAATTTCACCATGTTGCCCAGCTTGGTCTCAAATTCCAGGGCTCAAGTGATCTGCCCACCTTGGTCTCCCAGAGTGTTGCAATTACAGGCATGAACCACCACACCCGGTCAAGACTTGATTTAAAATTTTAAAAACTCCGGCCAGGCATTGTGGTTCATGCCTGTAATCCCAGCACTTTGGGAGGCCAAGGCAGGTGGATCACCTGAGGTTGGGAGTTTGAGACCAGCCTGACCAACATGGAGAAACCCCATCTCTAATAAAAATACAAAATTAGCCGGTGTGGTGGCACACGCCTGTAATCTCAGTTACTCGGGAGGCTGAGTCAGGAGAATCGCTTGAACCCAGGAGGCGGAGATTATGGTGAGCTGAGATCGCACCATTGCGCTCCAGCCTAGGCAACAAGAGTGAACTTCATCTCAAAAACAAAATAAAATAAAATAAAATAGCTCAGTGAAACAAACTAAGAATAACAATTAACAAGTTGGCAGACAAATGACAAACTAGGAAACATATCTATAATACTTATGATAGCCAAAGATATCTGCAGTGGATGCTTGGGTCTGCCACCCTGATCCCTCTTTCAGTATTTGGGTGTTAATCCCCTAGCTGCCAGGAGTGTTTGTGGCTGACTGCTCATGCTAAGTTCCTCTCCTGTAATTATGTCCATAGCTGAGAGTCACTTTGCCCGAGGTCACACACCCCTCCTGGAGACAGCCATCATCCAATGACTGGTCAAGAAAGGCCTGGTCCCCTTGTCTTGAGGCAGAACTGTGAAAGGCCATCCCAACTCCAGAGCCCTCTGTGGGTTCAGCTAAGTGTGGCTTTTTTTTGCCATTCAACTCCTCCTGGCCAATCCTACTTCTTTCACTATCCTTAGGTTTTGATGGCAAGGGCACTTCCCAATAAACTCTGAAATAGGAATCTCTGTCTCAGAGCCTGTGTCGGGGGAACTCAACCTAATATCCTTAATATGTAAAGAACTTTCACAAATCAACAAGAAAATAGAAAAATGGGCAAAATAGGAGAGGGCAGACCATCACTTTTTCTCTATTTGGATATTCTCCACTGCTGGAGAGGTAGGATTGCTCTCTTCTCATTGACTCTCTCACATTCTTTCTTTGGACTCTTCCATTGTCTGTTGAGTCAAAAAGGCTGCAGCCACCACCACTTGGGAGGCCTGGAATGAACAGTTTGGACCAGCTCTGCTCCTGGAAGTGACATTAATGTCCTATTGCCCTGGATCTTTTTCTTATGTCCTCTTCTTGTTGCCCGAACTTTCTTTTCCACTAGACACAGTAAGATCCAGAACTTGAAGGTGAACTTAATGAAAAAGGATAAAGGAAAGAAAGTTGCCTTGTGCCTAAGTCACAGGGTCTCTGCATGAACTCCAGCCCAGACTAATAGGCTCCACATTGGAGGTTGGAGCCTACATCTCAGAGTTGTAGTCTTTGCTGTCAGTCATTGTTCTCTGAGGATGGTTTCCCTCCAGAACCTCATGGAGAGGGGTTATTGGCCAGAGGACAGGGACTGGGCTTTCCTGGGCTTCCTAGCCAAATGCTACCTTAATTTCCCCACAATTCTGAACCCACAGATGTATATGAGTGCGTGTAGGGAAAGTACACAGGATTAGAAAAGAGTTGTGGGTTGAAGCCTCCTTAACATGTCTAGCTCAGCCAGGTGGCTCTCTCAGAAGTTCCTCACAGAGCATTTTTGAGGTTGAAGATCATATCACCAAAAAGGGGCAATGAGCATCCTCAGCAGATTCCATTAGAATAAGGGTAACCCATGAGGTCATGTCTGGTGATTATAGAATTATCTTAATTATTTATTAATATATTCAAGGCTTGAGAACACTGGCATTAGCACTATACAGTATAAACGTTCAAAATGAAGCCAAACACTACCTGGCACAGGTACATGAATGAGCAATGAGCCCCAGACCACACCTAAGATTGAGTGCTCTAAGCTGGGATAAGTGAGAAACTGTCGACTTTCGCTACGTACCTGAAAATCAGGACTGGATAGAGAACAGAATTCGACAACCTCTTATTCCAGTGGTTCTCATTTTTGTGTGCACATCAGGATCTCCTGGGAAGCTTTTACAAACTTTACTTGTCCAGTTTTCACCTCTGGTCTGAGATGGGGCTCCGGCATCTGAATAACCACTGTTTAAGGTGAATCCCTAACTACCAGATGGGGAGCTGAGACCCAGAGAGAGCAAGTAATTTGCCTAAGGTGACAATGACCATTTGCCAAAGAACCAGGACTAGTACACAGGCTTCCAGACTCTGATCCAGTGCTCTTCTTACTATACAAGCAGGAGTGCAAAGAAATAGTTATTCTTTCCCCAACCACCTAGTTATCCTCAGTTACTTAAGTGCCCACCTTGAAGAATGGAGCATGGTTCCAGGCTGTGCTTGGGAACACAATTCACAGATTTATACCACTGCCAGGCAAACCTGCCATTGAGTCATAGCTGCGAAGACATCTGTCTGTCTGTCTTTTTTTTTTTTTTTTGAGATAGAGTCTCACTCTGTTACCCAGGCTGGAGTGCAGTGGCGCGATCTCGGCTCACTGCAAGCTCCATCTCCCGGGTTCATGCCATTCTCCTGCCTCAGCCTCCCGAGTAGCTGGGACTACAGGCACGCACCACCACACCTGGCTATTTATTTGTATTTTTAGTAGAGACAGGATTTCACCGTGTTAGCCAGGATGGTCTCAACCTCCTGACCTCGTGATCTGCCTGCCTTGGCCTCCCACAGTGCTTGGATTACAGGCGTGAGCCTGGTGAGCCACCGTGCCCGGCCCTGTCTTTCATTTTCAAAGATAAGGCCACTTGTTTTGTGTATTCCACCACAGCAGACATTAGAGAAAGAGTGTCGCACATCCCCCTGGTTCCTGTGCACTCTTAATGCCTTGTGGTTTGTGGTTGTCATTGCTTGTTTACAAAACCCAACTCTCCATCTCTGCTGCTGTCCTTTCCTAGTCATTTCCCCCAAAGCCATAGAGTTTGACATTTTCATTGAATGCAGGAGACACATCCCATAACATCGGTCAAGAAAAAAGTATTTGTTGGCCAGGCACGTGGCTCACCTGTAATCCCAGCACTTTGGGAGGCCGAGGAAGGTGGATCACCTGAGGTCAGGAGTTCGAGACCAGCCTGGCCAACATGGTGAAACCCCACCTCTACTAAAAATACAGAAATTAGCCAGATGTGGTGGAGCATGCCTATAAGCCCAGCTACTCAAGAAGCTGAGGCAGGAGAATTGCTTCAACCTGGGAGGCAGAGGTTTCAGTGAGCCAAGATTGTGCCACTGTACTCCAGCCCAGATAACAGAGCAAGACTCAGGCCGAAAAAAGAAGGAAGGAAGGAAGGAAGGAAGGAAGGAAGGAGAAAGAAAGAGAGAGAGAGAAAGAAAGAAAAGAGAAAGAAAGAAAGAAAGAAGTATTTGTTGAGAGAGGGTAGTACAGCCTTGTTCTTATGTTTAATCATGCTGTAGTTAGTTAGAAGGCACTTCAGGGTGTTGGGGAAATGGAATGTAAGCTGCTCAGAACTCTCTTTTGGAAAAGTAGGCCCTTTATTCACAGGACACCCAAAAGAACACTTAAATGCATTCTCCTGGAGAAAAACATCCTTTGGTTACTCTGGAGAACTTCTTTTCAATCTCTCTGGAGAACTTCTTTTCAATCTCTCTACAATGGACCTATGTTGATTAGCTGAGCTACTTACCATTATCAACCATCTCAAAAGTGCCAGGCTATTTAGCAGATAACCTGGCAACTGCAAGTCTTACAGCTTCCTGGAAACCTGGATTTGTCACCTGTTACAGCCACCTGTGTTTTACAGTTGAGAAATTCTAGGGACCCAGCCATTAAAGGCCAGCCAAGGTCATTCACATGGAGTTCAGAGTACAACCAGAGCAGAAGGGAAACTTGCTGGGATTCCAGAATCAAAGGACACTATAGCTGGAAGGGATTTCAAGAGGTCATTTGGGTCATTTGCTTCACTGCAGGTGGACAATGAAACCATCCAAGACTAACAATTGGGGGCAAAGGCTTCAAAATGACTCCAACCTCTTGCTTCAAGTTTCTCCCTTCCTCACAGTTCTTCCTTAAATCTAACCAAAATCTCTTGTTGCCCTTTCTACCTTCCCAACTAGTGTTTAATGGAGAGACAGTGTTTCTCTATTGCTTCTTGTTCTGTTTAAGAGTCAGCTCCTGAGAAGTCTTTAACAACCCCCTTGGAGAGACTCTGGTGGGGGGCCTGCAGCAGGCAAAGGCAGACTTTTCTGAATTTTTGACTCTTTTATTCTCTGCGCTTCTTTGATCCACCCTCTCCGGAGAAGAGAGACTGAGACGTAAGTCAATGGAACACAAATGCAGAAGATAATGAGCAACAGTATTCATGACCATAGTAAGCTTCAGGGTGAAGGGAGTTAGGGTAGGCTGATGGAAGATATCATTTCTGATTTCTGACAGTATTTATTTATTTATTTAGAGACTGGGTCTCTCTCTCTTGCTCACACTGCAGGGAAGTGGCACAATCTCAGCAACCTCAGCTCACTGCAACCTCCGCCTCCTGGGCTCAAGTGATCCTCCCACCTCAGACTCTCAGGTAGCTGGACCACAAGTGTGAGCCACCACACCCGGCTAATTTTTGTATTTTTTGTAGAGAGAGGGCTTTTCCATGTTGCCCAGGCTGAAGTTATTATTTAAATGCAATCTGATCCAGAGGGAGACAGTGTTGTGTCCCTCCCAGGAGAAATTACCCATGGGAGAAGGTCTTGTTATAGGGATGATTGCATTGTGTTCCCCAGTTGGGAGAAGAAAGATGGAGAAGCTTCTTTTGAACTCTTTCCAACTCTTCCTCTGGTCTGAAAAGTACCAGTTCTAAGCATTTCGAAACATCACTGCATATGAGGAAACTAATAAGCAAACTACAGCTAAATGAGATCCCCTTTGAACTTGACTCTCACCCTGCATTAAACCAGCATGGACAAGCCTAAAATGAGATGGTTCTTACATGGTTCCCCAGGCGAAATTTTGAAAACTAACAACTGACATTGTCTTTTTGATATTTTCCCACCCTACTGCCTCCTTCAATTAGACTGTGCAGTGGGAGGAGATAACAGAGTTCTAAGATTATTCCCATATACAGAGTTTTATTTTATTAAGTCTCCTTTGGGGTAAACTATCCACTAGCATTTGCATCAGTTGCTCTTAAATTGCCACCTAATATGAAATGCTTCAGTTGGGAGCTGGGAGAAGAATTTCTCTTAAGCCAGTTCCCCTAAAGGTAAAATAAGATATTTCAAACTCTATGCTGAAGAGCTTTTTTTTTTTTTTTTTTTTTTTTTTTGAGACAGAGTCTTACTCTGTTGCCCAGGCTGGAGTGCAGTGGCACAATCTCGGCTCACTGCAATCTCCACCTCCCGGGTTCAAGCAATTCTCCTGTTGAGCTCAGCCTCCCGAGTAGCTGGGATTACAGGTGCGTGCCACCAGCCAGCTAATTTTTGTATTTTTAGTAGAGACAGGGTTTCACCATGTTGGTCAGGCTGGTCTTGAACTCCTGACCTCAGATGATCCACCTGCCTCAGCCTCAGCCTGTAAAGTGCTGGGATTACAGGCATGAGCCATTGTGCCTGACCTAGAAGAGCTTTAAGGAAAAAAAAAGATATGTCACAACTGCAGTGAGCTGAGATAATGCCACTGCACTCCAGCCTGGGTGACAGAGAGATTCCACCTAAATATATATATATATATATATATAGAGAGAGAGAGAGAGAGAGAGACCTACAGCCTGTTCTTTGCATCAACCACTCTTCAGAACACTTTTAACCAATCTTTTCCAATCTACCAACAAGCATGTCCATTAACTAGGAAGCATTACTGAGTCCAGCTTGATGCCAGTGAAAGTAGAACTTATCCCAAAGTATAAGGCTTAATCTCTGCCCTCAAAAAGTGTCCAGGCTAGTGGGGACACAAGACTAACCCACAGGAAACAATCAGAGGCTGATTCAAAGAAATATATGTTTAGATTCCAAGTGGTATGGAGCAGACCTTAAATACAACAGAAATTCTGCAATTGGTGGATTAAATTAGTCAGCCAGCTCTTAGTAGAGGGTGCACAACCCAAACTGGCTTGTTTTTTTTTTTTTTTGGAGACTGAATCTTACTCTGTTGCCCAGGCTGGAGTGCAATGGCGTGATCTCAGCTCACTACAAGCTCTGCCTCCTGGGTTAAAGCGATTCTCCTGCTTAAGCCTCCTGCGGAGCTGGGATTACCAGCATATGCCACCACGCTCAGCTAAGTTTTGTATTTTTAGTAGGCATGGGGTTTCACCATGTTGGCCAGGCTGGTCTCGAACTCCTGACCTCAAGTGATCTGCCTGCCTTGGCTTCCCAAAGTGCTGGGATTACAACCATGAGCCACCGTGCCCAGCCCCAAACTAGCTTTCAAGACAGGATACGTTTTGGAGACGCAGAATAAAAAAAAAAAAGAAAAAGAAAAGGGAATAAGATAATTATGAAAATTTAAACTAGCATTAAAAAACTTTTTATTACAGATCATTTCAATCATATAGAAAGTTACAGAAACCTCATGTGCTCATCACTTTATCAATTCATGGCCAATCTTGCTTTATTTATATATACCCTCCCCCACATTTCCCTACGTCCTGGATTATTTTGAAGCAAATCCCAGACGTTGTATCATTCTATCTGTAAATATCTCAGTATTTTACTAGCATTTTGATGTAAGCATGATCGAATTATACAGGTCAGTGCATGTTTCAAAAAAAAACAGTACAGGCCAGGCGCAGTGGCTCACGCCTGTAATCCCAGCACTTTGGAAGGCCAAGGAGGGCCGATTACCTGAGGTCAGGAGTTTCAGACGAGCCTGGCCAACATGGTGAAAACTTGTCTCTACTAAAAATGCAAAAATTAGCCGGGCATAGTGGCTGGTGCCTGTAATCCCAGCTACTCGGGAGGCTGAGGCACAAGAACGTCTGAACTGGGAAGCGGAGGTTTGCGTGAGCTGAGATTGCACCACTTTACTCCAGCCTGGACAATACAGTGACACTCTGTCTCAACAACAACAACAACAACAACAACAACAAAACAGTAAGAAGTTGAAAGTCTTGGCACAATAAAAAGATCCCACAAGCCTTAGCCAATGGCACATTTATTTTGTTCAACAACATCCCAGTACATCAGAAGAACCCCTAATGATTTTTTTTAGAGGAGGTTGAAATAAAATAGGTATGTCCAGAAGTGCATGCTTTTTGCTATAATGCTTGGACCTTAATGGAATGTCGGAAGTATATGGACAAACACTTGTCCCTGTACATCTGCTACACCTTAAGTATATTTCTTTAAGCTATTTTCAACGTAGATCAGAGTGGTATTTCAGGAAGACATGCCTTTCTTAAACCAGAGTCCAACGAAAGTGGTCAGTGGAATCTGACGATGGTGGGACAGTGTAGGGCAAGGAGGTAAAAGTAGAGCTGGGGAAGAGATAGAACAGGGTGGGAGCGGGAGGCAGATTGGGCATGGAGGCTCTCAAGGCTCTGGCTGGATGTGAAACTGAGTGGGAGGCAAAGAATGAAAGTGGAGCATGTTAATCTTGGAATGAGGATGAGTCATGCAGAAAATGAGACGCTTTCCCACTGATGCTCTGAATAATACCCCTTGACTGGGAAAAGAAACCAAATGAATATTGCTCTTGATGGCAGCGGAGATAGGGTACGGCATGCAAAGTGTGCAGGGGAAAATCAGGCACCTGTCCTTGCTCTTTCATTTTTCCTGGGTGACCTGAAGCAAGCCATTTAACCTCTCAAGTCACACTCCACATCCCAACAAAAGAGCAGTGAGGTTAGATTATCTCAGGGTCCCTTGAGACCTACAACATTCAACAATTCAATGAACTAAAATGGATTGTAGGGCAGACGTGGTGGCTCACGCCTGTAATCCCGACTGGGCTGACTGCTTGAGTCCAGGAGTTCAAGACCAGCCTGGGCAACACAGAGAGATCCCTCCCACCCCGTCTCTACAAAAAAAAAAAAAAAAAAAGGTATTGTGAAAGGGCAGGTAGATATCAATTTGGGGTGACTTTTCGATGGTGGCTGTAGGAAACAGCAATAGCAATTGAGACAACCTACACCATACATAAGCTATAATAAGGGGAAATAAAGTATGGCCCTTGCCCACATCTATCACGTTTGTATTTGTCAGTTACTCTATAAAGCAGTTTACATACATTATCTCACCTAATCCTTATAAAAACCCTATGAGGGGCTGGGAGTGGTGGCTCACGCCTGTAACGCCAGCACTTCGGGAGGCTGAGGTGGGTGGATCCCCTGAGGTCAGGAGTTCGAGACCAGCCTGACCAACACGGTGAAACCCCATCTCCACTAAAAAAACAAAATTAGCCAGGCGTGGTGGTGCATGCCTGTAATCCCACAGCTACTTGGGAGGCTGAGGCAGGAGAATCGCTTGAACCCGGGAGGTGGAGGTTGTGGTTAGCCAAGATTGTGCCATTGCACTGCAGTCTGGACAAGAGTGAAACTCCATCTCAAAAACAAAACAAACCCCTATGAGGTAGGTTCTAACATTATCACACTGCCACGAGGAAACTGAGGCAAGAGAGCATAAGTAATCTACCCAAAACATTGCCAGTAAATAGGAAAGCCAGGATTGAACTCAGATCTATCTAAATTCCAAACCCTTAACCATTGTACTGCATGCTCGCCTATTATACTAGAGTGAGTAGAATAACTATTAATATCTTGTATTTTATCATCCAATCAAAATCCAGAAACCTCCATTAAATATCTATCTAACCTAACAGCCAACTTGAAGGAGTTCCCACTGGCCAAATCTGGGACAAATTAAGCACCAAAATTAAGTCAGTAATGAATTATAAAGCACTGAAAAAAAATAGGCATTTGTGAGTCCTACTGATGATAGGTAAATAAGTAAATGGGGAGAAGGGAGGGCTCTTGCTTACAGCAGACTATTGAGAGTTGGCTAGGAAATGTGGAGGAACTGCTAGAGCCAAAACATCATCATTTTGGAAATCATTATAGTAAAGATGGGATCAGGGAGGAATTATCAATAGATGCTAAATCAAAGGAGGAAATGTTAAGAACAAGCTATTTGCATGGTCTTAAAAGTATCTCCCCAAAGACTGCTTATTAGTTCAAGGGGGAAAAAATTAATCACACAGTGGAGAAACTGGGCAACACCTTGACAGGGTGATAAAAATTTACATTTACCAGTAAGGGGCAGATGAAACTTGCATGCCTCCAGCATGATATCCTTAAAAGGACACATTGTTAATTTTTGCAATATTCTAGCCAAGAGTACCTAACAAACATCAGACAAATGCAAAATAGGAATGTTCTATTTTAAAAAAAAAAAAAAAAAAAAAAGGTGAGGGGCGGGCCGGGCATGGTGGCTCACGCCTGTAATCCCAGCACTTCGGGAGGCCGAGGTGGGCGGATCACAAGATCAGGAGATTGAGACCATCCTGGCTAACATGATGAAACCCTGTCTCTACTAAAAATACAAAAAGAAACTAGCTGGGCGTGGTGGCGGGTGCCTGTAGTCCCAGCTACCAGGGAGGCTGAGGCAGGAGAATGACATGAACCCAGGAGGCAGAGCTCACAGTGAGCCAAGATCACACCACTGCACTCCAGCCTGGGCAACAGAGCAAGACTCCATCTCAATAAATAAATAAATAAATAAAAATACAAAAGATGAGGGGCACTGTATTCTTAAAAAATGTCAACATCGTAAAAGACAAAGGGCCAGGTGTGGGGGCTTACACCTGTAATCCCAGCACTTTGGGAGGCTGAGGCGGGTGGATGGATCACTTGAGGCCAGGAGTTCATGACCATCCTGGACAACATGGTGAAACCTCATCTCTACTAAAAATACAAAAATTAGCCAGGTGTGGTGGCGCATGCCTATAGTCCCAGCCACTCAGGAGGCTGAGGATCGCTGGAACCCAGGAGGTGGAAGTTGCAGTGAGCCAGGATTGCGCAACTGCACTCCAGCCTGAGCAACAGAGCAAGACTCTGTCTCAAAAAAAAAAAAAAAAAAGACAAAGAAAGGCTATGGAGATGTTCCAGATTAAAGGAGGTAAAAGGGATAAGAAGGGATAAGACTACTAAATGTAAGACTGACCCTAAACTCAGTGCTGCACAGGAGTGGGGAGAAGAGGATAATGCTATAAAATACACCGTTAGATCAACTGACAACATTGGAATATAGGCAGTACCGATGTAAAATTGTGAGGCTGATAAATTTACTGTGGTTATGTAAGAGAATATTCCTATTTTTATTTTTATTTTTTTCTCTACTCCATGTGGAACAGGGCTAACTCATAGGCAATGTGCCCAGAGTTGGCCTATTCCTATTTTTATGAAATGCACACTAAGGTATTCAGAAGTGAAGGATCATGATGTATGTAACTTACCCTCATATGGTTCAAGAGAGAGAGAGAGAGGATGCAAAAATAGCTAAAGCAAATGGGATAAAATGCTACCAATAGGTAACACTAGGTAAAGGGTATATGTTTATCTTATCATTTTTTAATCCTTTTTACCTCCTCTTATCTTATCCTTTTTACCTCCTCTAATCTACGTAAAGGGATGTTTCTTGAAACTCATTCTAAGTTTGAGAATATGTCCAAATAATTTTCGGGGTTTTTCTGGTGAGTCTGATATCACATTACTGAGCGGTGGGCAGACCCTGAGTGATTTAGCATGTGTTGTTGTTGAGTCAGGGTTTTGCTCTGTTGCCCAGGCTGAAGTGCAGTGGCATGATCTCAGCTCACTGCAGCTTCTGCCTCCCTGGCTCAAGCGATCCTCCCACCTCAGCCTCCCAAGTTGCTGGGACCACAGGGGTTTTACCATGTTGCCCAGGCTGGTCTCAAACTCCTGAGTTCAAGCAATATGCCCGCTTCGGCCTCTAAAAGTGCTGAAATTCTGGGTGTGAGCCACTGGGCCTGGCCCAAGACCCCGCATTCTTGACTGGAGATGGGGAAGAATGCCCTGCATTAAGCCATGAGAATAACCGTCATCCAACAGGAGAAGTTCAAAGCACAGCTGGCTTCCTGTAGTTCAGGGGTTCACCAACCAATATGAGGAGTTACCTGGGTCACCAAGAAAACAGGCTCATAAGTAAACAAATAACAGAGTAATTCCACTGTGAGAAACACCAGGAAAACCAACATCTCCATATGTGTAAGGAAAATATCTCCAGGCATGGGCCTATAGCCTAATTATTTCAACACAAGTCTACCCAGCGGAAGGATTAGCCTGTTCAAGCTCACCTTTCATTTGAGATATATATGTGAAATCTACTGGAACTAGAAGGCTCATTGGTAGATGGGAAAGGCAAGGAACAAGTTGCTGTCTTTGATACAACACACACTAGGGCTTGAGGAAACTATGGAATGAGTAACAAATTAGTAGACAACTTTTGACAATAAGATTATTATTGTTGCCATAGACTTGAGTCACTACCATGTGCTAGACCCTGAGGATACAGAAAGATAAAAGCAATGATCCCTGTCCTCAAGTAACTTTGGGGAGCAGGGAGAGAGATACGCAAAAGGGATACATTACAGGGCAGCAAATGAAAAGTATACTTTATGGAATACGACAGTCAGGAAAAGCTATTGTGGGTGTGTGGCACCAAGAGAAGTGGTAGGGGTAGGGTTTTCATTCATTCACTCATTCACTCATTCATTCATTCAAGCATTCTTTCAATAAATATTTATTCAACTTTTTTTTTTTTTTTTTTTTTTTTTGAGACAGAATCTCACTCTGTCACCCAGGCTAGAGTGCGGTGTCACAATTTCGGCTCAGTGCAACCTCCGCCTTCCAGGTTTAAGTGATTTTCCTGTCTCAGCCTCCCAAGTAGCTGGGATTACAGATATGCGCCACCACGCCCAGCTAATATTTGTATTTTTAGTAGAAATGAGGTTTCTACTAAACCTCATTGGCCAGGCTGGTCTCAAACTGCTGACCTCATGTGATCTGCCGGCCTCAGCCTCCCAAAGTGCTAGGATTACAGGCATGAGCCACCACATCTGGCCTATTCAGCTTTTTAAACTGCACAGTACTGTGCAAACGCTTAAGGAGAACGATGAGATAAACATTCTGCGGGGAAAAGGAAGATATGTGTTCAGGTTCTTTAATAAGAACAGCTAAAATTTAGCTATTAAATATTTATTAGCTATGAAACCGTATTAGTTTCCTGTGGTGGCTATAACAAATTACTCCAAAATCAACCACTTAAAACAACAGAAATTTATTGTCTCAGAGTCCTGGAGGCCAGAAGTCTAAATTCAAGGTGTTGGCTGGGCCCTGCTCCCTCCAGAGGCAGAGGGAGGAATCCTGTCTTGCCTTTTCCAACTTCCGCTGGCTGGTGGCATTTTTTGGTTTGTGGCTGCCTCACTGCCATCTCTGCCCCAATCTTCACACGGTCTTCTCCTTTGTCCTTTGTAACTCTCTTATGAGGACACTTTTCACTGAATTTAGGGCCCACCTAGATCATCCAGGATGAGTGCTTCATCTCAAGTTACTTAATTACATCTGCAAAAGTCTCTTCCCAAATAAAGTAACATTCACAGATTTCAGAAATTAGGACACAGACATATCTTTTTGAAGGGTGTCATTCAACCCATTATAAGCCCTTTCCATGTGCCAGGCATTGTCCTAAGCATCTTACATGTATCAGCTCATCGGACTCATAACAAACCAATGAGATAGGTTATGAATTTGGTCCCCATTGGGAAAATGAAGACACAGAGCCATTGGGTAACTTGGAACCATCACTAAGGATAATTGGACATGAATGGAGAGCTTGTATTGAGGGGTCATGAGAGAGAACTTTGGATAGACAAGTTAAGGTCACATGTGGAATATTTTTAATACCTGAATAAAATATTGTACTTTATTCTTCAGCTAATGGGCAGGTACTGGGAGTTCTTGAGCAAGAGTAGCACGTGAATAATGATGCATGAGTATATTAATTGGAAAGGACTGTGTAAAATAGATTGAAGAAGAAAGGGGGAATGGAAACCTTATTAGGAAATGCTCACACAATTGCTAAGAATGATGATGTAGGCCTGGACCAGAGAGGTCTGGCTACAGAAACAGAAAGGAATACTTAATAGCTTGTCCCTCTTTTCATCCCAATGTGTGGAGCCAGACTCTTTTTTTCCATTAGACTTATCTCTTCCATCTTCCTATGTTGCATACCAGGAGGCAACTGAGAGATAAAACAATCTCCATTTGCTCCAGTTTAGCAGGCACAGGTTTTTCCATTAAGGACTGCACTCAAAATTTGGAGACATTTGCATGGGCAGAGCCTGGAAACACAATTCCTTATTATTTTGATTGTGGTTGCTTCTAAGGTAAAGACACTTTGAGGATAATGTCTCTCTTGATAATGTCAGCTCTGACTTTATGATGGAGTAACCCTCAAAGCCAACATAAAGCATAAGTAAAGTCACTATCAAGTATTCCCCAGGAATCGGCTGTAGAGACAGCTACGATGATGTTAGATCTTTGCTCTCTTCCTCCAGAATCAGCAGACAGGCAGAAAGAAATGTCTCTATTCTCACTTCCCACCTACACTTCTTGGTGACTACTGCTGGTGCTGCTCCTGCTGCAAGCTGAATATTAAACACGCTTATTCATTTTTAGTCTTTTAGGCTACCTTTGAGGATTTGTTTGGTAACACCTCATGTGAAAGACATTTCCTGTTGAATAATGGAAGGTTTGAGTGTGAGAGACCCCCAGCGGCACTCTGGGTCCTCAGTTACTAGTCAAGCTTCAGGAGCCATTAATGCTAGTCAGAGTAACAATATGTTGTCAAAAACCATAATTATTTTTCTCTAACACAGTGTAAGCAAAACCTGAAATGCTTCTCTGCACCTGGAATTTGATTGGTTTTTAAAAAGTGCTTTCCCATACGAATAAGACATTTGATTTCATTTAAAAATTAAATTAAAATCGCTCTGTCGCCCAGGCTGGAGTGCAGTGGCCGGATCTCAGCTCACTGCAAGCTCCCCCTCTCAGGTTCACGCCATTCTCCTGCCTCAGCCTCCCGAGTAGCTGGGACTGCAGGCGCCCGCCACCTCGCCCGGCTAGTTTTTTGTATTTTTTAGTAGAGACGGGGTTTCACCAGGTTAGACAGGATGGTCTCGATCTCCTGACCTTGTGATCCGCCCATCTCGGCCTCCCAAAGTGCTGGGATTACAGGCTTCAGCCACCGCGCCCAGCCAAAAAATTTAACATAGAAGTTACAAAAAGCTGAGAGTGGTGGCGAGGGCCTGTAATCCCAGCTGTCAGGACGCTGAGGCAGGAGAATCGCTTGAACCCGGGAGGCAGAGGCTGCAGTGAGCCAAGATGGCACCACTGTACTCCAGCCTGCATGATAGAGTGAGACTCAGTTTCAAAAAAAAAAAAAATTATTATAGAAGTGATGTCTGTTCATTTGAAAATAAAATTCAAAGTATGACAGATGAATACAAAACAAAAAGTAAAATAGGCCAGGTGCAGTGGTTCACGCCTATAATCCCAGCACTTCGGGAGGCTGAGGCTGGTGGATCGCTTGAGGTCAGGAGTTCAAGACTGGCCTGGCCAACATGGTAAAACCCTGTCTCTACTCAAAACACAAAAATTAGCCAGGTGTGGTGGCGCACGCCTGTAATTCCAGCTACTTGGGAGGCTGAGGCAGGAGAATGGCTTGAACCTGGGAGGTGGAGGTTGCAGTGAGCTGAGATCCCACTACTGTACTCTAGGCTGGGTGATAAAGTGAGACTCTGTCTCAAAAAAAAAAAAAAAAAGGTAAACTTAATAAATTGGTAAGTGTGAGGATACTTTTTAAAAATACTTTTTATATGAACTCCAGATAATATCCTCTCTCCAGAGTTAAAAAGTGTAGGCTTATAATGCCTGGGTACTCAAAATGTGTTCTGGGGGCCATATACATGGGCATCGCCTAGGAGCTTGTTAGAAATGCAAGCTCAGGTCCCACTGCTGGCCTATTGAATCAGAATCTGCATTTTCATGAGTTCCCAGGTGATTTGTGTGCACATTCAAGTACCAGAAGCACCAAACTTACAGACTGAGGGGATAGTATTTTTACTAACACTAGCCCTTTGAAGGATATTCAGGTTGTTAAAGAATTGAAAGTAAAAAATAGATAAAAGTGGGAGGCAGAAAAATTAACTAATTCTTCCTACAGAACTATGTGTGAATGGGACCCAATTTTGGAACACATCACTAGAGAATCCGAACTTGGAGTGACCTGTTAAAGAGGTGTCACTCACAAGTAGGCCACCTCCCCTTGGTCCTTATAGTAATTACAAATAAGAAAATCATAGAACCAGAAACTTTTAGAACTGAGATGAATGGTAAAATTTGTAGTAGTTGGTGCACATGAGGTCTCGAGCCTCTGACTGGGTTCGTTTCCCCCAAATTTGGGTATGAAATTAAAAATAAAAATGTTGGCTGGGCATGACGGCTCATGCCTGTAATCCCAGCACTTTGGGAGGCCAAGGCGGGTGGATAACCTGAGGTCGGGAGTTCAAGACCAGCCTGGCCAACATGGTGAAACCCCGTCTCTACTAAAAATATAAAAAATTAGCCTGGCGTGTTGGCAGGTGCCTGTAATCCCAGCTACTAGGGAGGCTGAGGCAGGAGAATCTCTTGAACCCAGGAGGCGAAGGTTGCAGAAAGCCAAGATCACACCATTGCACTCCAGCCTGGGCAACAGAGAGAGGCTCTGCCTCAACAACAACAAAAAAGTTGCAGGTGCAGTTAGGGCCTTGTATTCACAAGCTGTAGGGTCTTGAGCAAATTCCTTAACTTCTTGGGGTGTCAGTCCTTAATCTGTATCATCAGGAAGCTCAAGTAAGTGTTCTGAAAACTGTATGGGAACCTGGAATATTATCATGGCAGATTTCAAGGGTGAATCCCAGTTTCATCCAATAATTGCATGTTGTGTGAGATAATATCACAACAGAGGGGCGGTAGTCTACTTGAAGTAAAGAAAAAGTTAATTAACTAAAGAATGTGCCATGATGTTTTCTACACTCCAGAGGAAACAGAACCTCTGTTTCTGGTGTTCTAGTATAGATAGGAGATCATGGAGTTTCAGTAAGGACCTCTGGAATGAATGTATGAAATACCAAGTTGGTGGGAGCAGTGACTCACACTTATAATCCCAGCACTTTGGGAGGCCAAGGTGGGTGGATCTCCTGAGGTCAGAAGTTCAAGACCAGCCTGGCCAACATGGTGAAACCCCGTGTCTACTAAAAGAAAGAGAAAGAAAGAAAAGAAATACTAAGTTGGGAAAGGTAAATTTATCAACACTCATTCATTCAACAAGTATTTACTGAGTACCCTCCATGTGCCAAGCTGGCTAAGGACACAATGCTGAGCAAATGTACACACTGTCCTTGCCCTCACAGAGCTTACAATCCAATCAAATGCTTGGTTTAATGTAAAATTGCATCTTTGCTAAATGCCACAAAAGAGCCGGGCAATGAACTGAGAGAACTTGCTCTAGAACGATCTGACCTGGTCAGGGGAATCAGGGAAGACTTCCTGAGGAAGTGACCCTTGAGCTGACAGCTGAAGAATGAGCAAGAATTAATGTGGAGGCGAAGGGAGGAAAGAGTGTCCCGGGGTGAGAACACTGTGTACACAGGCCTTTTGGCAGGAGGGAGTGTGTGGATTCATGGTAGTCAGAAAGGCCAGTCCCCAATTTCTCTGGTGGAGTGACATCGTGAGGCTGGGGATGGCAGCCAGAGCCAGATCAGATCTGGTCCGGCCCTATGCCCCCAAGTTTGGTTCTCCTTCTCCTAGCACTGGGAGGCCACTGCAAGATCTCAGCCATGATGGCATGGGGGTGGTGGAGGATGTGTATTTTGCAAGGACTAGATCTGGATTTCAAAAAGATCACTCTGGCAGTAAAATGGAGTATAACTCAGGAACAGGAGGGCAGAGTGGCTGTTTGGAGAAAGGCAGGATACTTTTACAGTCTAGAAGAGAGCCTGGAAATGCTCCCTTCCACAGAAGTTCCAGCTCCTGCAGCCTAGTTCTGTCCTCATGCAACCTTCCTTCCGCGCGGTCTTGCCTACCAAGAGGGAAGGAGGAAGGACCTGTGCAATGAGCTTTCCCCCGAGACAGAGGAAGTGAACAAACTGGGAGTCCAGCTGGCAAATAAGTCCTTTCTGAGTCCATATGAATGAGTTTGCCTGGATGAAATAATTAAAAAGTAGTTTCTGAATTTGCAAGTTGAAAACTCAGCCCTGGATTCTTGGTGACCCCAAGTACAGGAGGCCTGAAAGGCCCTGTCTGAGAATATTCACTAGGCAGCTCCATCTCCTGTACTCACCTTTTAACTCCAGTTAAGAAGCTATCATGTACACTCCCTCACTGAAAAGATGTGGAAAATGAGGCCCAGAGAGGTTTAGCAACTTGTCCAACATCACACAGTAAGTTTTAAGGGCCATTCCCCAAACTATCATCCTAAAACTCATTAGGTGTGTGATCCTTTCAAAATGCTCTACTGGCCGGCATCTTTAGGGATGAGTAATGGAGAGAGTCATAAAAACGTACTTTTAAATTAAATTTTATTTTTTTCAAATTTTCTGTACATTGTACTTTAATTACCATCTCCAGCCCCAAGAGTAGAAGGGCTAAAGAAAGAATGGGCGGCCGGGCGTGGTGGCTCAAGCCTGTAATCCCAGCACTTTGGGAGGCCGAGGCGGGTGGATCACGAGGTCAGGAGATCGAGACTATCCTGGCTAACATGGTGAAACCCCGTCTCTACTAAAAATACAAAAAAAAAAACTAGCCGGACGTGGTGGTGGGCGCCTGTAGTCTCAGCTACTTGGGAGGCTGAGGCGGGAGAATGGCGTGAACCCGGGAGGCGGAGCTTGCAGTGAGCCGAGATCACGCCACTGCACTCCAGCCTGGGAGACACAGCGAGACTCCGTCTCAAAAAAAAAAAAAAAAAAAAAAAAAGAAAGAATGGGCATTCAGTCTAAAGTCTTAACACCGACTACATGAGCCTTCAACAGTTTGTGGTATTAATATTACATAGCACTGCACCCAAGATGTTCACAGAAGCTTTTAATGAGTGCTTCTGTATAGATAGCAGTGCCTTTATTTCTAGATTGAATTTCCAGGCATGACTGGAGAACTTAGACCCAGTTTTCAGGCTCCAAGAAAAATAAGTTCCTTTTGCTGCTAGCCCTCATCTGCTGTTCTTTTTTTTTTTGAGATGGAGTTTTGCGCTTGTCGCCCAGGCTGGAGTGCAATGGTGCTATCTCAGCTCACTGCAACCTCTGCCTCCCTGATTCAAGCGATTCTCCTGCCTCAGCCTCCCAAGTAGCTGGTTTTACAGGCATGCACCACCACGCCTGGCTAATTTTTGTATTTTTAGTAGAAACGGGGTTTCACCATATTGGCCAGGGTGGTCTTGAGCTCCTGACCTCAGGTGATCCACCAGCCTAGGCCTCCCAAAGTGCTGGGATTACAGGTGTGAACCACTGTGCCCGGCCTATTCTTTAAATTAGCAAACAAATATAAAAAGTCAGTGACTGTTCCCAGTCTCTCACTGTACAATTTCACTCTCTACACTGTTCCTGTTTCCCCTTTGCTTCTACGTGGGTTTCCTGCTCTGACCATTTCTTTCATATGGTTTCCCTCATACCTCTGAGACTTTAGTGCTATTTCTGGGCTTTATTGCTGCATTGTCACTTGTTTATTCTTTGTTCCACTGCCTGTTCCTTTGGGAGCAGCTGAAAAATCAAACCTTGGCCCTCATGTTGTTGGTAGAGATTTAACTTCATATTTGTAATAATTATTCATGTACTTTTTGAGAGATGTCCCCACCAGTTTTAAGCTTGAACATTAGACGTGATTTACTGTCAACCAAAGTCAAATATAACATGGTTTTCACATGGTTTTGTTATTTTATCTTTCCAAGCAAGGTACAGCTTTATACACTCATGATTTTTGATAACCAAAATTCAGAAGTATGTTTGTGTTTAGCAGTTTTTACAAGAATCCTACAAGATCTTTTTAAACTTTCATTAAAAGCAAGGAGAGGTCCAGAAGGCTTTGAGATTGCAGTTTGTCTGAAGCACTTGACTTTCATTCAAATTGGCAGTCCCTTTTCCAAAAAGAGCATTATTCTCTCATCTTTAAAGTATGCTGGGTTTAGTCAGTTTGGATACTAAGCAAGTTATCAGAAGATTTCTCAAACATTAAGAAGAGAAAGCCAAGCCATCTTACTCAACCCAGGGCCACAGCCTCCAGGGGTGTTGGTGAATAACAGTGTGGTATCCCTTCATTTTAATCTATTCCTGCCTGTGTTGACACTCTACTAGGACAACCAGATGAAAAGGGAAAAAACTCGAGTTGAGGTACCAAAGTCTTTTGCCTATACAATGCTAGAGGGAAACAAAGTTTGACTGAAGTGTTCTGCTGTGTGGTAAATGTTACTCTCTCCAGAGAACGTGATTATAACTTCTCTACAACCTGGAAAAGGTACTCCCTGCCCCCTCCGCCCCGACCCAACCACCCACCGGGAGGGAATAAAGCACATTGTCTGGGAAATGGCTGAAATGCAGGCACAAAGTAGGTTTTCAGAAGTGGCTATGAGATGAGCCTATTTTTATATGGATCTAAAAATCTCCCAATTTAGTCTGTTTAGTTATTGAAGGATTGCTATTGCGTTTGCAAAGCAAACTTTTACATCTTGCAAATCCCTGACTTTTACATCTTCTTATGGGTTCTTCTTTGGGTATCAAATCCTCACATTTGGAGGAATGTATTTTTTAAATAAAGCGGGGCACAGCAGCCCTCAGTAGAAAGCAAAATAGTCTTCCAACTGCCTCTAGGCCATTTCCATGAGGGTATCTTGACCCATAAGTGGCTCCCCAATTTCTATATATGAGGGGCTAGTTGATAGGATGTTTGAAGCTGTGTTTACATATGTTCAGAAAAATGTCACGTGCCCATATCAAAGGAGAGGAAGTTATGGAAGTCCTAAACCCATTAATCCACCCTTTAGCACTGCCCAAACCCAGACTTCACTTCAAATTAAGCACATTAAAAATGGAGTTCATATTTTCTCCTAAAAATCAGCTTCTTGGCCTCCCTTCCCAACTTCCTCACCTGTTTAAGGTAGTATTTTCCCTGTCAGGTTAGAAACATTGTAACTATCTTTGTTCTCCTACCTAGCTTTCTCCTTCCCAATACCCAATTAATCATCAAATTCTATCATTTTTTTCTTTATAATGTCTTGGAAATCTTCCTCCATTCTTTATATTCCAGCAAAACAGAAACACAAGGTGAGGATCCAGCTCTCCAGTCTGGATGGGGAGACTTGAAACATACCACATACAAGTGAAAAAAATTTTATAGGAATTACAAGAATACCAAAACAATACAAAATAACAGCTCCAAACAAGCCTTGTATACACATCTCCAGGCAATAGCTGGCACTGTATTTGTCCAGTAGCAATCTAGGGCATTGGGGGGGGGGGTCCTTCTGCTGCCCAGGGGCTGTGGTGAGGCCTTTCGGGTCCAGCTTAAGCCACTCTGATTCCAGCCACCACCCCACCTTAGATGGGGAAGCTGTTCCTTTCCAGATCAATTCATCTCCACCCACAACACAGTGCTTATATATTCAGTCTAAAACAGTTAGCACAATTTATCAAGAGTATTCCATCGTAATTTTAAAATGTCATGTTTGTATTTTACCTCCACCTGGACAGAAGCTCGTTCTTTTGTATTCTTACTGCCCCTCCCCCTCCCCATAGCAACCAGCACAAGATTCCGCCGTGTGTAGTCTATAAATAAATGTTAAATCATAGAGCCTTAGAATTTTGGAGTCAGACGGGGATCTTCAGAGTTGCATTTGTCCAATCCTTTATAGATGGGGAAACAGGTCTAGAGAGATTAGGTGACTTGCTCAAAGCCACACAGCTGGCTATTGACAGGGCAAGGAGCAGAGCCCAGGTTTCTCCTGCCTGAAGTCTGTACCCTAAACTGTCCTTAGATAATCAATCAGTGACAGAGACACCTGAGTTCACACAAGGTCTCCAGGGGTTGATGACGATAGGAGAAACTGGCTTTCCCGAAACATGTACAAAGATTCGGTCCACGCCCCTAGCAGACCTTCGGGAGGACTAACTCCTCAGCTCGGCGTCCAGCAGAGTACCAAGTTACGGCCGCACTCGTTTATGCGTCTGTCGGCCTCCTCCGACAGGACCAAGTACTCGAGGGCCCCGCGCGCAGGGGATCCCCTCCGGCCCCTCCCCCGCCGCCGAACTGTCACACAGCCTCCGCGCGGCCCGCCCCCACGTGGACTCGGCTCGGAGGATCAAAGTCTGCAGCCCGGCCCCCGCAGGTGTGCTGGGAGCTGCGATGGTCCGCAGCGCAGAAGCCAGGACTCCGCCACACCCGAGGGGACCCGGCCCGCCCCTCCCCCTCCCGCTGCACGCGGCCCGCGCCCCCAATTCGCCCGCCGCTGCACCCGGCCACGGCCCCCCGGCCCACGCCCGGCTCCGGGAGGAAAAGGCCCCGCCCCCATCTGTTGGAGCCGCGACCCCGCCCCCTTCCCGCCCCTCCGAGGCTACATCCATTAGTGAGCGTGGCTGGGCGGGACGCCGAGGCTGTCGTGAGGGGGTCCTGACCAATGGGGAAGCGTGCCGGGCCTGGTGGGCGGGGCGTCAAGGCCTTGTCACGCTCGGGTCCGTGTGAAAACGGGGGTTCCGAGTGCAAAGCAAAGTTTTTTTGTAAACCGTCTGCAAAGGCGGGGGGGCGAAGAAGGCGCCCGAGACCGGGCCGAGTGCAGCTCCCGTGGCCGCCGCCTCCTCTCTAGCTCCTTAGCCATCCGCTCCTCAGTCCAGCCGCCGCGGAGGAGACCAGCAAGCAGAGCCCTCAGATGCTCGGAGCTTTCTCGGCGCGAAGCTGCCCGTTGCCCTCGCCTGCCGCCCTCGCCCGCCGCCCTCCTGCTCCTGCTCCGGCTCCGACTCTTGGTACCCCGCTCCGGGAGCCCAGCTCCCCGCCACCGCCGCCGCCTGGGTGTGGGGGCTGCTGGGGCTGAGCCGGGCCTCGGCGCCGGCTCTGAGGACGGACGCCTGAGGAGCTGCGCGGCGCTGCGCCGCCGGCTGGCGGAGGACGCCCACAGGCGCGGGGCTCGGCGGCTTGACCCGGGCTTGTCCCCGTGCGGCCGCGGGGGCCCCTCAGCGGTTTCCCGAACGGCCCGACTCGGGCGCTCCTCAGTGTCGCGGTCGCCTACCCTCCGCCCCCCGCCAACGCCGCCGCCACACCAGTCTCCGGGCCGGGCTCGGCGGGCCCCGCAGCCGCAGCCATGGGGTGCTGGGGTCGGAACCGGGGCCGGCTGCTGTGCATGCTGGCGCTGACCTTCATGTTCATGGTGCTGGAGGTGGTGGTGAGCCGGGTGACCTCGTCGCTGGCGATGCTCTCCGACTCCTTCCACATGCTGTCGGACGTGCTGGCGCTGGTGGTGGCGCTGGTGGCCGAGCGCTTCGCCCGGCGGACCCACGCCACCCAGAAGAACACGTTCGGCTGGATCCGAGCCGAGGTGATGGGGGCTCTGGTGAACGCCATCTTCCTGACCGGCCTCTGCTTCGCCATCCTGCTGGAGGCCATCGAGCGCTTCGTCGAGCCGCACGAGATGCAGCAGCCGCTGGTGGTCCTTGGGGTCGGCGTGGCCGGGCTGCTGGTCAACGTGCTGGGGCTCTGCCTCTTCCACCATCACAGCGGCTTCAGCCAGGACTCCGGCCACGGCCACTCGCACGGGAGTCACGGCCACGGCCACGGCCTCCCCAAGGGGCCCCGCGTTAAGAGCAGCCGCCCCGGGAGCAGCGACATCAACGTGGCCCCGGGCGAGCAGGGTCCCGACCAGGAGGAGACCAACACCCTGGTGGCCAATACCAGCAACTCCAACGGGCTGAAACTGGACCCCGCAGGTGAGCCGGGAAAGTCGCTGCCTCAGGTGGTTGGGTTTGGGGAGCCCAGAGCCTCGCCTGGGCTTCGGCGGGGTGGCCCGCACGCCCCCTGCTGCCCGAGCGGGCCTGCGCCGCGCCGCCCCTGCCTGCTCCCTCCCCGTCCTGCACACGCCCCGCTGCTTCAGGAAATCAGAACCCCCTCTGCCGGGTGCAAGGAGCCGGGACGCGTCTGGCATATTTGTAGGTGGGGCCTGTGGGTCAGACCCTAAGGAAAAGGGTCAGGAGGTGACCATCATCCCGCTGCAGTCCACACCCGCACTTGGCTGTCTTTACAGACTGCAGCAACTTTGCTGGAGACTTGTCTGGTTATGGTTATAACAGAATCAGAAATGCTTCCCAATTCAATTCCTTGGCCCTCTTGGGAAACGGAAAGAATCCCCAATTCGTCCCCGGTTGTTGGGTGCTGGAAACCTTGCTCTGCCAGAGTACTTCTTATGCCCATTGAGCTCCGTTTCATAATATGCATTAGAGTATGTAAACCCTGGTTAAAGGTTTCTTTTATGAACAGCAGTGTATGCTTCAGCTAATTGATCCCTAATCTTGGAAATCATAGATTTAGGACTTGTCTGGGCATGTTTAACATTTTGTTAGGACTTTTCATAATCGTACTGAACTAAAAGTGATGGTAATTTATTCATCTTATATTTTGAGTGGATGCTTTTTATATTTAACATTAAGTGCTTTTGAAGGAAATTTGGAAAATAAATGTTGAAAGAAAGGAGATGGAAATGACTCAACCAATGTCCTACTACGCAGGCTCAATGGTGCTTAACAATTTGGTCTTATTTCCTTCACTTACGTTTATTTACCTTGTATCATTATAAATACTGCTACATAATTTTCCTTTCCAAGTGCAGAATATCAGGTTAGTGAAATTGTACATTGGACAGATTTAATAAGTAATTGGTTTTCCTCTCACTCCACTCAGCAAGGTGTTATTCCAAAGAAAATTAAGTTTCTCTGGTGTGTAATTTCTTGAAAAGATCAATACTTTTTGTTTAAAAGTAGGGGAGGTAGTCATTTAGTTTCAATTTTTCTAATAATCTCTGTGATTATTGATTTATATTGTTGATTTGTCAGTTTTTAAACCCCCTCTACCAAGAAACTTTTGTATTCATAATAAAAGTTTAAAAGTTAAAATTGGTTTTATTCTCAAGCAATTGGCCTCAGTGACAAAGAGTGACTAGAGAGTGCCCAAGTGTCAAATCAGGTATTTTGTATTAGTAGACTTATTCCTAGCTGCATTTAATTTTGGTGTTAGCACTCAATTTTATGTTTTCCTTTGTATAGGCCATAAAGTATAGCAGAATGTTTGCAAGACTCCACCCCCATAGAAAAGATACTCTTTTGGAGAGGAGGAGGCAGGAGAGTGGTTAGGAGGGTGAAGAATCTGTATCACAATTACTTAATTTAGCCCTGGCCATTATGTCCTGGCTGGTTCCCAGAATGTCGATTTATATTAAATTGCTCTGGGCATATTTTTTTTTAACTGTACTTTGTGAAAAAATTTTCACCTTCATCACCACTTAAAAAGAATTAGACGAGGATGTTTATATAAACACTTTAAATGTATTTGCTATAAAATTTTTATTTCTTTGTAGACCCAGAAAAACCCAGAAGTGGTGATACAGTGGAAGTACAAGTGAATGGAAATCTTATCAGAGAGCCTGACCATGTGGAACTGGAAGAAGATAGGGCTGGACAACTTAACATGCGTGGAGTTTTTCTGCATGTCCTTGGAGATGCCTTGGGTTCAGTGATTGTAGTAGTAAATGCTTTAGTCTTTTACTTTTCTTGGAAAGGTTGTTCTGAAGGGGATTTTTGTGTGAACCCGTGTTTCCCTGACCCCTGCAAAGCATTTGTAGAAATAATTAATAGTACTCATGCATCAGTTTATGAGGCTGGTCCTTGCTGGGTGCTATATTTAGATCCAACTCTTTGTGTTGTAATGGTTTGTATACTTCTTTACACAACCTATCCATTACTTAAGGAATCTGCTCTTATTCTTCTACAAACTGTTCCTAAACAAATTGATATCAGAAATTTGATAAAAGAACTTCGAAATGTTGAAGGAGTTGAGGAAGTTCATGAATTACATGTTTGGCAGCTTGCTGGAAGCAGAATCATTGCCACTGCTCACATAAAATGTGAAGATCCAACATCATACATGGAGGTGGCTAAAACCATTAAAGACGTTTTTCATAATCACGGAATTCATGCTACTACCATTCAGCCTGAATTTGCTAGTGTAGGCTCTAAATCAAGTGTAGTCCCGTGTGAACTTGCCTGCAGAACTCAGTGTGCTTTGAAGCAATGTTGTGGGACACTACCACAAGCCCATTCTGGAAAGGATGCAGAAAAGACCCCAACAGTTAGCATTTCTTGTTTAGAACTTAGTAACAATCTAGAGAAGAAACCCAGGAGGACTAAAGCCGAAAACATCCCTGCTGTTGTGATAGAGATTAAAAACATGCCAAACAAACAACCTGAATCATCTTTGTGAGTCTTGAAAAAGATGTGATATTTGACTTTTGCTTTAAACTGCAAGAGGAAAAAGACTCCATTGAAATTCTAAGTTTGCCAAGTAGTGTAATTGAAGTCCTTGTCTGGTCACACAGTTTAATTCTATTTTTGTAAGAACATAATGGGACTGCATAACAGAGTTCTATATTACAACTTTGTGATTATTAGTACAGAGTACAGCTATGCTGTGACTGTTTTGGAAAGCCAGTTTTAACACTATGTTACATTTTTGTTTAAAGTAAGTTAAACCTTATATAACATAATGACATTTGATTTCTGGATTTTTCCCATGATAAAAATTAGGGGGATAAATAAAATTGTTACTGGAATTTCTCTGCTTTTCTTTTCCCCCAGTGTTACACTTTCTTAGAATTATAACTGATAGAACTTTAAAATCATCAACAGTTTGTTTCCTTTGACATTTTAGGTAATATTGCCCTTTGAGATCATTACATAGCATAATGGCAGCATATTTTAAGAGTGACTCATGGCTATTAGTAGGAAATAAGATCAGTTACTATCCTGTATTCTGTATTGCTGACTATTAAACAGTAAGATAATTAACAAATTGAACTACAGTTTACACACAATAGGGCAAACGGGGTAGTAAGAGCAGGGAAGAAAGTTTACCAAACTAAATATTTAGGTTATTGTATGATAATATTGAGACTACATTTCTAAATTATTTTGAGAATTTCAACTTTTTATTCTACCAAAGTTAATCTGAAACTTGGACATGTTCACCAGCATTACTTTCTTTGAAAGATTGGTATAAAAACATTGAGCTGCAAGTTTACTCACAAAATATTAAAGTATTTTTAAGGATGTTGACACCTAATAATTACATGCTAAATGCAAACTATTAATGTAATCTTTTAAACCGGGTGTTTGAAAAGAAATTTTCAAAGTCATCTCGTGATAACCAATCATGAATGGATTTAAATGGAGCTTTTTGAGCACAACCAGCAATGCTTGTGCTTTCTAAGAGCCACTGAATTGAGAGAAAAGAAAACCGGAAGGTTAATGCAGTTTGGATATTAAATTCTTAGAGAGCAAAATTAATAATTAAAGCAAAATTAATTAAGATTTTGTAAGTCATCCTGTCTTCACATACTCAGATCTTCCAATAGTGGCTTATTTTGCAAGATGCCACAATATCTACACAGAAAATTGTTTGTGGCTATTTCATTATTGCTATAGATTTCAAATCCAACACAAATATTATTTAAGGGTGTTTAAGTTATATTTTTCTTGATAGAGGGTATACTTTGTGACGAAATTAGATTTTTGTCCTTGAAAGGATGAATATTAGTATCAGTTATGTATAGCTCTATTTTTCTAGAAACAAGGTATTCTGACTACTTAACTTTTATAGCTGACTACTTTTGGGATGGCTATGTTTTGGGATTTAAAATAGTTCATTGTTTAATGGGTTGTAAGAGGGAAAAGTGTTAGGATTTGACAGTTAACTTTTTAAAGGGATGATCTTTTGTGGTGTGTGTTTTTCCTAGTATAAGCCTATTGCTGGCAATGGGCCTATTTAAGAACAGCTGATTTTTTCCAATGAAAATATGGTAATTTTAGGAACACAGTTTGTAAGTTCACATTTACTATAATGGGCCAAAACCATAACCTGCCAGTTTGCAATACATCTTGATCTTTTAATATTCTTATCTGATATTGTGTAATTCAATTCCTAAACTGATAGTTACCATGAATTTTGCGAAAAGGCTTGGGAGGTTTTTTTTTAAACGTGAAATTGAGGGATCTCATCTGGGCGAACGAGAAGAGAAAGCTGTGAATTGTATTGTATCATGTACATTCCTGATTTAATATTTTACAGAACATTTTATTCAGATATCAATTTGTTATATAAACATTTCAGCAATGATACAAAGATAACTGATAAAATATATTACATTCAATGAGGTTTTCTTTTACAAATGCTCTACTCGAGGTCTGTGTCTTAAAGATGGTATAACGCCTAAGTGTAAGACATCAACTGAATGAGGATTTTAAAAAATGGTATATAAGCATGAGACAAGGGCTATGTTTGTTTTTCAAAAGTGCTTTGAAGATAACAGCCTTTAGGTTTTAGTTATTTCACTTTTCATAATTTTTAAGTAGCTTATATATAACGGTGGTACCATAGGATTTTCTTTTTTCAAATGACTGTCAGCAAAAACAGTGGGCACTGACTCAACCTTCTGAGTTTTAGCGGAGAATTATTTATTTCTTTACAATGCACTTTCTAACCCATTTTAGCTATATTAGCATTATCTTTAAAAAAAAAAAGACATGCTTTTGTATTTAAATATTGTAGGATTTAAGTGTCTTTCTCAAAATAGCTTATTCCTTTCTGAAAGAAAATGAGGGAAGTACTCTGAATTATTAGGAGACTTAAACCCAATATTTAAATATGCTATTTTATAACACTGCATCAGTTTTAGGAGTTGCATCTCTCCTGCTGGCTCTTTTATATTTGAGCAAGATCAGTATAGAATATGTGTTTAGAAACTTGTCTGTTGTCCCAGTTTAGTGAAAAGGAGGTGCTGCATGTGCCTGAATTAAAACCAAGAAATTTTTCCAAGCCAAATGCAGCCTTAGTGATGAGAGATTTAATTCTCCATTGTCACCTTTTAGCTTTTATGATTGCTTAGTTTTTTCTGAAGGATGTCTGCATTGTAAAACTGTGGACTAGAACCTAAAAAACAGAATCCTCAAAAACTTTGCTATATGTGTTTTAACATTTTAGAGAACAGTATGTTGAATAACTAAGGTATGTAACTTGAATAGGAAAAATGTCCATCAAATGCACCTTGGAAAATCACAGTAGGTAGAAGGCTATGTTAACCGTTCGTGTCTTATTAACATCCTTAAGTTAATTTTGAATTTTTGACAGTTTTGAGGGAAAAGACGTATGGAACCTAATGTGAAGTATTTCGTATGTTAACTGGTGTTGAGTTGAAGATTTTTACTGTGTATAAGCAGATATCATTTGAATGATAAAAATGTCATTAACCTGCTGTCTTAAGATGTTCACACAAATATGGAGAGTAATTCTACAATATAAAAATATTTATTTTAATACTGAGTTTCAGTTAAGTCATAAACAGTGTTAAAACTCTTGGGAAGGTGTAGGGGTTTTTTGTTTGTCATTTTTAAAATTGAAACTGTGTCATACAGTGTTTCATGTCTCTGAAATTGGGATTATAATAGCACTATTTTGATGTAGCTCTACCGATACTATGTGGTAATGCTATTTTGTTTTACTAACAAGCTCTGGAATATTTAGCAGTCATTTTCACTGGCACAAGAGCCTTTTGTATGTTATTCAATTTAAACTTTTAAACCAAAAATTTTATGGTCCAGTGTCTTTGGCAAAAAGATGCTGGAGGGAATGTAACATACAATTAATATGTGGTTATATATATATATATATATATATATAAAGACACAAATTGCCATGTTATGGTCCTGCCTTGAAACAGCACAATGAAGTGTATCAGTATATTCTGTGATTATGAAACTTCCATGTTGTGTTGTTTTGTGTCTGCTGTTGCCTGTCCTTTGGGCCAGATGTGGCGCAGTTAAATGCAGTTATCATCTCATTAAATACAGATGCAGATAAAATATCTTTAGTGCTGCAACATTTTACCTTTTTGTATGTTTTAATGACTGTGTGTTATTTTCCAAAGCTGTTCCTACCTCACCATGAGGCTTTATGGATTGTTATGTATTATAAATGTTCTATATGAGACAGACTACTGTGTTTCTTCTCATTTATTAAAAGTTAAGTAGAAAAATAAACTAATTTTAATATCTACTTCATTCGTGCATATGGCCTCCCCTCCTATACTAGGCTTAGTTACGTAGAGAGTTGGATTTCAGAAAATTGAAAGAGAAATTTCAGTTTAACGCAAATGTTGCAAGTGTACAGAGTGACTAGGTTACAAGATGGGTGTGGAAGAAAATGTAAGCAAAATTGTAATTAAAAATTGAAAGGGTAACACTGCAAAAGTTCACTAATATGAAATACTCAGTGACTTTGAATTTTATTATAAGCATTAAGCTTATAGATTATATAGTTATGGTTAACCTGCTTTTGGCGCTTGCTATTTTTTATTTATAGGCATAGTTACTAATAAGGTTTATTAAATATTTTACACCTGTAAATCATCTAAAATTCTTAACCCAATAGTATATTATTGTGGTTCTATGAGCCTCAGGACTATCACAAATGTAGACTCATTAAAAAAATTCATTAAAGAACTTGTATTTTGGACTGTGAGACAACAGTTGAAAAAATCAATTGACAATAAATGGCAGTAGATAAAGGAATTGATCTATATACAGTAGATATTCCAAAGAGGAGGTGAAAAATATTTGGAAAGGATTATGTAGGTTAAAATGGAAAGGAGTAGGGTTTGAAAGGCAAGGAAGCAGGAATGGTGGTATAAAGATAAAGAGTTGGGGGCCTGGGCAGGGTGGCTCATGCCTGTAATCCCAACACTTTGGGAGGCTGACGTGGGTCAGATCCACTTGAGCTCAGGAGCTCAAGACCAGCCTGGGCAACATGGTAAAACCAGGTCTCTACAAAATAATAATAATAATAATGCAAAAATTAGCCAGGGCTGGGCATTGTGGCTTACGCCTCTAATCCCAGCAGTTTGGGAGGCCAAGGCAGGTGGATAACCTGAGGCCAGGAGTTTGAGACCAGCCTGGCCAACATGTGGAAACCCCATCTCTACTAAAAATACAAAAATTAGCCAGATGTGGTGATGCACACCTGTAGTCCCAGCTACTCAGGAGGCTGAGGTGGGAGGATCACTAGAGCTGGGGAGATGGAGTTTGCAGTGAGCCAAGATAGCGCCACTGCACTCCAGCCTGGGTAACAGCTCAACCCAGTCTCAAAAAAAAAAAAAAGGGGTTGAGGTATATAAAGAGATTATAAAGGTTAAAAGTGTCATGACAACCACTTTAAATGTGGTTTCATAGGAAAGGAGGAGACTACCAATTTCACTATCAATAATTTTTTAGTAGATAAGTGAGAAAGTGGGAAAGGTACTCTACATATTTGGAATGACATGTGTAGGCAAAGTGAGACAGGAAGACAAATCAGTTTACCACATAGTTCAATGCTAAAAGCCAAATACACATGTCCACATGTACATATACTACATTTCAATTGATTCCACACACACATTCTTATACTTTAACATTTCTGAAATCAGAATGCATAGTACAATCAGTGTTATCTTACAATTGCTGTTGGCCAAACTTTTTTCTTATCTCAATGTGTCTATTGTTCAGGGTTCAGAAAAGAATTATCTTCCCAGGCAATATGGTCTTTCAAAAGACTATATGACAATATTCCCTGAAATTTCATGTACTGTGCATTGCACATTTAGATGAAAGCTGTTCCTTGAATTGGATAAAAATAATGAAAAAAGAAAGTCAAGTAACATTGCTTTTAAATAATTTCATAGACATTTCTGAGCCTTCAGAATTGACCATCATTTCCCCCCCGATTACTCTATTCAACCTTTTTTGTTGTTATTAGTTTTGCTCTGTCGAGCTGCTGGAGTGCAGTGGCGCCATCTCAGCTCACTGCAACCTCCACCTCCTGGGTTCAAGGGATTCTCCTGCCTCAGCCTCTCAGGTAGCTGGACTACGCCCAGCTAATTTTTTCTATTTTTAGTAGAGACAGGGTTTCACCATGTTGCCCAGGCTGGTTTCGAACTCCTGAGCTCAGATGATCCGCCCCCTACAGCCTCCCAAAGTGCTAGGATTTCAGGTGTGAGCCACCACACCCAGCTCAGCCTTTTTTCTTTTAAAGCAAGAAATTTGTGGCACTTTGTTCTTGTTTTAAAACCAGTTTCACTTCTAGATTATAAACTGTATTCGGTCAAAACTATGTCTTTTCCATATTTATTTCCTAAGGTTATAGCACAGGGACCAGCACATTGTAGGTATTCAAAGGTGTTTGGAATATTGAGGAATGGTGGGAAAGGAAAAATATATACAGTAGTTACACTATTAATAGATAAGATACACTGAGCACTAACGTTTTTTTTTTTTCTTTTTCTTTTTTTTTTTTTTTTTTTTGAGACAGAGTCTGACTCTGTTGCCCAGGGTGGAGTGCAGTGGCGGGATCTTGGCTCACTACAACCTCTGCCTCCTGGGTTCAAGCGATCCTCCCACCTCAGTCTCCTGGAGTAGCTGGGACTACAGGCACCCACCACCATGCCTGGCTAATTTTTGTATTTTTTTGTAGAGATGCAGTTTTGCAAATATACTGGGCACTTCTGATCACTTACTACTGAGCACTTACTACATATAAGGCACATATGTTTTCATGTATCCCTACAAACCATTAGGTGTATTCCTTTATTCCCTTTATTTTACAGACAAACAGATATTAAAGCATATAGTCTTTACCTCAAGTCATATAGTTGGTCAGTGATGGATGGAGCCAGAACTGGAACTCAGCAAAAGATCTAGGCCTCTGCAAGTCACTTGCATTCCCACCACTGTGGACTTTTCAACAACCCACAACCCACTTAAGTAAATTCAAAATGTTCTTTCTAATTTTCATCCAATGAGCAGCAATAGACAAAGCATAAGCACTGAGTACTAGCAAAGCAGGGGAACCAAAAGAAATAAGAAAAGTAATTTTTATACAAAAGTTAGCCAGGCATGGTGGCAGGCACCTGTAATCCCAGCTACTCAGGAGGCTGAGGCCAGAGGATCCCTTGAACCAGGAGGTGGAGGTTGCAGTGAGTTGAGATTGCGCCACTGCACTCCAGCCTGGGTGACAGAGCAAGACTTTGTCTAATAAATAAATAAGCACATAAATAAAATAATTTTCAGAACATTTAGTATTTATTTTTTTAAAAAACAACAAAATATTCAGAAATCAGAACTTTCTTACCTAAATTAGACCTTCTTAAGTTATGGTTTGGTAGCATTTATTTTTAATTACATAAGGGAGAGAAATTACAATTTTTTAAGGATTTAGGGCCTCTCTTGGTTTTAATCCAGCCTTGTGGACAAGTAGCATTCTTTACAAACTAGTATTGTTTTCACCTAATATTGTCTGGCTGGCTTAAATATCCTTAGGGTTACACTGAAAACAGTGAGTCTTTGGGGGCATGAGGAGTAGAGGTGATTGAGGTAAATGTGGATGAGGAGACTAAGGGAGAAGACCATCCACTTTTCAACAGGGGTGCTATTAGCATTTGCGTGAGACCATCAGTGCAGAAATATCCCACGCATTGAGTTTAACAACTCTGGCTTACTTCTACACGAATGCCTGTAGCTGTCGCTTTTCACTCCCCATCATCAAGACACCCCAACTATTTCAAATGTCTCCTAGAGAGGCGGTATTGCCCTGCTAGAAACCATAGATGGCCAATCCAGTGGGTCCTCTTTCAGTCTCTCCCACAGGAACCAGACACTACATCTAGTCCTTTCCTTTTACAGAGATATTTGTGTTTTGTATGAACATCAGTTCCATCTTTAAGTCCAGGAATTGTGATTCCATGCCTTGATAGTCAAATTGAAAATCTGAAGTTTTGATGTCTGAGGTTCATAACCTCTGATACAATGATCACTATAGCACAAGGTAGCCAGGAGCTCCTCTGATCTGTTAGGATGATTCTTCTGTCCAAGAAAACAGTGCAGATACGGCCTTCTGAATTGGCCATGGAAACCCTGGGTTAGTTCTTTTGAAATATAAAGTAAAAATGTGTTTCTGGCTTTATAAAAGAGGTTCAAAACCAGGGCCTTCTATTAAAACACAAATTTAAATATTTGCATCAAAACTTAGGGCCAGACGCGGTGGCTTATGCCCATAATCCTAGCACTTTGGGAAGCAAAGGCAGGTGGATCACTTGAGCCCTGAAGTTCGAGACTGGCCTGGGCTCTTCTTTATTCTCTCTACGTTTTCTCTTTTTGTTCCAGTCAGAGCCTCCCGAGGAACACAGCTCTGCTGATGCCTATGTTTATTCCATAGACTCATTTGGACTTATGACCTCTAGCACTTTACAATAATAAATTTGTCCTGTTTTAAGCCACTAAAGTTGTGGTAATTTGTTACAACAGCAATAAGAAATTGATATACGTATATTCTCACATAAACACTAAATTTTAATATTATTATTAAGACAACTTCTCTCTTTAGAGTTCAATTGTAAATGGTGGTATAACAGTTTTTGTTGTTGTTGTTGTTGTTGTTGTTTTTGACATAGGGTCTCACTCTGTAGCCCAGGCTGCAGTGCAGTGGTGTGATCTCCGCTCATGGCAGCCTCGCCTCCCGGGTTCAAGCAATTCTCCCACCTCTAGTCCCCTGACTAGCTGGGACCACAGGCATGCACCACCATGCATGGATAATTTTTATATTTTTTTGGTAGAGATGCGGTTTCACCATGTTGCCCAGGCTGGTCTTGAACTCCTGATCTCAAGTGGTCTTCCTGCCTCAGCCTCCCAAAGTGCTGGGATTACAGGCATGAGCCACTTCTCTGGTGGTACAACATTTTGTTTAATGCTTATGCAACAATTTATGTTGCATAAGTAAGTTCATGAAACATTGATTTGTGGTTTTAAGGTAGGAAGGAGAGGTTAAGGTTAAATAGTGAAATACAATAAGCAATTTTCTTTATACATGTGGTCGTGTGGTGAGATATCAAGCTTAAGGGGCAAATCCTTAAGGGATTTGGTGGGAGCCCAAGCTTCCTCAATGAGCCCCAGTCTGAACTCAGAGCTTCTGTGAGAACTCCCTCATCCTCTGTATTAGAGACAGTCATCCTGAAACCCCCTGAGGCCTCCTGAGGCCTCCTGAGATCTCTGTGAAGTGGCATTCACCATAGAAAGCTCTTCTTAGATTTTCTTTTTTGTCCCATTTCAAGTCTGCCCCTCCTCCTTTCCTCCTTCATCCTTTATCCTGTTCTTCCAACCCCCATGCCTATTAGGCATAAGACCTTGGCATACTGGTTACCTCTTGGACTCTCAGTTTTCAAGTCTGTGAAATATTGAAAATGCATTCTTTATAGAATGCATTGCGAGGACTACATGAAACCAAAAAATCTTCCAATTCCCTTGTGAAGATTACATGTGGCAAAAAACTAAAATTTATCTACCACATGTGTCCTAGAACTGTGATAAATGTTTTAGCCCATATAATCCTCACAATCCCTCTGTGAATTAAATGTTATTATTTTTGTTTTGTTTTGTTTTTTCTCTTTGTTTTTGTTTTTTGTTTTGAGATGGAGTTTCACTCTTGTCGCCCTGGCTGGAGTGCAGTGGCATGATCTCGGCTTACCACCACCTCCACCTCCCAGGTTCAAGTGATTCTCCTGCCTCAGTCTCCCAAGTAGCTGGAATTACAGATGTGGGTCACCACGCCCAGCTAATTTTGCATTTTTAGTAGAGACAGAGTTTCTCCATATTGATTAGGCTGGTCTTGAACTCCTGACCTCAGGTGATCCACCCACCTCGGCCTCCCAAGTGCTGGGATTACAGGTGTGAGCCACCACACCTGGCCTCTTTGTTATTTTTTTACGTTTTATTTTACTTTATTTTATTTTATTTTATTTTTTGAGATGGAGTTTCGCTCTTTTGCCCAGACTGGAGTGCAGTGGTGCAATCTTGGCTCACTGCAACCTCCGGCCGCCAGGTTCAAGCAATTCTCCTGCCTCAGCCTCCTGAGTAGCTGGGATTATAGGTACCCACCACCATGCCCAGCTAATTTTTGTATTTTTCTTTTTTTTAGTAGAGACGAGGTTTCGCCATATTGGCCAGGCTGGTCTCAAACTCCTGACCTCAGGTGATCCACCCGCCTCAGCCTCCCAAAGTGCTAGGATTACAGATGTGAGCCACCACCCCCGGCCTTTTTTTTTTTTTTTTCTTTTAATTGGTATTATTAACTCCAATTTAGAGGTAAGGCAATTGAGGATAAGATAATTGAGTGACTTCCGTACAACAGGTAAGTGGAGAACCAGGATTTGAACCCAGTTCTGTCTTCGCAGGGTCTGTGCTCTGAGCTCTGGCATTAAGTCTGTAGAGTACCTGGCAAAGGCCCCAGGCAATGGGGGTGCCACACATTCAGCAACATAGCAAAGTGGGTAGTCCTAGAGTCAGACTGCCGGGGTTCAAATTCTAGGCTCACTGACCGTGACCTTGGGTAAGGCACTTACACTTTCTGCCTTAGTTTCCTTATTTGAAAAATGAGGATAATAATAGTAATTCTCTTAGAGGGTTATTCTAAAGATTAAATGAATCAATATAAGTAAAGCACTTTAAAGAGTGCCTGCTCCTTATTAACTGCTCGATATGTATTAGTCATCTATTTTATTCCCTTCCTATTTCTTTCTTTCCCCCTTATTTCCCCTCTTCTCTTTTCTCCTTCTCCTCTCTCTCTTCCTAAGCCCAATTAGCGATCCTTAAGACCTTGATTAATCCATTTCCCTTCAATGGTACCACACTTCTCTCTCTTTTAAAAACCAATCAGTCTTTTCTTACGCCCAGGTAACTCTAGTTACAAACACTGTCTACAGAAGATAGGGGTGTCTTGAGGGCAAACAGGTGTTTACCTAGTGATCTATTATAGGATTTGTACTTTTATGAGGAAAGAACTTGGGGAGGAAAAGCAGTAGCTTGTTTCCTTTAGAGAAATGGTTGCCGCTCAAAACAAGAAGAACAATTGCAACAATTTGTGTGGGCTGTGGAAGGAATGGGTGGTTAGGTGTCCCCATCACCAATAGTGTTTGGGCACATGCTGCCTTGCCCTCTTGTCGCTGGAATGCTTGGTGGTGATTTCCGCTAAGGGCAGAGCTTGGACCTGATAACCTCTTGAGACCCTTCCGGCTGAAGTGGGAGATTTTATGAGAAGTCCTTTTAAGAGGCAGTGTGGTGTGGCACAGTGGAAAGAATCCTGGACAAGGTGCCCAGATACTTGGGTCCTGGTCCTTGCTCTTCCCCTAACTATAACCATGGGCAAATTGGTTTTCCTCTCTGGGCCAGTTTACCCATCTGTAAAATGAGGGGTGGAACTCATATTTCCCTCCCCTGCCCAGGATTCACCCTGACAGACTCTCCACTCCATCCATCACTCAGTCACATCCAATAAATGAGTGAAACTGGGCGAGACCAAGATGGTGGCTCCCAGGAATCATAGATAGGGCCTGAGGTCTCTGCAGCCCAGGTCTATACACACTCATTGGTAGTGCCAGAGAAGTGATGACAGGGCACATCAGGGGACAAAATATGGGAGGGCAGGGGTTTCCTCCAACCATATCATACATACACTATCTATACTGCCTTTCCTATAGCCGACCCTGAGTTGAAAAATTCTCTTATTGCTTCCATCGAAATGTCACAAACACTTCCTCCATTTCCTTTCCCTTTGGAACAATAATGGAAGCCTGTCTCCTATTTGGGACATTCTACCACATGTCCAACTTGTGGCCCAAGGGATGGGCCCCTCCTTGTAAGTTTCCTTTCTTTTCCTCATCTTTCTACTTCCCTCTCTCTCTCTTCTACTTCCTCCCTCCCTTCCTTTCTTCTTTTATTTTTTAAATTTTAATTTAAAATATTGTTTTGAGACAGAACTCTTGCTATATTTCCTAGGCTGGTCTTGAACTCCCGGGTTCAAGTGATCCTCCCACCTTGACCTTCCAAAGCGCTGGGATTACAGGCATGAGCCACTGTACCCAGCCTCTTCCTTCCTTCTTAAAATATTTACTGAGCACCTTATGCTAAGCACTGGGTATATAATATATAAAATAGTCATAGCCTCTGCCTCCCTAGAGTTTTTGGCCTAGTGGAAACTCCAGGAGAGCTTCCAAGCAGGGATGTCTATATGTCCCTCCCTCAGAGAGACTCCTGATGAAGTGACCTGCAGCTCACCCTTCCTGCCAGCTCTTTCCTCCTCCAGGGATCTGGCAGCCCCAACTCTCACCCCAATAGAGTGGCCCAAGGGTTGGACCAAGATGAAAGAGGAGTGTTTACCTAGAAAGGAAGGGATGTCTGGGAAGAGATGTGGTTTTCCACTGCACTGACCGTGCAGGCCTGGCCCCATCTACCTGCAGTTCCAGGGAGGCAGTTCCCAAAACTGTGTGTGGGCTATAGAAGGAATGGGTGGTTAGGTGTCACCATAGTGTTTAGGTGTGTGTGACACCCAATGGAAGACGTCCACTTCCACTGATTTTGTTGTTGTTGCTGTAATCAATGGATAATTTTCATCAATGTTTTTCTTTAAAACTGAGCTGCCTTAGAATGTCTTGAGTGTGCAGGGAGTGAGCTGTGCTGTGGAGTGGGTGAAACAAGTGAACAATCCCAAGTCAGCAGCTCAGGCATTCCTGAACACTGCTAGCTGCTCTGGAGGTTTTGACTGTCTTAGAGTCTTTTTTTTTTTTTTTTTTTTTTTTTGAGACAGGGTCTCCCTCTGTCACCTAGGTTTGGGTGCAGTGGCACAATCTCAGCTCACTGCAACTTCTGCCTCCCAGGTTCGAGCAATTCTCGTGTCTCAGTCTCCCAGGTAGCTGGGATTACAGGTGTGTACCACCACACCTGGCTAATATTTGTATTTTTTTGTAGAGATGGCCATGTTGGCCAGGCTGGTCTCGAACTCCTGACCTAAAGTTATCTGCCCACCTCAGCCTCCCAAAGTGTTGGGATGACAGGTGTGAGCCACCGCACTCAGCCATCTTCAAGTCTTAAATTGTATTTTCCCTCTCTTCATTATAACTTTGGGACAAGTCACATAAGGAGCACCTATTTGAAATGTAAGCTAATGAATGGCAAAAATAAATAATGATTCTGCAGATTTCCTACAGTGTCTGCTTCCCAGGATCACTGTGTGACATTCCTTTGATAAATCTTATTTTGTAGGACATGAAAACGTCTACACTCATTCTAACATTCAATGCATAAAAGAGAAAAGATGGTGCTCATTCTATCCAATGTGGCTTTTCATTTACTGGCGTAGACTGCTCTTGCCTTGTGTGGGATTTGTGGAGAAGGGCTTGCACAGGGCAACGTGAAACCTTCTCTCTTGCCTCATCACTGAAAAAAAATACGGCCAGATGTGGTGGCTCACTCCTGTAATCCCATCACTTTGGGAGGCCAAGACGGGTGGATCACGAGGTCAGGAGATCGAGACCATTCTGGCTGACATGGTGAAACCCCATCTCTACTAAAAATACAAAAATTAGCCGGGCGTGGTGGTGGGTACCTGTAGTCCCAGCTACTCAGGAGGCTGAAACAGAAGAATTGCTTAAACCCAGGAGGCAGAGGTTGCAGTGAGCCGAGATCATGCCACTGCACTCCAGCGTGGGTGATAGAGTGAGACTCCGTCTCAAAAAAAAAGAAAGAAAGAAAGAAAAAAGAAAGCAAAGTACTAGCACTTTGCATGTATTAAAAAAAAAAAAAAAAAACCGGCTAATTTTATTGAGTGTATAAATTAGGTCTTAAAAGCACTTTTTGTCTTTTTTTTTTTTTGAGATGGAGTCTTGCTCTGTTGTCCAGGCTGGAGTGCAGTGGCATAATCTCAGCTCACTGCCATCTCCACCTCTTGGGTTCAAGTGATTCTCCTGCCTCAGCCTCCCGAGTAGCTGGGATTACGGGCATCCACCACCTCGCCTGGCTAATTTTTGTATTTTTAGTAGAGACAGGGTTTTACCATGTTGGCCAGGCTGGTCTTGAACTCCCGATCTCAGGTGATCCACCCACCTTGGCCTCCCAAAGTGCCGGGATTATAGGCATGAGCCACTGCGCTCAGCCTTTTTGTCTATTTGTGATGCTGGGACACATGGCCAACCTACATTTTAAAACTATATATATATACATACACACACACATATATATACATATACATATATATACACACACATTAAATGTGCATGTATGAGTCTACATATACTTTTTTCTTGTTCAAATAAATGAAAGTCAGTTGAATAACTTTTAACACTTGTTAATATCAAAAAGTTGAAAAGTTTACATTTAGAAAGAGCATATAGAACAATTTTAATGATAGATTGCTCTAAAGTAAAAATATCGTTCCCTTATAAATCACTTGCTCTTTGCAAAAGTACAGGGGGCTGGGCACAGTGGCTCACGCCTGTAATCCCAGCACTTTTCAAGGCTGAGGTGAGAAGATTGCTTGAGCCCAGGAGTTTGAGAGACCAGCCTAGGCAACATAGTGGGACTCCATCTCTACAAAAAAAAAACAAACAAACAATAATTAGCCGGGTGTGATGGTGCACACCTGTAGTCCCAGCTACTCAGGAGGCTGAGGCAGTAGGATCACTTGAACCCAGAAGGTGGAGGCTGCAGTAAGACATGATTGTGCCACTGCACTCCAGCCTGGGTGACAGAGTGAGACCCTGTCTCAAAACAACAACAGCAAAAAACCAACAAACAAACAAAATCCCAGAAAAGTGACAAGATACCCAGTACTGGTACCAAATAAGATCCTGGGATAGGGGTGGGGTGATGAAAGTATACCTTAATGCTGAAGGCTACAGCAAGTCACCAGGCTGGGAGGGGCAAAGGAGGTGGTCATCCATAGGGCTCCTGGCTGCCCCTTGTCTTTTTCAGCGGCAGGGGCAGCACCCTGGTGTTATTGGTCAGGAGCCACTTGGCTGAAGGCTGGGAGGGAAAGTAAAGGGACATTGGTAGAGCACCATTTTCCCACTAGGGTCCACCATTTTATGCACACAAGTTAACTCTACATCTGGTGCAATGGTAGGGCACAGATTTTAGAGACAGATTAGGGTTGGGAGTCCTGTCCTGTTTTCTAACTTTATCACCCTGGGCAAATCACTTTGATAAATATCCCTAAAGAGATAATGTACATGCTACACGGGATTGTCATAAGGATTGAAGAAATGCGTGTACGGTCTTGGCATGGGACCCAGTATTAAATAAATGCTCAATAAATTTTGACCCGCATATGGTAATAAAATTCTCTTATTGCGTCCATGGAAATGTCACAAATATTGTCCCCATTTCCTTTCCCTAGAAATATTATCAGTGGTCCCTCCACTATAATCCCAGGAGGTAAATATTATTCTCTCCTAACCAACCACAAAATGAGGCCTAGTGAGATTAAGTATTATTCACCTGGCTAGGCCTAGATGCAAACCCAGGCTTCAAAATCTCTTGATGTTTCCCTTCATACCACAATTAAACCTTGAGTGGGTTTTCCAGGATGTCACTGCTCTCCTCTGAAGTACAGATTGATTTATGCATTCACCAAATATTTATTGAACCCCTGTTAGGCAACAGGCACTGTTCTAAGTGCTGGGGAAAAAAGCAGTGAACACAGACACAAATCCCTGCCTTTGTGAAATGTATATTCTAGTAGGGTATAGAGATAATAAGATAAAGAAGTGAGATGTAGATTAGATTTGATAGTGACAAATTCTAAGGAGAAAAAAATAAAGCAGGGAAAGAGAATAAGTGAGTGTGTGTGGATGGGGATGGGTTGTTATCATTTTAGATATAATATCCAGGAAAACCTCAATGAATAAGAAAGAGACATTTGAGTAGAGAGCTAAAGTGGGGAGGCACACCCCTCAGATTTCTGGGGTAAGAGCCTTCCAGGCAGAGGGAATAGCAGGGGCAAGGGCCCTGGGGTGGGAGCCAATCAGCTCTTGCAGGACAGAAGGAGATGCCTTGGAGCAAAGTCTGAGTTTCTGGAAACAATTTCTTCATCTTTTGATTAGACTGTGAAGCCTCTCTCTTGCCCAAAGCAAGTATTTCTAACATTTGGACTTCCCCTTAAGCAGGCACCAGTCCTTTGCTGGGTCACTAATGCCTGGTGTTGAAGCAACCCCAAGGAGCAGGGCTGGCTCTGTGAAGTTCTGATTTGTTGTTCTGATTTGAAGTTCTGAATGATGGCAATTGCCCTTGTAACTCAGCGCATTCTGTGGGTTGACAAGCTCTAGCCGCAAGGTTTTCCCCATCCCTCGGGTGCTCTGCAGGGTAAAAGAAGGAGCCATTTCTCAAAGCCTGACCGTGATGTCAATATCTCACTTCCTGGACTCTTGGAGCTTTGAGCAAATGCTTTGATCCCAGGAGTAGAGATCTTCCAGCTTGATTTCTACCTTCTTGGAAAAATGAGAGCCTACTGAATGCAGTGAGTGTGAACAGGGACTTCGGAACCAGAGAACTGGTTTAAGTGCTCACCCTGGGGTTTATGAGTTACTCTACTTTGAGCAAGTTACTGACCTGCAAAATGAGGACATTCACACTTATGTCTTAGGCGACTAAAAGTGTGGTGATGTGGAGGGCGTGCCTAGCACAGAGCCCACACTTAGTGGAAGCTCAGTAGATAATCGCTATGATTATTTTTACCCTCTTGAGAACTTGCGTGCTAGTAGAATTTCATATTGATGAAATTGTGGTCCGTGGACATCCAGAATCGCAACTGAAAATGGGCAGCTTGATGTCCATATGCATTGGAGGAACTAGGTTGGGTGTGGGGGTGGAGATGTATCAGATAAGCCTGTTAAATACTTCTGATTTCTTGTTTTGTTACAGTAGTGCTTCCTTGTGCCATTCCTTAGGGAGTCATTTGCAGATGGAGCCCGGTGAACGGAAACCTGTTTCATTTTATTTCCTTTCCCTTTTTTTTTTTTGAGACAGGGTCTCGCTCTGTCAACCAGGCCTGGATTGCAGTGGTGCCATCTTGGCTCTCTGCAACCTCTGCCTCCCAGGTTCAAGCTATTCTCATGCCTCAGCCTCCTAAGTAACTGGGACTACAGGCATGTGCCACCACACCCAGCTAATGTTTTGTATTTTTAGTAGAGATGGATTTCACCATGTCACCTGGGCTGGTCTTAAACTCCTGGCCTCAAGCGATCTGCCCACCTCAGTCTCCCAAAGTGCGGGGATTACAGGTGTAAACCTGCACAGCTGACTAGAAATCTGTTTTAAATGTGGCAAGAGAGATCACTGTTTCAAGAAAATCTGCATTGTATGTGTTTTAAGAATGCAGATTCACTTATCTCTTGATGGTTTGGTTTGCGAATCCAGATTTTGACATGTGCGTTTTGTGTTTGCAGAATCATCTGCTCCCTATCAAATGCTTCTGTGGATATCCATGGAGTCATAGCTGATAGCCATCTTAATGTGTGGGTGAAGTGGTATCTCATTGTGGTTTTGATTTGCAGCTTTTTAGTGACTAGTGATGTTGAGTATCTTTTCATGTGCTTATTGGCCATTTGTATATCTTCTTTAGAGAAATGCTGTTCGAGTCCTTTGCCCGCTTTTTTTCAGATAAGGTCTCACTCTGTTGCCCAGGCTGGATTGCAGTGGCATGATCACAGCTCACTGCAGCCTTGATCTCCCCGGGCTTAGGTGATCCTCCCAGCTCAGCCTCTCAGGTAGCTGGGACTTCAAGCACGCACCACCACGACTGGCTAACTTTTTTGTATTTTTTCATAGAGACGGGGTTTTGCCATCTCCAACTACTGGGCTCACATGATCCTCCTGCCTTGGCCTCCCAGAAGGCTGAGATTAGAGTCATGAGCCACCACACCTGGCCCTTTGCCCATTTTTTAATTGAGTTGTTTGTTTTTTGTTTGAGTTTTAGAAATTTGTTCTACAGTTTGGATATTAATCCCTTACCAGCTATATGATTTGCAAATATTTTCTCCCATTCTTTGGGTTGTCTTTTTATTCTCTTGATATTGCCTGTCTTTGTCTGTTTGTGCTGCTATAGCAAAATGTCTGAGACTGGATAATTTATAAAAAACAGAAATTTATTTTCTTACAGTTCTGTAGGCTGCAAAGTCCAAAAAGAAGGCACTGGCAGGTTTGGTGTCTGGTGAGGGCAGCTGTCTTTTTCCAAGAGGGTGCTGTGTTGCTTGTCCTCCAGAGGGGAGGAGTAATGCTGTGTTTCAGTAACTCCTGTCTTTTCTAACCCACCCTGAGCAAAAAGCTGTGATGCTTTGGAAGCCAGTCCACTTCCAGCTCATGCCACATATCATGAGGAACCATCCTTAAGTGGACTTGAATTTTTTCTTTCTCAAATCATGCAGAACTTCCCATGTGGTCCTAAAGATAGGTTAAGGGAAGAATGGAGTGCATCAGAAGAACTTGGCCCAAGGCAGAAGGGCAACAGAGCCTCTTTTTTTTTTTTTTTTTTTTTTTTTAAGAAGTTGTCTTGCTCTGCCACCCAGGCTGGAGTGCAGTGGCATAATCTCGTCTCACTGCAACCTCTGCCTCCTGGGCTCAAGCGATTCTCCTGCCTCAGCCTTCTGAGCAGCTGGGATTACAGGTGCCCACTACCACCCCTGGCTAATTTTTGTATTTTTAGTAGAGAGAGGGTTTCACCATGTCGGCCAGGCTGGTCTCGAACACCTGATCTCAGGTGATCCACCCGCCTCGGCCTCCCAAAGTGCTGGGATTACAGGCATGGGCCACCATGCCTGGCCCTGAAGCCTCTTTTATAAAGGCCTTAAGCCCATTCCTGAGGGAGGAACTCACATGATCTACTTACCGCTAAGTTTCCAAGTCTTAATATTACCACACTGGCAACACCTGAATTTTGGAGGAGACACATTCAAACCATAGCAGTGCCTTTTGATGTGTAAGTTAAATTTTGATGAAGTCCAAGTTATCTATATATTTTTGGTTGCCTGTGCTTTTGGTGTCATAATAAGAAACTGTCACCAAATCCAATGTCACAAATGTTTTTCCCTATGTTTTCTTCTAAGAGTTTTATAGTTTTATTTTTAGTCCCTACATGTATGTCTTTGATCCATTTCGAGTTAATTTTTGTATATGGCTTAAGATAAGGGTCCAACTTCATTATTCTGCCTGTGGATATTCAGTTTTCCCAAAACTATCTGTTGAAAAGAGTGTTCTTTCCCCCACTGAATAGTGTTATGGGCTGAATTTTGTCCTCCCAAAATTCATGTGTTGAAGTCCTGACACCCAACACCTCAGAATGTAACCATATTTGGAGATAGAACATTTAAAAAGGTAGTTAAGGTTAAATTAGGTCATGGGGGATAGGTTGGTTCCCTAATCCATGTGACTGTCTTTGGAGATAAGTCTTTACAGAAGTGACTAAGTTAAAATGAGACCCATAGTATGGAACCCTAATGCAATATGACTGGTGTCCTTATAAAAAGAGAAACAGCCAGGCGTGGTAGCTCACGCCTGTAATCCTACCACTTTGGGAGGCCAAGGCAGGAGGATCCCTTGAGCCCAGGAGTTCAAGACCAGCCTGGCAACATAAGGAGACTCTGTCTTAAAAAAAAAAAAGAAAAAGAAAAAGAGAGAGAGAAAGAAAGACACTAGGGATGCACAGGCACAGAGAAAAGGCCATATGAGAACACAATGAGAAGATGTCTGCCTGCAACCAAGGGAAGAGGCCTCAGGGAAAATGAAACCAAATTTAAAAATTAAAATCTTCCCACCAGCTAGGCACAATGGCTGACACCTGTATTCCCAGCACTTTGGAAGGCTGAGATGGGTGGATCGCTTGAGGTCAGGAGTTTGAGACTAGCCTGGCCAACATGGCAAAACCCTGTCTCTACTAAAAATACAAAAATTAGCCAGGCATGGTGGTGTGCACCTGTAATCCCAGCTACTCAGGAGGCTGAGGCAGGAGAATCACTTGAACCTGGAAGGCGGAGGTTGCAGCAAGCTGAGATCGCTCCACTGCACTCCAGCTTGAGTAACAAAGTGAGACTCTGTCTCAAACAAGTAAACAAACACATCTTCCAGTCCGTGAAGACAGATGTCTTTCCATTTCATCCATATCGATAATACCAAGGGTAATTACCAATTTATCACAGATTTAGTTTTAGAAGTTTTTGTTTTGTTTTGTTTTGTTTATAATAAGCATTTGTATATTCCTACATGTAGATAACAACACAAAACCTATATATACAAATAAATACACACACATATATAAATAAATATACACACATACATATGTTTTTGTGTATGTACACATATACGCATGTATTTCACCTCACTACTTCTTTTTTCTTTTTTGGATGGGGGACCTTTTTTTTTCCATCTCCCTCTGTCACCCAGGCTGGAGTGCAGTGGCATGATCTCTGCTCACTGCAACCTCCACCTCCCGGGTTCAAGCGATTCTTCCACCTCAGCCTCCTGAGTAGCTGGGATTACAGGTGCCCACAACCACACCTTTTGTACTTTTAGTAGGAAAGGCTAATTTTATACTTTTAGTAGAGATGGGGTTTCACCATGTTGGCCAGGTTGGTCTTGAACTCCTGACTTCAGGTGATCCACCCACCTCAGCCTCCCAAAGTGCTGGGATTACAAGTGGGAGCCACCATGCCCAGCCTCACCTCACTACTTCTTGAAACTCACTTATTCCTCACAGATACATTTTTCTTCTTATTGGAATATATCTTTATTTCAGAAAGGGTCTAGTTTGGTTGGACATGAAATTCTAGTTTCTTTTATTTCCCCTTAATGCCTAAAGAGGTATTGTTTGTCTTTCTTTTTTTTTTTTTTTTTTTTTTTTTTTTTTGAGATGGAGTCTCGCTCTGTCGCCCAGGCTGGAGTGCAGTGGCACGATCTCAGCTCACTGCAAGCTCCGCCTCCCGGGTTTACGCCATTCTCCTGCCTCAGCCTCCCGAGTGGCTGGGACTACAGGCGCCCGCCACCTCGCCCGGCTATTTTTTTGTATTTTTTAGTAGAGACGGGGTTTCACCGTGTTAGCCAGGATGGTCTCGATCTCCTGACCTCGTGATCCGCCCGTCTCGGCCTCCCAAAGTGCTGGGATTACAGGCTTGAGCCACCGCGCCCGGCCTATTGTTTGTCTTTCTTTAAAAAAAATCTCTTTGGCCGGTCGTGGTAGCTCACGCCTGTAATCTCAGCACTTTGAAAGGCCAAGGCAGGCGGATCACCCGAGGTCAGGAGTTCGAGACAAGCCTGGCCAACATGGTGAAACCACGTCTCTAGTAAAAATACAAAAATTATCCAGACGTGGTGGTACGCACCTGTAATCCCAGCTACTCTGGAGGCTGAGGCACAAGAATCACTTGAACCCGGAAGGCAGAGATTGCAGTGAGCTGAGATCATACCGCTGCATTCCAGCGTGGGCGACAGAGTGAGACTCTGTCTCAAAAAAAAAAAAATTTTTTTTTTTTTAAGAGAATTCACTGTGTTGCCCAGGCTGGAGTGTAGTGGCTAGTCACAGGCACACTACAGCCTCAAATTCGTGAGCTCAAGTGATCCTCCCACTTTAGCCTCTTTCAGTAGCCTAGCTCTGTGTTTGTCTTCTTAACATCCAACATAGCTGATGAGAGCTCATCTCAATCTGCCTTTCTTTCCTTTGCAGATAATACGTTTTTTTCCTCCAGGGAAGGATATAGAACTTTCTCTTTGGTGTTCTGTAATTTGCTACCATGTGTCTAGATGCAGATGGGTGGAGAGGGAGGAGTAGCTTGGGAGGGTCTGTGGAGGTTCAAGACCCCGGCTCTCTCCCACTCTATCCACTCTACCTCCTCCAGGGTGAAGCCTTCTTGGTCCCAACTTCTTGTGAGAACAGTGACCTTCTTTCCAATCCCATATGCTTTCTGCCCTTCAGGGATCTCATACAATTTCTGACCCAGTAGGGGTTCCTCTTCTTGTTTTGAGCTTGATTGCAGATTTATTTTATTTTTCAGTTGTATTTTCAAATGCTAAAGCTAAAACTATGAAATGTTTGCAAGAAAACACAATATCTCAGTATCTTAGATTAAGCAAAGATTTCTTACAAAAGCATGAACCACAAAAGAAAAAAATGGATAAATTTGGCTTCATTAAAATGCAAATTTGTTCTTCAGAAGACACTGTCAAGAAAATGAAAAGATAATCTATACACTAGGAAGAGATATTTGCAAAACACATATCTGATAAAGGCCTTGGAAGAAGAATATGTTAAAAAAAAAACCTCTTAAAATATAATAATTAGAACCAAAGAATCCATTTCTTTTGTTTTAAGAGACAGGATCTCGCCCCATTGCCCAGCGTGGAATACAGTGGCATGGAATACAGTGCAGCCTTGAACCTCTGAGTGCAAGGCTCATGCCTCAGCCTCCCAAGTAGCTGGGACTACAGGCACGAGCCACCATGCCTGGCTAATTTTTAAATTTTTGGAGAGACAGGATCTCACTATGTTGCCCAGACTGGTCTTGAACTCCTGGTCTCAAGCCATCCTCTTGCCTTGCCTCAGCCTCCCAAAGAGTGAGATTACAGGCTTGAGCCACCATATCTAGCCTTAAATAATTCATTTTTTTAAGTGAGGAAGATATTTAAACAGACTTTTCCTCAAATAAAGGGTATGCATGACAAATAAGTACATGAAAAGCTGTTCAACGTCATTCTTCTTTCCCCCCACCCCCACCACAGAGTCTCACTCTGTCACCCAGGCTAGAGTGCAGTGGTGCAATCACAGCCTACTGAAACCTTTACCTTCCAGGCTCAAGCAATCCTCCCACCTCAGCCTGGGACCCTGAGTAACTGGGACCATAGGTGTGCACCACCACGCATGCTTGTGGTCCCAGCCAATTCTTTTATTTTAATTTTTTTGTAGAGATGGGGTCTCCCTGTGTTGCCCAGGCTGGTCTCAAACTCCCAGGCTCAAGCGATCTTCTTGCCTTTGCTTCCCAAAATGCTGGGATTACAGGCATGTGCCACTGCACATGGCCATAATTAGCTTTAGGGAAATCAAATTAAAACCAGAATGAGATACCACTACCCGTCCACTGGAATGACCAAAATTAAAAGGTGCTGGTGAGGAGCCAGGGTAACTGGAACTCTCATTCATTACTGATGAGAATAAAATTGTACAGCCTCTTTGAAAATAAATTTGGCAATTTTTAACAAAGTTCAATATACGCTTGCCTTATAAACCAGCAATCCTGCTTTTAGGCATTTACATAGAAGAAATGAAAACTTACGTCCACACAAAGATCTGTTTGTGAATGTTTGTTGTTATTGTATTTATAATCACCAGAAACTAGAAACAATCCCCATACCCATCAATTGGTGAAGGGATAAACAAATCATGACACCTTTTAAAAAAAATACATATATATATATATATATAAGTGTGTGTGTATATATATATGTGTGTGTGTATATATATATATACTTTTATTTTTGTAGAGAGGAAGTCTGTGTTGCCTAGGCTGGCCTCCGACTCCTGGCCTCAAGGTGATCCTCCTACCTCAGATTCCCAAAATGCTAGGATTATAGGTGTGAGCCACTGCACCTGGCAACAGTCATCACACTTTGATACAATGGAACATGAGTTAGAAAAAAAAAAGCTTCAGATATACACAACATAGATGAATCTCAAAAGCATTATGCTAAGTAAAAGAAGCCAGACTCAAAAAGTTCCCTTATATAAACCCTGCCAAATGGCATTTTGGAAAAGACAAAACTGTAAGGACAGAAATCAGATCTATGGTTGCCAGTGGCTGGGAGCTGCAGGGAGGGAATTGACTGCGAATGGGCAGGAGAGAACTTTCGGGTGTGAGGGAAATGTTTTATATCTATTGTAGGGATTATATAACTGTATGCGTTTGTCAAAAGCCATAAGCTTATAAAAGGAGTGAATTCTTATAGGTAAGTTATGCCTTAATAAATTCTGACACTAAAAAGTGTGTTTCTCCCCACTGTGATTTGAAGGACTTGAGCCAAAAGAGAAAGCTGTAGCTTGTGTTCAGTGGGTCATCTTGAAATGGCACTCAGCCCAAGATTTGTAAACAGCACTTAAGTATTAGTCCCTTTTTCAGAAGCCCCATTCAGTGGTCCTCTCTGAGCAACTGGTGTCAGTCTTGTTTTCTAGTAAAATTGCAAAATCTGGGAATATGAGAACTAAGGTGATCGGCCAGTCTGGTTTGCCCGGCCTGGGGGCCAGCCAGCCTGGGACTGTTTGGGACTCCTTTTTAAATCCTCCTATGATATCTAGCAGAGGAATGGGCACAAACTTGTTGGCAGAGAGAGGTCCAACCTGCTTGTAATTAGGATTGCAAGTAACCAAGCTGAATGGCCCAAGGGTCACCAAAGAGTGAAGACCCACCTTGACAAACTCCAAATTCCTAGACATCGCTGGAGACTCACCCTTCCGCCAGGGCTCAGCTTTCAGGCTTGCAACATCTCTTAGACATTTCCTCTGTTGGCATAATTTGATTTAATCTCTTTGTAGTTACATTTCTTTGTCTGAGACAGGGTCTTGCTCCGTCACCCAAGCTGGAATGCAGTGTAGCAATCTCGGCTCACTGCAACCTTTGCCTCCCCTGCTCAAGCAATCCTCCCACCTCAGTCTCCCGAGTAGCTGGGACTACAGGCATGTGCCACCATGCCCAGCTGATTTTTGTATTTTTTTGTAGAGATAGGATTTTGCCGTATTGCCCAGGCTGGAATAGTTCAGTTTCTTCATCTGTTAAAATACAGATCACAATATCCACCTTTTTTTTTTTTTTTTTTTGAGACGGAGTCTCGCTCTGTCGCCCAGGCTGGAGTGCAGTGGCCGGATCTCAGCTCACTGCAAGCTCCGCCTTCCGGGTTTACGCCATTCTCCTGCCTCAGCCTCCCGAGTAGCTGGGACTACAGGCGCCCGCCACCTCGCCCGGCTAGTTTTTTGTATTTTTTTTAGTAGAGACGAGGTTTCACCGTGTTAACCAGGATGGTCTCGATCTTCTGACCTCGTGATCCGCCCGTCTCGGCCTCCCAAAGTGCTGGGATTACAGGCTTGAGCCACCGCGCCCGGCCAATAAGGTAAAGAAATTTTGTATTGTTAACAGTTTACTACTGAGATGGTAAGGGTTAAGTTTGCCTGCATCTGATTTATTAAGGTTGGTGCAAAAATAATTGCGGCTTTGGGCTGTGAATTTTAAATCATCATAACTAGGCTCAAATACATCTTTATCAATCAAAATAGAAACCATTAGAAACAACACATATTTGCTAACGAGAAATAAGTTTGTTTATTCCTGTAGCGTAAAAATCCATGCTTCAGGATTTGACAGACTCTTGGAAAGCATTTTCTGCATCCTACTGGTTGTGGAAGCATTTTCCCTGCAAAAAGTTGTCAAGGTGCTTGAAGAAGTGATAGTTGGTTGGCAAGAAGGCAGATGAATCTGGCGGATGAGACAAAACTTCATAGCCCAATTTGTTCAACTTTTGAAGAGTTGGTTGTGCGACGTGCGATCGGGCATTGCCGTGAAATAATCGGGCCTTTCTGTTGAGCAATGCCGGCTGCAGGCATTGCAGTTTTCGGGGCATCCAATCAATTTGCTGAGCATACTCCTCAGATGTGATGGTGTCACTGGGATTCAGAAAGCTATAGTGGGTCAGAGCAGCAGCAGACCACCAAAAAACCATGACCTTTTTTTTGGTACAAGTTTGTCTTTGGGAAGTGTTTTGGAGCTTCTTCTCAGTCCACTCACTGAGTCGGTCATCACCAGTTGTCGTATAAAATCCACTTTCCCTCACACACCACAATCCAATCGAGAAATGGTTCCTTGTTGTTGCACAAAACAAAAGAAGATGACACTTCAAAAGGACGATTTTTTTATTTTCGCTCAGCTCATGAGGCACCCACTTATCAACCTTTTTCACCTTTCCAATTTGCTTCAAATGCCGAACGACGGTAGAATGATCGAAGTTGAGTTCCTGGGCAACTTCCTGTGTAGTTGTAAGAGGATCAGCTTCACCGATTGCTCTTAAGTGGTCATTGTTGGCTTCTGAAGGCCAGCCCCTACTTTCCTCATCTTCAAGCCTCTCATCTCCTTTGTGAAACTTCTTGAACAACCACTGCACTGTACGTTCGTTAGCGGTTCCTGGGCCAAATGTGTTATTGATGTTGTGAGTTGTCGCCGTTGCATTACGACCCATTTTGAACTCGAATAAGAAAATTATTCAAATTTGCTTTTTGTCTAATATCATTTCTTTTTTTTTTTTTTTGAGACAGAGTCTTGCTCTGTCACCCAGGCTGGAGTGCAGTGGCACCATCTCGGCTCACTGCAAGCTCCGCCTCCCAGAATCACGCCATTCTCCCGCCTCAGCCTCCCGAGTAGCTGGGACTACAGGTGCCCGCACTGCACCCGACTAATTTTTTGTATTTTTAGTAGAGACGGGGTTTCACCGTGTTAGCCAGGATGGTCTCGATCTCCTGACCTCATGATCCTCTCGTCTCGGCCTCCCAAAGTGCTGGGATTACAGGCGTGAGCCACTGCGCCCGGCCTAATATCATTTCTATAGTCTAAAATAAACATAAAATAAACAGCAAGTAATGTCATTAGCAAAAAAAGCAAGAAATTCCCATTTAAATGATGTATAACATCATTTAATACATATCTTAATACATTACCACATTTATATAAGAATGTATTCCAAAATCAAACAGCAAATTCCAATAATAAGAACACCGCAATTACTCTTGCAGTCACCTTAGTCCTTGCAGAAGCCCTTGAAGGAAGGAACCCTTGTCCCCACTTTACAGTTGTAGCTGCAGAGGCCTGGGGATGCTAAATAGCTTGCCCAGAGCTAAACAGTCAACACAGGGCAAGTTGGGATTCAAACCCAAGTCCTTCCAGTTGCAAGCTCAGGTGGTGGGGTATCTTCCGAACACCAGGATAATTAACATAGGATAGAAGCAACTCAAAATGCAGTTTCTGCCCTGCCTTCCCCTTCTTTCCATTCCCCAAAAACGAACAAAAATTTTTCTCCCCACAGGTGAATCTATCAGCTAATGAATCAAGTTCACTATATTTAGGTTTTCATGAGTAGGAACTGGGAAAAGGGAAATTTTCTTGGGCTAGGAGAGAATGGAAAGGCTGGATGGACATGGCTGCTGAGCTGGGAGTGGAGACGGAGGGGCCAGAGAGGGACTGGCTTCTGTCTGAACCACTGATTATCTTGTCTGGACTGTGATCTGGGAGCTTCCTCCTATCTGGTCTCCTTTGTCACCAGTATCCCTGTACTTGGAGGATGCCCCATGTGGGATGGCCCTGTAACCTGTAGTTGGTGACAGAGCAAGCCCAAGCAGGCCCTGGTGCCCTCCTCAAGGACCTGCAGTCTCATGAGGTGGTACGTGCCTGGCAAGGCCACCAGAGCAGGTCCCGGGAGGTCAGCAGCTGGCAGGAATCCTACAGGCCAGCACGTGAGAGGGTAGGAAAGAATTCTGAACCCCTAAGTGCCTGGGAACAGAACATTCTGCCTTGCCAGCTGTGATCCCCCCACCCCCTTCCTTGGCAAAACTAAATAGTTAAGTGCATCTCGACAGCAAACCCAAATTTAACTTTGCTTCCTTCTGCAATGAAAGTCCAGCTGAATCGGGAAGGGAGGGGCCCTTGAAAGGTATTTCCACCTTGGCTTGACTTATTAGGTTAGTAGAAATGGACTTGTTGTTCTTACTGGTAGGTTATTAAAACCCTCAAGGAATGTGCAGAAGGCAAATTTAGTCTGAGGAGCCCAGCAGGCCTAGGAGACGCTGAATAAAGAGTCTAGTTGTTTGGATAGCTGGAATGTTGGGGAGAGGCAGCTTTTCAATGAAAGCTGCTCCCAGGTTGTGCCTTGTGGCTCCCGGTGGCCCCAGCCCGAGAGGGTCTGCATGTGCCGCTTGCTCTCTGCTCAGTGCCTATCTCTTCCTGCGCCTAGGTGGCTCCTCCCCGACTGTCTGCAAGACTGAGAAGCTCAGCTGGCCTCTTGCCCCTTGGACTTGATCTCCACTAAAGTCTCTTCAGACTGAGGAGTGCAGGAGGAAAGGGAGGGATGAGAGTGGGTGGCAGGGAGGTGGGAGAATGCTGCATCTGGCATATCCTGATGCTCTTGAGACGTGAGCCCTCAGCAGGGAGGAGCAGGCTCCCAGCACGGAGGCTTGGAGGGAGGAGGCGGTGCTGCAACCTGTCACCTTAAAGGGCTTGATTGAGCTGCTGACTCAGAAGCACAGGGCTGATTACCCATAATTACAGCCCCATGTGGTAGTCTTGTCAAAATGCAGAGACCTCCTTAGTCCCAGAGCTCCTCCCCCTACCCCTTCTAAGTAGGAGCTGCCTTTCCAGAAAACGAATCTTCAGACCTGCCCACGCAAAGCCCCACAAAGGCAAGAATCACCTTTCTAGAAAGTGTTCTCTCTCCTGGAGCCCGGGGGACTTTCCCAAACATAGCCATGATCATTTCAACCTCCTCCGGATCTTTAGCAAGACCTACGAGGCCTGCCGGTCTGGCTCCTGCCCACCTCTCAGCCTCACCTCACACCTGTGACCTCCACACCTAGCTCCTGAATTAATGCAACAAATAATGTTGAATGCCTGCTGTGGGCTAGGCATCGCTCTAGGCATTGAGGATACTCCAATGAACCACGTACAAGCCCTACCCTTGTGGAACTTACATTCTGGTAGGGGGAGATGAACAAAATTTATAGTAAGTCAGACAGTGAGAAGTGCTAAGGAGAAAAATAAAGCTGGGAGGGGAAGTGGTTCCCATTTTATAAGGATGAGCAAAGAAAGCATCACTGATGATGTGCTATTTGAGCAAAGGCCTAAAAGAAGAGAAAGGGCAAGCCACACATCTGGGGGAAGCACATGCCAGGTGAAGAGCCCTGCAGAGGTCCGTGATCAGGAAAAAGGAGGCCAGTGTGGCTGAAACAGAGTCGGAGATAAAGCTAGGATCAAAGAAACCCTAGAGCGTTTGCACGCTGGCTTTTATTCTCAAAGTGATGGAGGGTTTTGAGCTGCCATTCAAGGGCTTTCAACTGAGTAATGACCTAATCTGACATGTTTGAAGTGGATCCTCTGACTGCATTGTTGAGGACAGAATGAAGGTGGGCAAGCGCAAGGTCAGGTTCAGACTAGTCCCAGTGGTGTAGATGGCGAGAAGTTGCCAGATTCAAGATACACTGGGAGAATTGTCAGGGTTTCCTGACAGATTAGATGTGCATATGAAAGAAACTAAGGAGGCAGAGATGACTCTAAGCTTTTCGGCCCAAACAGTTGGAAGGATGGATTCGCCACTTACAGAGATGGGGGAACTACAAGAAAAGCGGATTTTGGGGGAGAAAGATCGGGAGTTTCATGTTCACTGTTAGATTTGAGATGACTATTGAACATGCCAGAGGAGATGTTAAATAGACATTTGGATGTTCAAACCTAGAATTTAGGGGAATGATTTGGCTGGAAAGGCCAATTTAGGAGTTGTCAGCTAGAGTAGGTATTTATTTGTTTGTTTATTTTGAGATGGAGTCTTGCTCTGTTCCCCAGGCTGCGGTGCAGTGACATGATCTCAGCTCACTGCAACCTCCACCTCCTGTGTTCAAGCAATTCTCCTGCCTCAGTCTCCTGAGTAGCGGGGACTACAGGCGTGTGCTACCATGCCAGGCTAATTTTAAAATTTTTAGTAGAGATGAAGTTTCACCATGTTGGTCAGGCTGGTCTCAAACTCCTAACCTCAGGTGATCCACCTGCCCCAGTCTCCCAAAGTGCTGGGATTACAGGTGTGAACCACCATGCCTGGCCTAGAGGAGGTATTTAAAGCCATAAACCTGGTTGAAATTGGCCTTATTTTAAATTCACAACCACCAACATGGACTCTTGAGAAGATAGGAAGTCCAAAGACACTCCAATGTTTGGGGGTCAGGAAAATGAAGAGGAGCCAGCAAAGGACACCACAAAGGGGGCAGCCAGTGAGGTAGGAGGCAAGCCAGGAGAGGGGAGGGCAGCATCCCAACGAATGAACAATTGACTGGGTTTAAACATTTTGAGACAAAGTCAGACAGAAACGGAGAGCTGAGTATTTGCCAAGTAATTGGTGGCGTTGAGAAGGCCTGTTTTGTGGAGATAAGAAGGGAAAAGCCTGATTGAAGTGGGGCTTGGAGAGAACAGGAGGATACAAACTGGAGACAGTGGAGCAAGAAATGGGGCAGTAGCTGGTAGTGGATGTGAGATTAGGAGAGGGTTATTTTTCAGATAGGAGAAATAACGTTTTTGTAGGATAATGACAGTGATCTGATAGAGGGTGAAAATTTGATGATGAAGGAGAAAGAAAGGAAAACTGCTGGAGTAAGATCCTTGTAGATAAGAGAGCACGGACTCTAGTTTCTAAGTGAAGGATTTTTGACATTAATTGACTATGATTTAAAGCAAGGCTAGGTCGGGCACAGTGGCTCACACCTGTAATCCCAGCACTCTGGGAGGCTGAGGAAGGCAGATGGCTTGAGTCCAGGAGTTCAAGACCAGCCTGAGAAACATGGTGAAAGCCTATCTCTATAAAAAATACAAAAATTAGCCAGGCATAGTGGTGCACACCTGTATTCCCAGCTACTCGGGAGGCTGAGGTGGGAGGATCACTCTCAAGTGAGGTGGGAGGTGAAGGTTGCAGTGAGCTGACATCAGGCCACTGCACTCCAGCCTGGGTGACAGAATGAGACCCTGTCTCAAAAAAATAAAAATAAAAAATAAAGGTCAGTTAGCATGGTTGAAATACACACACACACACACACACACACACACATATATATATATATATTTTTTAGAAGGAGTCTTGCTTATTTGCTTATTCACCCAGGCTGGAGTGCAATGGTACAATCTTGGCTCACTGCAACCTCTGCCTCCCGGGTTCAAGCAATTCTCCTGCCTCAGCCTCCCCAGTAGCTGGGATTACAGGCACATGCCACTATGCCTGCTAATTTTTGTATTTTTAGTAGAGATGAACTTTCACTATGTTGGCCAGGCTGCTCTCGAACTCCTGACCTCAAGTGATCCACCTGCCTTGGAATCCCAAAGTACTGGGATTACAGGTGTGAGCCACTGCTCCTGGCCAATATTTTCTATTTTCGAAAAAATTTTTTGAGACAGAGTCTTGCTCTGTCACCCAAGTTGGAGTTCAGTGGCACAATCTCAGCTCACCGCAACCTCTGCCTCTCTGGTTCAAGCAATTCTTATGCCTCAGCCTCCCTAGTAGCTGGGATTATAGGCGTGAGCCACCACACCTGGCCATGGTTTATATTTTCTAGACACATTTAGCTATTGTGATGCAGGTGTTACATAGGTAGAGAGGTCAGGTGCGGCGGCTCACACCTGTAATCCTAGCACTTTGGGAGGCCGAAGCAGGCAGATCACCTGAGGTCAGGAGTTCGAGACCCTGGCCAACGTGGCAAAACCCCTTCTCTACTAAAAATACAAAAATTTGCCTGGCATGATGATGTGCGCCTGTAATCCCAGCTATGGGAGAGGCTGAGGCATGAGAATTGCTTGAACCCAGGAGGTGGAGGTTGGAGTGAACTGAGATCACGCCACTGTACTCCAGCCTGGGAGTCAGAGTGAGACTCTGTCTCTGAATAAATAAATAGGTAGAGAGCTAGATTCGAGCAAAGCTGGTGTTTTTCCAGAAGAGCAGAGTGAAGGAAGAGGGGTAAAAGGAGTTGAGGATGTACGGAGATGAGTGATTATAATGATGATTAGATCATCTAAACTGGATGAGAAGGAAAGTGGGGAGGTGAAGGAAAAGGGGAAGGTGAGTAAGTCTTGAGGGACTGAAGAATTATTGGAGCTGGTGTCCCAGAGGGAGTACACGGGGAAGATATGAGGCGATGGTCAGAGTGGGAGGCATGAAATTGAGATCATGGAGTTCTTGGTAATAACATACCTAAGGCATGGCCACGAGAGTGAGTGGCTGAGACGAGATGAAGGACAAGCCCACTAGAAGCAAGGTGGTCAAGGACCAGAGGGGCTGGGGAGCTAGATGTGCCACTGCACCCCAGCCTGGGCAACAGAGCAAGACCGTGTCTCAAAAAACAGTGTCCCTGAGGTCCTCTCCCATTCCCACTCCCCATGTCCCCTGCCATTCCTATCCTGGGTTTCTGCTGAAAAAGATAAAAAGGAGAAATACATAATAATGTAAGGAGTGTGGGTGGGGTGTTCCACCTGTGGTCAGGGGACTGTGGGGGATGATGAGGTAAGCCGAGGAGACCAGAGGAGTATACAGGCATGGCAGGTAGCACTACCCACACAGCAGCTCGAAAGGCAGGTCACTCTGCCTCTTCTTTGCTTTCTTTTTCTTCTGAATGTTTAAAATGATGGGAGATACATGATTTATTGTCTGACTTCCCCCACATACCTGGTTAAGCCTCATTCATTTTGTTCACTCCATACCTAAGGCCTAGAAGAATGCCTGACCTAGAAGATACCCAATGGACTCTTATGGCAGGAATGTCCAATGGGTGTTAGGGGTGAGGCTCAGGGAATTAAGCACCTTGTGCTGGGTCACGGGTAAGTGAGGAAGTGGGATTAGACACATACCCATACACACACAAAATGTGGTACAAAAGGACTCTAGGGCCATGTTTTAAAAAACACTTGTGTAATTTTAAAATGCATTTATCAGCTGGGCACAGTAGTTCACACTTGTAATCCCAGCATTCTGGGAGGCCAAAGCAGGAGGATTGCTTGAAGCCAGGAGTTGGAGACCAGCCTGGGCAACATAGCAAGACTGTTTCTACAAAAAATTTAAAATTAGCTGAGCACAGTGATGTGTGCCTGTAGTCCTAGCTACTCAGGAGGCTCAGGCAGGAGGATTGCTTGAGTATAGGAGATAGAGGCTGTAGTAAGCTGTGGTCGTGCCACTGCACTCCAGCCTGGGCAACAGACTGAGACTGTGTCTCAAAAGAATAAAAATAAAAATCAGTTTCCCTATAAAATATTAGAGAAAAGAAGGAGATTAAGGAATTTTGATAATCCATTGGAAACATCACAAGCTTTATTTTTATAGTCTATTTTATGCAAAACTGAATATTTAAATATGTGATTTTAAACATTTTGCCCATCTTCATTCTGCAGTATAAATATGTGATTTAAATGTGGAACTTGGGCACAAGGAGAGTGAGGAGCAGAGTATGGAAGCCAGGCAAATGTGGGGAAAGGCAGCTTAGCCTCCCTGACTTTGCCTGGAGCTTACAGCCACATAGGCTGCTCTGGTTTTCCTTTTTTTGTTGTTTCAAAGACACTTGAAAGTGTTGACTGTTACACAGTGTTTTAAAAAGACATTTGGGGCCAGGTGCTGTGGCTCTGTCTGTAATCCCAACACTTTGGGCGGCCAAAGCAGGAGGATCACTTCAGGCCAGGAGTTTGAGACCAGCCTGGGCAACATGATGAAACCCCATCTCTAGAAAAAAATACAAAAATTAGCTGGGCATGGTGGTGCATGCCTGTAGTCCCAGCTACTGGGGAGGTTGAAGTGGGAGGATCACATGAGCCCAGGAGGCAGATGCTGCAGTGATCCAAGATCACGCCACTGCACTCCAGACTGGGCAACAGGGCAAGACTCTGTCTCAAAAAAACAAAAAAAACAAAAAAGACATTTGGAAATGTCAGCCTTCCTCTGGTAGAGCTCACCTAGCTCAGCTACCTGTGAGGTCAGAAGTTTCATAGCTTATAGCATAGCAAAAGTATGCGATGCCAGTGAGCACAGACACAGCACAAAAGCACCTCTAAAGAGGAAACCCTCAAAATGCAGCCACTCACGGGTGAATTGCCATTCGCCCTCACTGCCCATGGGTTCCAGAAGTGCAGGTGCCCAGAGGTGGCAGCCTATTGTGACTCCCATTGCCTACAGGATGGAGATGAAAGGTCTGGGAAGAAAAGCGAGTCCTACGCAGAGAAGTATGTATCCTTCCAGATTTTTTCTATGGAACTGAGAGTTGAACCCAGGGTTACCTAATCCCCAAACCCTCCCTCTCTCCATGGGTTTTGCGAATGAGCCTCAAGTCTTTTTAGAACACCAGCTGTTAATTTCTCCTTGATAAATGTCACTCATTTCTCAGCAAGAAGTTAAGATAACTTCCAGGGTTCCCCCAACCCCAAGTCACATTGTCTCCTCTATTTCCTTGCCACCCAGAGGCTGAATTCCAGTAGCCATTCTGCGTTGCAGCCCTCACCAGCACCATTAACAGCACCATTAACAGTGTTTGGCACATGCTGGACTCTCAAGAGGTAGGGGTGTGTGAGACTATTGACCATTATTTAGCACCCCTTGGGTGCCAGGTGCACTGCTGGATTCTCTGCAAATACAATCTCTTTTAATCCTCACAATAACCCCAAAGGCAGCATTATTTCCCTCCTTACAGATGAGGAAATTAAAGCCCTGGGAGCACAGTAGACTTGTCCTCACTCACAAAGCTAGTTAGGAATGGAGCTAGGATTTGAATGGAATCAACCTGCCTTCAGAGCAGTTCCTGTGATAGAACCCTCAGAGGGTGTGTGTGCGCGTGGGGTGGGTGTTTCAGTTGCCTGTACCCAGTGCTAGTTCAGATCAAAGCAGACCTCCTTTGATCTGTGAGTGTGAGTGGAACTGGGAGGCAGCTCCTCGCAGGGAGGTGTTTGGAGAAGCTGCGGGTGGAATGAATGGGAGGAAACAGGTTGGGGCAGTAGGTGGGGCATGCTGCAGGCTAAGTGACACAAGCAGGTTGGGTGACAAGCTCAGCTGGGCCCCTCGGGTTTAAGACAGGAGGGTGATAAGGGAGGTGTTACTGTGTGCAGAGGTCACAGCTGGGCTCATCAGAGCTCAGCCCAATCAGAGTGGCTGTTTTTGTTTTTTGTTTGTTTGTTCTTGTTTTTAAAAGCAGGACCAGCCAAACGTGTCCCAGCAGCTTCCTGGCTTTCTAAGGCTTTCCCTTCTTTGTTCCCAGGTCACTAAGCTAAGAAAATATAGCATGTCCATCTGGCCAGCTTCCCAGATAGAGCCTCATGAAGTTCCAGCATACAGAGAAGTGAAAGGGGAGAATGGAAGAATCTGTTCATTCTTTCGTTCAGTATTTACTGAGCACCCACTATGTGCTAGGTATCATTATAGGTGCTTGGAACACAGCAGTGAAGCAAAAAGACAGATCCCTGACCATGGGTTGCTTGTGGTGGGAGATGGGGAGGTAATAAATAATAACCCTAAAAAGGAAGTAAATTAGGTCCTAAGGCTGTGGAATAAAGGCAAAATAGAGCAGGGAAAGGGGGATCAGGAGCACATGTATGGCTGAGGTTGGGGCTACAATCTTAAGAGAGTGATCAGGGAAGTGAAGGAACTGCCCATGTGGTAGGCAGAGAGAACACCATGTCTCCAGAGCTGAGGCAGGAGGGAACAGGCCTCTGTATTTGAGCAATAGCTGGAGACCAGGAAGTTGGAGTGGAGGGGGTGACATGGAGAATAAGAGACCAAGGGATTGTCCAAGGGTGGGGGCTACATCACTTAGGGTGTGACAGTGGCCTGTCTTCTCTTTGTAAAGGATGCCTCCCACTGCTGAGCAAGAAGGTGGGAAATGGGAGAGCAGCTCTCAGAGCCCAGCATGATACCCAGACTAGAGGCTATGGGGGCTCAGGCAGGGGCTGGGGGCAGGCTTTGGAGGGGTGGGGGATGATATGGTTTGGCTCTGTGTCACCACCTAAATCTCATCTTTTAGCTCCCATAATTCCCACGTGTTGTGGGAGGGACCTGGTGGGAGATAACTGAATCATGGGGGCATGTCTTTCCTGTGCTGTTCTCATGATGTGAATAAGTTTCATGAGATCTTATGGTTTTAAAAAGGGAGTTTCCCTGCACAAGCTCTCTCTCTCTTTGCCTGCTGCCATCTATGTAAGATGTGACTTGCTCCTCCTTGCCTTCTGCAATGATTGTGAGTTCTCCCCAGTTTAATGAAACTGTAAGTCCATCAAACCTCTCTTTCTTTTGTAAATTGGCCAGTCTCAGGTGTGTCTTTATCAGCAGTGTGAAAACAGACTAACACAGGCTGGGTGCGGTAGCTCACGCCTGTAATCCCAGCAATTTGGAAGGCCAAGGTGGGCGGATCACCTGAGGTCAGGAGTTCAAGACCAGTCTGACCAACATGGAGAAACCCCATCTCTACTAAAAATACAAAATTATCTAGGCATGGTGGCACATACTTGTAATCCCAACTACTTGGGAGGCTGAGGCAGGAGAATCACTCGAACCCAGCAGGCAGAGGTTGCAGTGAGCCAAGATCATACCATTGTACTCCAGCCTGGGCAACAAGAGCGAAACTCCATCTCAAAAAAAAAAAAAAAAAAAAGAAAGAAAAAAAAGAAAGAAGCCAGGCGCGGTGGCTCAAGCCTGTAATCCCAGCACTTTGGGAGGCCGAGACGGGCAGATCACGAGGTCAGGAGATCGAGACCATCCTGGCTAACATGGTGAAACCCCGTCTCTACTAAAAAATACAAAAAACTAGCCGGGCGAGGTGGCGGGCGCCTGTAGTCCCATCTACTCGGGAGGCTGAGGCAGGAGAATGGCGTGAACCCAGGAGGCGGAGCTTGCAGTGAGCTGAGATCCCGCCACTGCACTCCAGCCTGGGCGACAAAGCCAGACTCCATCTCAAAAAAAAAAAGAGAAAAGAAAGAAAACATAAAACAGACTAATACAGGGGAGCTCAGGAGCACTGCCTTCCGTCTGGTCCACTGGAGATGTCTGCCAGACTCCAGCTGGGTGAGCCTAGCAGGCAGTTATGTATACAAGTCAGGATAATGGGAGAAAGGTCTGCACTAGAAATATAAGTTTGGGGTGTCATTCTGCAGATGGTGAATGAGATCATGAGAGTGGGAGTGCAGATGGGGAAAAGGACGAGGGCTGAGCCTTGAGCAGGAGCCCTCGGAGAAGAGGGCTTTTCAGAAGCCCAGGAGAAGAGAAGGCACAATCAGGGAGGTAGGAGGAAAGCCACGAAAGGCTTATCCCAGAAGAGATAGCTTCAAGCAGGAGAGAGGGACCAACTGCATCAAATGGTGCTTAATCTAGTCTTGCTGCTTTTGCTGTGCCCCAAGCTGCCATTCCCTCTTCTTTAAAATAGGAGTTACAGGGTCCAGGTGTGGCAGCTCACACCTGTAATCCCAGCACTTTAGGAGGCCAAGGCAGGTGGATCACGTGAGGTCAGTAGTTCAAGAGCAGCCTGGCCAACACGGTGAAACCCCATCTCTACTAAAAATACAAAAGCTAGCTGGGCTTAGTGACGCATGCCTGTAGTCCCAGCTACTTGGAAGGCTTGAGGCAGGAGAATCACTTGAACCCGGGAGGTGGAGGTTGCAGTGAGCCGAGACTGCACCACTGCACTCCGGCCTGGGTGACAGACCAAGACTCTGTCGCAGAAAACAAAAAAAAAAAAAAAGGGAGTTACAGTGTCCATCCAAGAGGTGTGATGGAGATTAAATGAAATCATGTACAAGGAGCATATGGCACATTTAAGTCACAATCAATGTCCTTCTTTCTGTGGGAAAATTCATGCATATGAATGATGGCAAAAAGAAGATGATAACCATGATTATGATGCTTATTTATGCCTCAGGAAAAACTGTATAAGACATGCCCTTGTCCTTGGGCAGCACAGCCGTCACCGGGGAGGACCTACATGGAATAAAGGACAGCAATCCATGCCTGCCGGGCACAGGCTGTGACTGATGGGCCAGGGCAAGGAATGACTTTTCATGGTCAGGGACTTTACAGGTATGGGCACCCAAGCTGGGTTCAGAAGGATGTGGAGATTTGGGCAGGCTGAAGGCAAGGGACATTCACTTGAAGGCAAAGGTGTCGCAGAGGTGCAGAGTGGGAGCTGAACTTTGCTTGAGGACTGAATGAGACTTGCTTAACAGGAGAGGGTGTATTGGTGTGTGTGTTTCCAGAACAGGCCCAGTGGGAAAGAGGTTGGCAAGGGAGGTAGGGATCAGATTACATAGTAATCAAAATCTGGTCTAAACTAACAATCAGTCCACCAGAGCACTGGGGTAGGTGCTGAGCCCCAAGTCCCACCATACTTGTATCCTCCATTCTCTGGTTGTAATGGCCTGCTTAGCCCTGTGTCTCCCCTGGACTGAGTGCTCTGGGAGTGAGACAGGGATGAAGCCCTATTTGCTGCTGAGCCCAAAATTAGTGCTGTGTTTGAGGGAGGCACATGTGGTACACTTAGAGGCCAAAGGAGAGGGTCTCTTCAGAACCTCCAGACAGGGAGCCCCTACCACAGCACCATGCCCAGCTCCCTGTGGGCACTCGGTAAATGGGAATGGAATGGACACATGTGCCCAGGGGTGACTGTTCTAAGGCCGACTGCAGTGTCTGTAGGGCCCACCATCTACTCTCGAGAAGCCCCGGGGGGAGTCCCGAATCCAGGTACCTGTTAGGCCCCATTGACTGTCACTGATCTGAAGAGAGATTCCAGACATGGGAAATCCAGGGGACTCCCTGCAGAGACCTGGATAGGGTCTTCTCCCCAGCCCCACTCCAGGCCCAGACATCATCACTGTCAGGTGGTGGTTTCTTCATCTGCTTGTCCCTGCCTTGCTGACCTCCTAGCTCTGGCTCCCCTTCCTCTCGCTGTCTGCTCCCATCCCTGATGCTCCCGCTCTCTCTTCCCTGCTCAGCCAAGGAGCTATTTTTGTCATCTCCCCCTCCCCCATCTGCCTCTTCTGTCCCCCAGGATTGAGCATGGTTCCTTCTCAGAAGCGGATTCCTGAAAGGCCCTGCCCTTCAGGGGCCATGGATGGGGCCACCAGTTGCCGGGCAAAGAAAGAGCAGCCAGGAAGCAAGTGACGAAGCCTGCAAGAAGGCCAGGGAGGAACAGGAAGGACCAGGTGCAGCGGGCAGGGTGGGAGGGAGACTGGATAAGGATGGGGGAGGATGGAGGAGAGCTGAGAAAGAGACAAAGAAACAGAGCCACAGGGCAGGGCATAGTGCTGGGCTTGGGGCTGAGAAGTCACTGCAGGCGGAGGTAGGCAGCTCAGGCCTGAACCCCACAGATGCACCCAGATGCCCGGAGCAAAGGGAGCCTTAGACCCCTGCTTCTGAGCTCGTGTCCTTCTTTATTTCTTTTCTTTTCTTTTTTTTTTTTTTTTTTTTTTTGAGACTGTCTTGCTCTGTTGCCTAGACTGCAGTGCAGTGGCACAATCTCGGCTCACTGCAACCTTTGTCTCCCAGGTTCAAGCGATTCTCCTGCCTCAGCCTCCCGTGTAGCTTGGACTACAGGTGCAAGTCACCACACCTGGCTAATTTGTGTATTTTTAGTAGACAGGGTTTCACCATTATTGGCCAGGCTGGTTTCGAATTCCTGACCTCAAGTAATTTGCCCACCTCAGCCTCCCAAAGTGTTGGGATTACAGACGTGAGCCACCATGCCCGGCCTGAACTCATGTCCTTGTGACACACTCTCCCAGGTGCCCCCAGGCTCACGAATCCAGCAGAGCATCCAGAGATGGCAGGGGGCATGTGAAGCCTTTCAGTCCTCCCAGCCTGCCCTGGGAAGAGGTTGGGCCTTCCTAGCTCTGGGTCTTTGGAGGTGTTGTTGATGGTGTGGGGGTTCCACTTGCAAAAAGCAGGTGCTCTAGGTTGTGGGGAGCAGAAGGGATGCAGGGGTCTAGAATAAGAGGAAACAGTGCTGAGCTTGAAGATGGGTGAAAAGAGATTTTAAATCTGCCATGCTCCTCCTAAACTGGTGCTCCTAGGCAGTAAAAAAATCCAGTACAGTGTGTGCTTTGTGGGTTAGTCACACTGTGACTGATCTGTGAGCTGCTGTCAGTAGAGTGAATCAGGGGAGGGAGGGTGTGAGTGTGTGTTGAAGGGTGTGAGTGAGTGTGATCATGTATGTGGAGGTGTGTGTGCCCATGGCTCCCCAGGGTAACATGGGTCTAAGGTAGGATTCAGATGTGTCTGGCTGGCGGTGCCAACCTACAGAAGTTTTGCTCCAGGCCGGGCGCAGTGGCTCATGCCTGTAATCTCAGCACTTTGGGAGGCCAAGGTGGGCAGATCACCTGAGGTCAGGAGTTCAAGACCAGCCTGGCCAACATGGTGAAACCACGTCTCTACTAAAAATACAAAAATAAGCCAGGTATGGTGGCTTGCTCCTGTAATCCCAGCTACTTGGGAGGCTGAGGTAGGAGAATCGATGGAATCCAGGAGGTGGAGATTGCAGTGAGTCAAGATTGCGCCACTGCACTCCAGCTTGGGCAAAAAGGGTGAAACTCTGTCTCAAAAAAACAAACAAACAAACAAACAAAAACAGAAGAAGTTTTGCTCCAAGTTCCCAGAGCCTCCAGCCTCCAGGGAGCAGACTCACCCCAGGAAGGAGATGGGTAACCAAGCCTGCCATCAGCGGCGCAAAGCGACCTGCAGCGCATTGGAGGAGGGGTCTTTCCAGCCCAGTGCTGGTCTGAGCCTCGGGAAGAGGACTTGACACAAAATGGGATCACCATTCCTACGAATGGGGCTCTGGCCCCTCCTACCACACGTAACCCCAAGGGGAGATTCGTCTATCCTCACGGTCTAGAGCCCCTGACACCTGAGGGCCAAGCAAACTGTGGCAGTGGCTGGTGACACACCATGGGGCCACTGGGATGGCAGAGATCCAGGTGTCTAGGGGTGGGGGCAAGGGAGCAGGGAGGTGGCAGGGGTCTGAGGCCCCGGGAAAGGGGCCTAAGAGTCAGTGGCATTTTATTGTGACCCAATTGACACCAATAGCGGGGAGAGAAAATTCAGGCACACAAAGCCAGAATAATTAAAGACTATCCATTGTTTTCCTTTTTTCATTATTTTAATTTTTAAAAATTTTTTTATAGAGAGAGGGTCTTGTTGTGTTGCCCAGGCTTGAGTTGAACTCCTGTCCTCAAGCGATCCTCCCATGTCGACCTCCCACAGTGCTGGGATTACAGGCATGAGCCACTGAGCCTATCCCTGTCCATTGTTTTCATCAGAGAGACATTTATTGAACACATATGTGTTCGTACCAGACACTAAGACTACTAAACCAAACACGACCTCAGCCCCTACGGAATTTACTGTCTAGTGAGTAAGAGGAACATAAAAGTGGGTGATTGGCCAGGCGCAGTGGCTCACGCCTGTAATCCCAGCATTTTGGGAGGCCGAGGCAGGTGGATCATCTGAGGTCAGGAGTTCGAGACCGAGCTGGCCAACATGGTGAAACCCCATCTCTACTAAAAATACAAAAATTAGCTGGGTGTGGTGGCGGACACCTGTAATCCCAGCTACTTTCCTGAGACTAAGGTAGGAGAATCGCTTGAACCTGGGAGGCGGAGGTTGCAGTGAGCCGAGATCATGCCATTGCACTCCAGCCTGGGCAACAAGAGCAAAACTCGGTCTCAAAAAAAAAAAAAAAAAAGTTGGTGACTGTGTCATTTGTAAGTAATGATAATCATAATAGCCAACACATGGCCGGGCGCGGTGGCTCACGCCTGTAATCCCAGCACTTTGGGAGGCCGAGATGGGCAGATCACTAGGTCAGGAGATCGAGACCATCCTGGCTAACACGGTGAAACCCCGTCTCTACTAAAAAATACAAAAAACTAGCCGGGAGAGGTGGCAGGTGCCTGTAGTCCCAGCTACTCGGGAGGCTGAGGCAGGAGAATGGCGTGAACCCAGGAGGTGGAGCTTGCAGTGAGCTGAGATCCGGCCACTGCACTCCAGCCTGGGCGACAGAGCCAGACTCCATCTCAAAAAAAAGAAAAATAGCCAACGCACTCAGTGTTCACATGTGCTGGGTACTGTTCTAAGCACTTTACATATATGTGCATGTATGCACAGGATCGAGGCCCACGCAGGGCATGGGAGACATCAGAGCAGAGCCCCAGCGCACCTCAGTCATTGGGAAGCTCCTCCAGAGGAGAACAGCATATTTTCCACAGGGCTCTAGAACAGGTCAATAGGCCAGTGGAAGTCCCCGCAGCCTTCACTCCTACCTCTGTCAGCTCAGAGCTGGCCAGATCAGACTTGTCTGCACCAAAGCAATCATGACCCAGTCTCTCCAGCCCACCTCTGGGGCTGATGCCCTCTGACCCTCCTGGGGAAAGCAAACATTAAGAGAGGGCTGGATTCAGTGGCTCACACCTGTAATCCCAACACTTTGGGAGGCCAAGGCAGGAGAATTGCTTCAGGCCAGGAGTTCGAGACCAGCCTGAGCAACAAAGTGAGGCTCTGTTTCTACAAAAAAAATCAAAAATTAGCCAGGTGTGGTGGTGTGTGCCTGTAGTCCCAGCTATTCAGGAGGCTGAGGTGGGAGGATTTCTTGAACCCAAGATGTTGAAGCCACAGTGAGCTGTGATCGTACAACTGCGCTCCAGTCTGGGTGACAGAGGGAGACTCTGTCTCACAAAAAGAAAATAAAAAATAAAAAAATAAAGAAAGAGAGAGAATAGAGGAAGCTATGGGGATAAGTGGGGAACAGAGGGCAGGAGGGGGTACTGGGCTGGGTTGCGCTGGACTGGGGGCTATGGAGTTGAGTGTCCCAGCCTGGGCAACCAGAGTCACCCCACATAGAGGAGCCAGCCAGCCATTTACTGCCCAGCTCAGAGCATTCCCTCTGGGGAGTACAGGCTGGTAGCTCAGAGGTGGTAAGAGAAGGCAGATAAATTGGAATAAGCAGGCTGCCCTAGCTTTTGTGGGCCCAGTGGAGACCAAATGATATTCCCAGATCACAGCCCATGCCCGCTTCTCTTCCCACTCTTGGCACCATTTTGAACCATAAGAGGTCACCAGTGACACCAATATCTGTGTGGACACCAGCCTGCACACACACACACCACCACACAGCAGTCCCTGGCCACTTCTTGGGCCCAGGGAAAGGTTGTAATATTTGGGACATATTTATACTAAAAAAGTGTTCCTTATATATGTGAAATTCCAATGTAACTGGGAATCCTGTGTTTTATCTGCAGCTCCAGCCAGTGATGCCTCCACCAGCAGTATAATCAGCCCTTGGGAGGCCCTCAAAACCCTGCAAGTGGGCTCAGGGCCTGCTAGGCAGGGCCTTCCAAGAATCCCGGGCTGGGGAGTGGTGGGGGAGGCAGGTTCTGGGTGGATGTATCATGGACCTGCAGACTCCTCTCTTTGTGAGGAGGGGGTTGACCAGAAGAGGGTCAGATTGTGTCCCCAAAAAGCTCAGGACCTAGAGCAGGGGGCCCTTTGCCTACTTTCTGGGGTGGGCCTCAATCCGTCTTCAAGTGAGAACTAATCTCAAGCAAGGGGCATCATTGGAAAATTGATTGGCACCCTTGGTGTCTTCACCTTTTTTTTTTTTTTCTTTCTTTCTTTCTTTTCTTTTCTTTTTTTTTTTTTTTCTTTTTTTTTTTTTTTTGTCTGAGACAGGGTCTTGTTCTGTTGCCCAGGCTGGAGCACAGTGGTGCGATCATGGCTCACCGCAGCCTCGACCTCCCAGGCTCAAGTGATCCTCCCACCTCAGCCTCCCATGCAGCTGGGACTACAGTCGAGCACCACTATGCCCAGCTAATTTTTGTATTTTTTGTAGAGGTGGGGTCTTGCTGTGTTGCCTAGGCTCATCTCAAACTCCTGGCTTCAAGCCATTCTCCTGCCTTGGTCTCCCAAAGTGCTGGGGATATAGCCGTGAGCCACTGTGCTGGGCATCTCTAATTTTTCTAACATCCCTACAGGCAGTGGCCTCTGATTCTGGGAGATAGTACTGCAGAGTGGCTGAGAGCTAGAGTTGCCAGATAAAAATACAGGATGCCCAGTTAGATTTGAATTTCAGATAAACAATGAATACTGGTTTTGTTTTTGTTTTTGTTTTTGTTTTTGTTTTTGTTTTTTTTGAGACGGAGATTTGCTCTCGTCGCCTAGGCTGGAATGCAATGGCGTGATCTCGGCTCACTGCAAACTCCACTTCCTGGTTCAAGTGATTCTCCTGCCTCAGGCTCCTGCGTAGCTGGGATTACAGGTGCCTGCCACCACGCCCAGCTAATTTTTGTATTTTTAGTAGAGACAGGGTTTCGACATGTTGGCCAGGCTAGCCTCGAACTCCTGACCTCAGGTGATCCACCCATCTCGGCCTCCCAAAGTGCTGGAATTACAGGCATGAGCCATAACACCTGACCTCTTTTTTTTTTTTTTTTTTTTTGAGATAGAGTCTTACTCTGTCACCCAGGCTGCAGTGCAGTGGCACAATCTCAGCTCAGTGCAACTGCCACCTCCCAGGTTCAAGCCATTCTCATGCCTCAGCCTCCTGAGTAGCTGGGACTACAGGCGTGTACCACCACGCCCAGCTAATTTTTGTATTTGTAGTAGAGATGGGGTTTTGTCATGTTGGTCAGCCTGGTCCCGAACTCCTGACCAAGAGATCCATCTGCCTCGGCCTCCAAAAGTGCTGGGATTATAGGCATAAGCCACCACGCCCGGCCAACGAATACTTTTTTACTACCAACATGTCGTGTAGTATTTGGGAATCTACAGTTGGCCCTCCATATCTGTGGGCTCTTCATCCATGGATTCAACCAACTGCAGATAGAAAACATTTTTAAAAAGGGCCGGGCACGGTGGCTCAAGCCTGTAATCCCAGCACTTTGGGAGGCCGAGACGGGTGGATCACGAGGTCAGGAGATCGAGACCATCCTGGCTAACACTGTGAAACCCTGTCTCTACTAAAAATACAAAAAAACTAGCCGGGCGAGGTGGCGGGCGCCTGTAGTCCCAGCTACTCCGAAGGCTGAGGCAGGAGAATGGCAGAAACCCGGGAGGCGGAGCTTGCAGTGAGCTGAGATCCGGCCACTGTACTCCAGCCTGGGCTACAGAGCAAGACTCCGTCTCAAAAAAAAAAAAAAAGAAAACATTTTTAAAAAACAATATAAATAATACAAATAAAAAATACTGCATAACTAACAATGATTTACATAGCATTTACATTGTGTTAGGTATTGTAGGTAACCTAGAGATCAGCTAAAGTATGTGGGCAGTTATATGATTATATGCAAACACTGTCATTTTATATGAGGGACTTGAGCATCCTCAGATTTTGGTATCTGTGGGGTCCTGGAACCAGTCTCCCTGGGATACCAAGGGACAGCTGTACTTCTAAAAATTATTTCTTGTTTATCTGAAATTCAAATTTAAGCTGGTGTACTGCTTTTGTTTTTGTTTGTTGTTGGTAAATCTGGCAACCCTGCCGAGAGCAGGGGTTTTGGAGTCTCATACCTTAGGCTCAGATCTCGGCTTTTCTATCTTCTCACTGTGTGAACCTCTCTGAGGCTCACATTCCCTATCTGCCTCCCAGGGCAGGAGAAGGATTAAGCGATAAAATGTGCTGGTGTAGGTGACAACTGTTATTACTGTCCCTGGCCAAGATCCCACAGTTAGAAGGCAACAGGCCAGTGTCTGCCCTCCACGCTCTGGTCTGAGATCCCTGGGTCATCCCGAGGGCCCTCAGCAGCCTGCTGCCCCTCCTCCAGATCCCAGCCCATGCAGTGCTCAAGGGGCCACTGGGAGACCAGCAGAAGAGGCCCTGCACCAGAGAGGGAGCATGATCTGGCCTGGGGAACCCAAACTTCTAATAACTGCGTGGAGCCCTGTGGAATGAGAAGGGAGTGGCGGAGGCACTAGAATTTATTCTGTGCCCACCATGTGCCGGGCATTTGTTACCTAATTTAATCCTCACAGCAACTTCTCATTTCCATTTTGCAGCTGAAGATGTATTAATAGCAACACAGGATAAGGCCCGGCTGTTCTTGTTTGGACCGCTTTCTCCGGCCAAATCCATGGCTCCTCTCACCTCCTCCAGGCCTTTGCTCACCCCAGCCTCTTCCCTGACTGGGTGCCTCCCATTGGAACCCGCCCTGGGGAACCCGTCCCACAGTGATGGAGCGCCTTATACCCGCTTTCTGCTTTCTTTTTTTACAAAGCACTCCTACTCATCAAATACACTAACTACTGTGCTTATTTGGTTTGCTTCTTTCCCTTCCAGAATGGAAGCTCTACGAGAGCAGGGTTTTCAGTCCTTTTGGTTTACCGACACACTCCCCATGCCCAGCACAGACTCTTGTACATATTTGTTGAATGGATTAAAAACAGAATAACAGTAATCATAGCTGACACTGTCTTGGCCCCTACTTTTTGCCCTAGAACCATTCCAAGCACCTCATATGTGCTCATTCATGAATTCCTCCCATCTCAATGAGGCACAGTGCGGGCAAGTAATTTGCTCAAGGTCACAGAGCAAGTGTGCAAGAGCAACGAGCAGGTTGGCCTGAGTTCCCCATTGGTGATGTTTTACTCACTCCGAGGCTGTCTGTGACCCTTGGCATTAGGTCTTTTCGTGGGTGGCATGGCCGCCTTGGCAGCAACCCTCTCACTCCTGTAGCATGCTGTATTACGAGGGCCTCTTCGCTTGTTTAGTGTTGACTCAATTTCTTTGAGGGCAGGGACTGGTCTCCTTCATTTTGATTTCCTCAGTGCCTTGCATGGTGTCCAGCCCATTGCAGAGACTCACCTCCATTTTCCTAGTTGGCATTTACACCCACCTGGTGAGGCGGGAAGCACAGGTATCATCACTCCATTGCCCCCATTTTATCAGCAAGGAAACAAGCTCAGAGAAGTGAAGTCATTCATTCATTTGACAAGTATTTATTGCACTTCTATACACCAAGTACTGAGCTAAGTGCTTGAGAGGTAGGAAGAGGCAGACAGTGAGCAGACCATGGGTCTCCTGGTTCAGTGCTCACCTGGCCACAGCCCACAGTCCACACTACATAGCCCCAGGGGTTCTGGCTGCTGCCCAAGGCCTTGGTGAGATCATCCCCTGTTAGAACTGGGCAAAGGCCAAATATAAGCATTGAGGGGTACTGGGGGTGGGAGGGGACTTCAGGATCTAGATAGGCTGTTTCAGCCACGGTTTGTGGGGGCTGCCCAGTGGGGCTGGAGCGAGTAAGTGGGTGAGGGGGTGATTTCCAGCCTGTGATTCATGTCTGCCAGATGTGCTTCAAAGCAAACAGGATGCAAACCATATATTTAACCTGATGTGGTTAGCACCCAGCCTTTCCCAATGGGGGAAGCCTTTGGGGTGTCTTCCTCTTACTGGGGAATGTGTTCCTCAGGGAGGGGAAAGGGTGGTTCGCAGTGTACAGAAAACCTGGAGACTCAACCAAGAAAAGGCAATATGTTCCCAGCAAGAAATATACCACAGCTAGAACCAGAAGGTTTTTCTGTCTGTCCTTCTTGGCCCCTGAGTGTGTTATACGAACAGATTTATGCTGAAACCTGGGTGTGGTGGGGAGAGGTTGTATTCATTCATTTATTCATTCATTCATTTGACAAGTACTTATTGCACTTCCATACACCGAGTACTGAGCAAAGTGTTGAGAATATACCAGGGAAAACAATATACCTGCTGCTGTCCTCGTTAAACTTGCAGCTTAATGTGGGACAAGCATTAAAGGAGTGTTACTGTTAATTATTTTTAGCTGCCAGTGCTCTGAAAGAGATTCCTGGATTGCATGAAAAGGTAAAATAAGAAACCTGTTTCAGTTTGGGAGTCAAGGAAGGCTTCCTGGAGGAAGTGGTATTTATGCTGAGTCCTGGAGGCAGTCTAAGAGTTCTTCTGGCCACTTGCTGAGTGGAGTGGGTGAGGGGGCTGAGCATCAAGCATTGTAGGCCCAGGGAGGGGCACATGCAAAGACCTTGAGATGGAAAGGAGTGTGACTTCTGTAGGTTCTGCACGAAGGGCTCCAGAGTGGCTGGCATCTGGATACTAGGCTGATTGGGAGAGGCAGATCCTGCTCATGTCTAATGGAGAAGATGACCAAGTTTAACCACAGGAGTGGCATTCCATGAGCAGCAGGGACGTCGTGGAAGTCTGGCGTGAAGGGACAGTTGCCGTGAATAGACAAGTTCGTTCTGGAAGGCTTGCTGCAGAAGGCGTGTCTGGGGGTTTTGGCAGAGGGTGTAGGAGTTGGAAGAGCTGTGTGCAAGGCTGAGGAAGTGGGAGCGAGACTACTTTGGGTTGGTGTGGGGGTGGCTGAATGACTCTATTTGGATGTGTACGTTCTGTCTCTCCAATTAATTTTAAGAACTACTATTTATTTCACAACCACTGTGTGCCAGGCAAACACTGATCTATTTCATTCAACCCATAAATAGCTGTTTGAGATAGATATGACCATCCTATTTTACAGATGAGACAAAGGAGGCTCAGAGGATTAAGTGACCTGCCCACAGCAGCACGGAGAAGATGTGGTGGAACCAGGGATCAAAAATGTGTCCTCTCTGTATATAGCTCCTCAACCTTCCATCACACTTGCCTTCCTGGTGACCTGATATCCTAGGATTTTCACCGACTGCTCTGGGGACACATTGGTTAAATCCAAGTGGTTTGCAGGGACTGACTGGCAACATAACTGTGTTCAATAGAAGAATGATGTACTGAGTGGTGGTCACTTAGAACCATGCAGCTGCCACCCCTTGAGGCTGGGCCATGAAGAAGGCATGGCTCGCTGGCACGGTGGCTCACACCTGTAATTCCAGCACTTTGGGAGGCCGAGGTAGGCTGATTGCTTGAGCTTAGGAGTTTAAGACCAGCCTGGGCATCATGGCAAAACCCCATCTCTACAAAAAATACAAACATTAGTCAGGTGTGGTGGTATGCACCTGTGGTCCCAGCAATTGCAGGAGGCTGAGGTGGGAGGATTGCTTGAACCCGGGAAGTTGAGACTGTAGAGAGCTGAGATCCTGCTGCTGCACTCTAGCTTGGGTGACAGAGCGAGACCCCGGCTCAAAAAAAAAAAAAAAGAAGGCGCCGCTAGTGTGGAAGTGGCTGCAAGCTCAGTTGTCCGTGGGTACTGGATTCAGTGGCAGATCTGAGCACTGCTACCTGCTCCCACTGAACTCCATAGCTCAGTCATGGAAAAGGCCTCTGACCTCGCTGTAGGGCTCAAGGCCTGGCATTCTCACTTCTTCCACCCTCCGGAGGCCCTGGTCTGCCCTGGGCACCCTCCCCAAGTAGCTTCCTTCCCTTGGCTCCTGTGCCTTTGATACCTGCTGAAGCATTTCCTGTCCAAGGCAGAGTGAGGCTCATGGGTCGCTGGGTTTCCTCTCTATTCCAGGAGCTGTAGCCAGATCTGTTTGAGTCTGGGCCAAGCTCGGGAAGGCAGTGGGTGTGGGGGCCTTCCTTCCAGTTCAGGGAACGGGCTGGGGAGGAGGCAGGACCAGGCTGAGCTGGTGCTGCTGGGATCAGTCATGGACCACGTGCAGGGGGCAGAGGCACCCAGCCTGGCACTTTGAGGACGGGGGGATAAAGCTCCATTTCTGTCCCCCTGAGGCAGCCTGAGGTTGAGCAGGGCCCAAGGCAGTTCACTAAAAGAACCAGCATCAGTGAAAGTACTCTAGGTAGCTTCAGGCCTTTGCTTTGCATGCAACTCTCCCAATGCTGGGTTCTAAACTTGGCTGCTCATTTCAGCTCAGGGCTGACAGCCATGCAGCTCTTTATTATGAATCTCACCCTCTGGGCTCTAGGGGTTCCTGCCCTAATGGTAAAATCAGTATCAGTAGTACTATTCAAACTTGGGGTTCAGCAGAAAACCTGCTGGGAGGACTCTACTAGGAGGTAGAGATCACCTTTGCCACGTCCTGCTGGGAGAGTATCTGGACCTTCCAGCAACACGCCAAGGGTTCTAAGGCTTGAAATGCATTCCCATGCTGAAAATACAAATCACAATGTTTCTCAAACTGTTGAAGGTCAGACACTGAGAGTGGCAGGGTGAGGACGAGGAAGGATTGGGTGAGGGGCGGGGGAGGAAGGGAGAGAAGAGGTTCCAGCGGAGGGGAGGATAATAAAGCCTCCCCCTTCATGCTGTGTGGGGTATGGACCTAAAGGATCCGGGGACCCTGTGGAGTGGGGGATGGACAGAGGATGCTGAGGTGGAAGATGTGCTGATTTGCATGCTATTTTTGCAGGACATTTGCATGCTTTTCATGTACTGTCGAGAACAGCAAGCAGGGAATTCCCCCAGGCCCCGCTCTTTCCCCGCCCTCCCTCTCTGATGTGCCAGGGCAGGGCAAGCTTAGGTTGGGAAGAAGTGGATGGGGTTCCCCCTCCATCATGGCCCTGTCTGGGTGGGGGCTGCAGGGGTGGAGGCTGCATTCCCTTAATCTGAGCAAAGGGTGCTCCCCTTCACCCCCAGTAGGGAAGCCAGGGGTAGAGGAAGGTGTGTGAAAGGAGGAAACCCTCCTACTAGGAGGATGGGGGTGGAGGGGGCAAGGTGTCTGGGGGTGAGGAGCTTTCTGGCTCCAGGCTTCTCTCTGATGCAGGGCCCAGAAGGAAGGAAGCCAGATGAGGTGCCTCCTCCTGAATCCTTGTGAAGTTTTGTTTCCTGTTGCAAAGCAGGCTTTTGACATCAAATGCCTTTCTTTTCCAATGGCCCTGCATTCTCACCCTGCCCACCCTTCCTCAGTCCCAGCCCTGGCCCATCTCATAGGTACGTTGGGAGTTCTGGGCAGAAGGGAGGAGTCCATCAGGGCCAGGGCCTGTGTTCCTCTGTCTTGCATCACGGTGGCTGACTGGGCTCATGATTAGGCAAAGCAGGGGTCCTGGGACCCCTTTGTCTCAAGGCTCTTGGATGGGCCCCCCAGGCATGGCTGGGGTGCCCATGCCAGGTATCAGCTGGTTTCTGGTTGGTCCAGAGTGACTAATCCCAGGGTGTCCTGGGCACAGACCCTGGGTCACCTGTGAAAAATTTGTCCCTACCCTTGTCTGTGGAGGTCCCACTTCTTTGTGCCTTTTTTTTTCTGACTCTTATTTTTCTTTGCTCACTCTTTTGCCATTTATTGATTTTATTTTTTTATTTTTTTGAGACGGAGTCTCGCTCTGTCGCCCAGACTGGAGTGCAGTGGCCGGATCTCAGCTCACTGCAAGCTCCGCCTCCCGGGTTTATGCCATTCTCCTGCCTCAGCCTCCCGAGTAGCTGGGACTACAGGCACCCGCCACCTCGCCTGGCTAGTTTTTGTATTTTTTTTAGTAGAGACGGGGTTTCACTATGTTAGCCAGGATGGTCTCGATCTCCTGACCTCGTGATCCGCCCGTCTCGGCCTCCCAAAGTGCTGGGATTACAGGATTGAGCCACCGCGCCCGGCCTGCCATTTTTTTTTTTTTTTTCTGAGACAAGATCTTGCACTGTCACCCAGGCTGGAGTGCAGTGGCACAATCAGAACTCACGGCAGCCTCGAACTCCTGGTCTCAAGTGATCCTCCTATTACCAGACAGGGGTCCTGATTCAGACCTCAAGAGAGGGTTCTTGGACCTCAGGCAAGAAAATTCAGGGTGAGAGTCAAGTGAAAATGAGTTAATTAAGAAAGCAAAGGGGCCAGGCACGGTGGCTCGCGACTGTAATCCCAGCACTTTGGGAGACCAAAGCGGGTGGATTACTTGAGGTCAGGAGTTCAGGACCAGCCTAGCCAACATGGTGAAACCCCGTCTCCACTAAAAATACAAAAATTAGCCATTCGTGGTGGTGCACACCTGTAATCCCAGCTACTTGGGAGGCTGACGCAGGAGAATCACTTCTCAGGAGGTGGAGGTTGCAGTGAGCTGAGATTGTACCACTGCACTCCAGCCTGGGTGACACAGTGAGACTCTGCCTCAAAAAAATTTAAAAAAAAGCAAAGGAATAAAGAATGGCTACTCCATAGACACAGCAGTGGCATGGTCCACTCTACTGAGTATAGCTATAGTTACTTGTTGATTATATGCTAAATGAGGGGTGGATTATTCATAAGTTTTCTGGGAAAGAGGTGGGCAGTTCCTAGAACCGAGGGTTCCTCGCTTTTCTAGACCATATAGGATAACTTCCAGATGTTGCCATGACATTTGTAAATTGCCATGGTGCTGGGGGAGTGTCTTTCAGCATGCTAATGCACTATAATTAGCATATAAGGAACAGTGAGGATGACCAAAAGTCACTTTCACCGCCGTCTTGGTTTTCGTGGGTTTTGGTCAGCTTTGTTACTGCATCCTGTTTTATCAGTGGGGTCTTTGTGACCTGTATCTTGTATTGTCCTCCTATCTCATCCTGTGACTAAGAACGCCTAACCTCCTGGGAATGCAGTCCAGCAGGCCTCAGCCTTATTTCCCCCCCCACCCCCATTATTCAAGATGGAGTCGCTCTAGTTCAAATGCCTCTGACACTCCCATCTCAGCCTTCCCAAGCACTGGGATTACAGATGTGTGCCTTCACATCCAGGTGTATATATATATATATATATGTGTGTTTTTAATTTTTGGTAGAGACGGAGATCTCTATGTTGCCCAGACTAGTCTTCAACTCCTGGACTCAAGCAATCCATCCACCGCAGCCTCCCAAAGCACTGGGATTACAGCTGTGAGCTATCATGCCTGGCCTTTTTATTTGTTTTCTTTATGAATACATAATTATTACCCCTTAGCCCTTTCCAGGGCACCTCCCCTGACATCCGCAGCCTCCCCCATTGCTGCTGCTGCCAAAGCTCATTCTGTTCTGGGAGGGGCTCGGGTCTTCTGCTTTATCCTCCTGGCAATGGGCTACTCCACCTGAGGAGCAGACGTGGGGCGGGCGGGGGGGTGGTTGGGTGGCAGGGAGGGAGCTCAGGGAGCTGGGGCTTACCTCCTGCTTGGAGCAGAAACAAAACCAGGCACAAGTGTGGTGCGCTGGGGAAGTCTCAGCACACTGGCGAGGCCTCCCCTGGCCTCAGAAAGCAGGACTAGCCAGGGCAAGCCGCTGGGAGAGGAGCCCATGGTCTGCTGACCCAATTCCCGGGGAATGGCTGAAGTTCATCTTCCCTGAGGAAGGCTGGCCCAGATGAGGCAGGAGGCCATTTCCAGAGCCAGAAGACGAAGCAGCCAGCTGCCTGCCACCGGCACAGGCACAGGCTCAGCATACCAAGGGGCCTTTGCACATGCACTGTCCGGAGTGAGCCATCCCACCCAGCCTGAAAATAATAAACTTTATTTCTATTTACTCTTTTTTTCTCAAAAGTAATTGCATCATTGTTTGCTACAAACAAACAAACAAACCAACCTTTGCTTTATTAAAGGTCACTGGTAGATAAAAGTGGTATCTTGGAATTAGGCTCCTTAGTATAAAAGGAAGGAATTCAAACACACCCGAGCAATGGAAGTAGCTATCCATTTGCTAATGGTTTAACAAACCACTTAAGAAACTAACCCAGATGTCCATCAGTGACAGACTGGATTAAGAAAATGTGGCACATATACACCATGGAATACTATGCAGCCATAAAAAAGGATGAGTTTGTGTCCTTTGTAGGAACATGGATGCAGCTGGAAACCATCATTCTCAGTAAACTATCGCAAGAACAGAAAACCAAACACCACATGTTCTCACTCATAGGTGGGAACTGAACAATGAGATCACTTGGACTTGGGAAGGGGAACATCACACACCGGGGCCTATCATGGGGAGGGGGGAGGGGGGAGGGATTGCATTGGGAGTTATACCTGATGTAAATGACGAGTTGATGGGTGCTAATGAGTTGATGGGTGCAGCACACCAACATGGCACAAGTATACATATGTAACAAACCTGCACGTTATGCACATGTACCCTAGAACTTAAAGTATTATTATAATAATAATAATAATAAAAGAAACTACTTCTTTGGGACTATAACCTGGAGGGGACTCCAAGTCTTCCAGCTAGAGATTCTCCTCATTATGCTAATGTATTGAACACATTGCCTTTGATAGTTCTCAAGGTTGTGCTTGGTGGTGGTGAGTGGGGAGGGGGATTTGCAAAGTGTTTCAGTTATTCGAATTCATTCAACAAATATTTACTAGGCACCATCCTAGGTGTTTTGGGATAAGGGCTAAACAAGACAAGATTCCTGTACTCCTGGGGTCTGCCTTCAAATAAACCTGGCAGTTTGTAGCTAACACCAACTTCTCAGGAAGCAAGCAGCCATCCGTCCCATCAAAGGTGGCAACAGCAGTGTGGTTAAGAGCCAGGTATTTTCAAGTCAGATTAAAGGTGGTTTTGAATCCCAGCTGTCTGAACTCAGGCAAGTGACTTAATCTCTTTCAGGCTCTCAAGAGTGAAGTGGGAGAAACAGAAACCTACTTCACAGGGTGTTTGGAAGATTAAATGAGATGAAGGATGTGAAGTGCTTTCTACTAAGACCGATACATAATAAGCTCTCGGTAAATGATAGCCTCTGGCATTAATGATCTTTGAGACAACTCAAAAGCCAAGTGAGCAGAAAAGAGGTTTTAATATGGTGAAGAGGGTGGTAATGAATTTAGGAGGAAATGGTCCAGATCACACTTCAAAATCACTGGCAGAAAGGTTTCTCAAGGGCTGGGACTGGGTTTTGTTCATTTTACATCTCCAGTGTCTAGCACATAATAGGTCATTAATAACGAGCCCTGCATGAATGGTTCTTAGCTCTCAGTCAGGACCCAGAAGAGGGACTAGGTGTCAAACAGTTCCAGAAAGATATTATTCCATGGGCTACTTAACTCTAGCCAAGAAAGGTCAATGGGACCTGGGACATCATCAAGAACTGGGTCATTTGTGAAATAAGCAAACACGGCATGGACACCTGATAACACATTTTTGGAAAGAGTGCAGAAAGCAGAAAGTTCAGGGGAGAGCAAGCTAGCAGCAGAGAAGGGGAGGAGTCATTTTGCAAAGGGAAAACCTTAGGGGAAGTGTCCTGGAAAGTCTGTGGCAAGGAACACCTTTGTTTCACAGTCCATGCCTTTGACCCTCAACCTGCCTGCCCATGAGCTGCAGCGGCACATGCGGTTCTTTCTCCTTCTCTTCAAATAAGAATGAGGGGCCTAGGGTTTCCCATGCAAGAATAGGGCTCTGGGGGTCTCAGGTTGGTCCATGATTGGACTAGAAGAGGTACAGCCAGGGTCAGAACAAGAACATCCCAAAGACCAGTCTAACAGAGCCAGGAACACTCCTAAAATCGGAGGACCTCTTTCCCTGGTTTTGGGAGGACTTTAGGGATGTTTGGGCAATACTCCATCTTCATGGGCTCACAGATTCAGAGAATGTTAGAGCTGGACAGAATTGTGGTCCAACCTCTCATCGGACACGTGAGGACTGTGAGTCCCAGAGTGGGGCAGTGATTTCACCAACGAAACACAGTGAGCTGAGATCAGAACCCACACCCGCTGGTTGATTCGCGGGTCAGTGCACACTCATACAAGTGATCTCTGAGCTCCTCACTGAAACATCCAACTGCCTAGGTGACGTCTCTGTTTGGAGGTATCAAAGTTTCCCCCAATTCGACGTGTCTAGGGTGGAACACTTAATATTCTCCTTAGCCTGGTTGGTTCTCTCACAGTGTTTCCTAGTTCCATGACAGGTGGTGCCACCTACCGAGTTGAGCAAGCCAGGAAGAAAGCAGGAGTCTCCCGACACACTGTCTTCCTCTCTCTCACCCTGCATAGCCAATCAATTACCAAGTTCTCATTTATCTTCTAAATGCATTTCCAGGCCCTCCTCTTTTCTCCACTTCCTGTACCATCACCCTATGGCAAGCTACCCTGCCCTCTCATCCCTCCACTACTGCAATAGCGGTCTGCCCACTATACTCCAGTCTGTCTAGGATCTGTCTAGCCCATTCCTCATGACACAGCCTCAGAATTTTACAGCACACACAACTAGTCATGTCATACACACATCTGCTTGGGGAAACTTCAGTGGCTCCCCTTTGTTCTTTTCTTTCCCCCTGCCCCCGCCCCTCCCCGGCTTTTTTTTTTTTTTTTTTTTTTTTTTTGAGACGGAGTCTCGCTCTGTCACCCAGGCTGGAGTGCAGTGATCTCGGCTCACTACACCCTCCACCTCCCAGGTTCAAGCAATTCTCCTGCCTCCGCCTCCTAAGTAGCTAAGATTACAGACGCGCGCCACCACAACCGGCTAATTTTTTGTATTTTTAATAGAGATGGGGTTTCACCATGTTGGCCAGGCTGGTCTCTAACTCCTGACCTCAAGTAATCCACCCACCTCGGCCTCCCAAAGTGCTGGGATTACAGGTGTGAGCCTCCACACCCAGCCAATTCCCCTTGTTCTTAGGACTATGACAAAACTTAGCAAAGTGACTTCAAAGGCCCTGCATCACCTGGCTCCTTTCCCTCTCTGCCACCCACTCTCACGGTGGGGGACACTCGCTCCCCCTCTCTCCACTCCAGTCATACTCTCTCCAACTACAGTGCCTTTCCCTGAAATGCTCACATTGCTCTCTTGGCCTGGTTAGCACCTTTCATCCTTTAGATTCCAGCCCACACCTCACTTCCTCAGGAAAGCCCTCCTGAGTGGGCCAAACCCGCCTGTGCTATGCCCTTTCAGTGTCTGTGCCAGCTAGTGGTTTACACGTGTTTGGCAAGTGTTTGATGAATGACTTTGCCTCACTATGCTCTAAGCTCCAAGGAGCAGAGACAACGTCTGGTTTTGTTCATCATACCCTAAGCACATAGTTCAGTGCCCTGCACGTAAGAGGCACTTAAATATTTACTTATTGAACAAGTGAGTGAATGAAAGCTCTGTTTTTTAAGAGTTTCTCTAACAGTGACACTATGGAAAATAATTGGCACTTTTCATCCACAGACGGCCTCCTGTGCCTCTTTTCTGAAACAAGATGATAGGCTAGGTGGCGAGATGCATGTGAACACGGTGGGGCCACGAGACTTGCCTCCTAAAAGTTTCCTTTAAGTTTTTGTAAAGAAGATCCCCATGTGATGGTAAGTGGTGAGAAAAACAAATTGAAGTAATCTCTACTGCATGACCCTCTGTAGTTTGTTAAAGGTATATGCACACATGAACCCACTGAAAAAGAGTAACAGTGCAGGGTGGCATACAAGTGACTTCCTTTTTTCTTTCTTTCTTTCTTTTTTTTTTTTAAATAAGTTTTCCATTCTGGATATGTATTTTTTGACAAAGAAATAAAAAGTATAATAATTTTTCTCAATGTGTATATATGTATGTGTGTGTGTGTATGTGTGTATATATATATATATATATCACAATCACACACACACACATACACACACACACATGGTTGAAAAAATGGAAGATCATGTGTTCAGACACCCAAGGATGAAAACCAAATTTCCCCTCAGCCTGGGACCTCTCTGAAAGTAGAAATCATCTCACTTCCTCTCTTTATTTCTCTGAGCACGCTCCTCTGCTCATTTTGGTCACCATTATTAGTTTCAAGTGACAGAAAACCCAATTCACATTAACTTAGGAAATGTAGGCACTCATATAGCTTAGCCATTCCACCCACGGTGGCTCCAGGAGCCCAAGTGATGTCCTCAGGAATTGGTCTTTCTCTGTTCCTTGGCATGGCTCTCCCTGGTGGTGCAAGATGCCCACCAGCGTGGTTGGAGGCTCGTGTAATCCAAATCCACCAGTAGAGAGTTTCTCCTCCCACTAGTTCCAGCTAAAGCCCTGATGCAGATGATCTCTGTGGCCAGTGTTGGAGGCTGGGGTAAAATATCTCTTGGCCGCTGGGTGTGGTGGCTCATGCCTGTAATACCAGCATTCTGGGAGGCCGAGGCAGGCGGATCACGAGGTTAGGAGATTGAGACCATCCTGACCAACATGGTGAAACCCCGTCTCTACTAAAAATACAAAAAGTTAGCTGGGCATGGTGGCTCAAACCTGTAATCCCAGCACTTTGGGAGGCCAAAGCGGGCAGATCACGAGGTCAGGAGATGGAGACCATCCTGGCTAACACGGTGAAACCCCGTCTCTACTAAAAATACAAAAAATTAGCCGGGCGTGGTGGCAGGTGCCTGTAGTCCCAGCTACTCTGGAGGCTGAGGCAGGAGAATGGCATGAACCTGGGAGGCGGAGCTTGCAGTGAGCCGAGATCGCGCCACTGCGCTCCAGCCTGGGCGACAGACTGAGACTCTGTCTCAAAAAAAAAAAAAACAAAAAATCTATTTATCTATCTATCTATCTTGTGGCCAGGCCTGGCCCACGGGCTTCCTTCTGGCAGTGGGCCCTGTGGGAATCTTACTGACTACAAGTGAAAGGTTCAGAATTGGAAAGCTTTTGCCAGAATAAGGGGAAGGGATAATAGGCAGGCAAAACAAAAGGTGAGTATCATACACTGAGCACTTGGCTCTGCACACAGTAGGTGCTCACCCCACAGGGCTGACTGGCTGGCCTCTGGCTGGAACCATCTGGGGAGAGAGGAAGTGGTGGTTTCACATCAGCTGTGGAGCCTCCACCAGGCTCACTTTTACATCTAGAGAGAGGGATTTGGATCCCACGCAGGTCCCAGAAGGTGACCAGGTGGTAGAGAGTGGTAAGTGCCTAGTTGCATGGAAAACTGCCCTTGGGCTCCAAACATGGTATGCCCAGAGGCTGAGCTTGGTAATGGGTGAACCCTGGCCCAGCCTGGCTAAGAGAGCCACTCAGGGGCACATGGGTACCCATGCCCTGCTCTCTGCAGGCTGGCCTATGGCCGGCAGGTGCCCAGTGAGCAGATTGTACTCCAAGGGATCCAGCCTCTTACACAAGGTATAAGATGAAGAAGAAACACAGTTTGTGTCTTTGGGAAGTTTTCAGCCCAGTGGGAAAACCGTAACATGACAAGACTAACCCTGTATTTGGGGGCTTCAGCCTGATGTGTCAGCCTCAGAGGGATGGCATGGTAACCCCCTCTGTACCAGATTTTAAGCTTTATTCCCAAACCCCCTTTGCTTCCCTTACCAGCTCTTTTACCTTTGTCTTCCATGTTCCCAGTTCATGCTGACCACCTAGGCTGGTTCACTACCACCACACCTGGGAGTGAGAGAAGCCCACCTTCTCCCACTGGCTTAGCTGCTCAATTGCCTGGAGGGCATCGTCAGGCAAGGGTGGTCTGCATCTCTACTATAGAAAAAGGCTCCAGGAAGCCTGGGCCCAAAATTAAAAGCGAGGCCAGACCAGGAAACGATGGCTCACGCCTGTAATCCCAACATTTTGGGAGGCCGAGGCCGAGGATTACCTGAGCTCAGGAGTTTGAGACCAGCCTAGGCAACATAGGGATGTGGAGTCCATCCAGGTCCCAGAAGGTGATGAGGTGGTGGAGAGTGATACTTGGAACCCATCTCAGTAAAGATAATAACAATTTTTAAAAGAGAGAAAGAAGAGTGAGGCTGGGTCCTGCTGTACCCCGGAAGTGGGTTTTTCCAGGCGCCTGTTTCCAAACTCTCCGTATGAGGTTGAGAGGGCAGGTAAGGGAGAAAGTGACAGTGAGCTCGGCATAGAGAAGTGACAGCAGGTTGAAGCAGGATCCTGAGAAGACAGCACGGAGGGGCCCTGAGCTGGCTGGGCAGGTGTGGGGCTATGAAGCCACACCCAGCTCAGTAATTCCCAGGGAGCTTCTGGGAGAACCTGGGCTCAGCAGTGAGATCACAGGGCCTGCTGAGGCCATATGGGTGAGGCCTCGCCCATCTTCCTGCTTCCTCTACCATGCAGTTCCTGCCTTTCCTCCCCCTTCACCTTGCATCCCTCCTCCTCCCCTGCAGCAGCCCTCCCACTCACACAGTTTAAGAAAGGCTGGTGCTGAGCCTGTGTGCACAACTGATGGTGTCATGGGCGGGGTCTTTCATGATTTTTCTGCTGCCACTGAGAAGACGGATGGTCATCTTTCAGGCAAGTTTGTAATAAACATTTAACGAATGAATGGGTTAGTGACGAACATTCGTTATCTGATTTGAACCCTTTACCAACCCTTTGAGGCAGCCCACACAGTTCCTATTAGTGCTGTTTACAGCTGGGGAAACTGAGACTCAGAGAAATTATGTGTCATCACATAGGTATGCAGTGACCAGCTGGACTCAGGACCCATGACCCTAGTTTCTGCACTAATGTCCACTGCCTGTCTCTTTCACCCACCTGCACCCTCACAGCTGCTCAGAGGGGATGACTGGAGCAGGAATAGCAAGGACACAGGCATCATGGAGGCAGATTTGACCTCACTGGCTTTGGGCTGTCCAGACAGCCAATCTGGGCAGCTGTCTCTGGCTGCTGTTATGGCTTCGTCCCAGGGGCCAGTCCACTTAATACAGGGACAGCATTTCAGGTCTGCCTGCCCAGTACAGTCACATCAGGAGCACCATGGCAGCCGAAGTGAAACCTGGCCAGTCATGGGCAATAACCTTTGACCTGCTGGCAGGTGGGTGTTAGATTAAATGTTAATCTAACATTAGGCCTCGCTGGCCAGGCGAGGTGGCTCATGCCTGTAATCCCAGCACTTTGGGAGGCCGAGGCGGGCGGATCACCTAAGGTCAGGAGTTAAAGACCAGCCTGACCAACATGGAGAAACCCTGTCTATACTAAAAGTACGAAATTTAGCCAGGCGTGGTGGCACATGCCTGTAATTCCAGCTACTGGGGAGGCTGAGGCAGGAGAATCGCTTGAACCCGGGAGGTGGAGGCTGCGGTGAGCCGAGATCGCGCCATTGCACTCCAGCCTGGGCAACAAGAGCGAAACTCTGTCTTAAAAAAAAAAAAAAAAAATGTTAAATGATCTCAACCATGAGGCCATGGGAAATTAAGGAAAGTAGAATAGAATTCCCTGGGGGTTGCAAGTGGGAGATGCTAGGATTTTTGTGCATCTTTACTAGTAATGCCTACAGCTGAATTAGGAGAGCTCTCCTGGCACCCGAGAAAGCTTTAACCTCTGGAGTGGCCTTCACAGGAGACGGCCTCAGGGTACTGGGAGAGCCCCTGACCCTCCAAAACCTACTACCAATTCCTGCGCGCCGTTACTTGGGCATGAGGTCCTGAACCTGGTGGAGGAAGGGTAGCAATGCCTTCCATTGTATTGGTTACATGCTTTTTACAGTCAATTAATTGGTTTGATCTTTTCCAGACAGTGGAGGGCTAGAGGCTGACCTTCCCCACTCCCGACCTTGGCTTCTTGAATAACCTCACAGGCCACGGGGCATGCGGGGTGCGCGTGCGTAGCTGGGCCGGCCTAGTCACCCGGGCGGGAAGGTTTACGGCTTTGGGGAGGCGCCGCCTCGCGCCCCAGACACCGCCCGGCCAGGCCCGCCCGCCTCTCCGTGGCCCCGCCGGCTTCCCGCGGTCGGGACGGGCGCCCCCTGCTGACTGTGGACGGCGGCGAGCCGAGGAGGGGCCCCTGGGAAGCCCAAGACCTCGCCACGGCTCGAATCCCGCGACTCTTGGCCCGGAGGGAGGTCCTGGCTGCGGGGAGCTGCCTAGGCCGCGGTGACTCAGCGCGGTGGCACCGGGAGAGCTGGGGCGGAAGCCCCGCTGGGCCTGGCCACCGGGTAGTTAATGATTAATGTTCCATCCCGGGTGGAGACGTCGAAGGGGAGGGAGGCTCTGGGGCGCGTCTTGGCCCTGGCTGTGCCGGCGCGAAGCAGAGGCCCGGACCGGGAGAGACTCATGCCTGGGCTGAGGCGCCTGGGGGCAGGGGAAGGAGCGAGCCTTGAACTCTCTTCTCTTCCCGCCCCACACGCCGCCCCCGTCCTCAATGCCCTTCTCTGCTGCCCCGGGAGCCTCCAGGCGCCGCACTCCTCCTCCCTGCCTTACCAAATGCTCATCCGTGCCAGCCTCGGTGCCAGGCACCACAGGCCACTTTCACATAAATGACTGATTGCCTCTTGCCCATTTTACAGATAAACTTAGAAAGCTCAGGTGAGGTACCCATGGGCTCCCACCTCACAGTCAGAGTGGGGATTCGAACCCAGGCCCCGGACACAGACCAGGTGTCCTTCTACCCCACCCATTGGTGCCCAACTCCAGAGACACCTACACCCCAATCTACCAACTTAATCACCTGGGCAGAGGAAATAAGAGGTGGCACTGCCCCTGCCTACAGGGATTGCGGTTCCATTCTCTGCCTTCATAACTCATTACCCTAATTTTAGTCAATCAGAAAATCGTGTCAGGACTGGATGTCAAGCTACCAGGGATAACGGTTCCTGTTTAAAATGCTCCTTTGAGATAAAAGCAATTGTGAAGTGAGGCGCCCGGTTCAAGGAGTAAGCCTCCCCACTTGAGAAGACAACTGTGGCGGTGCCACGAGGCTGTGATTCATAGGCTCACCTTTTAGGGGTGGAAAGACCAGGGAAGAAACTTAGTTACAAAAATGAGAATAAAAAATATTCTGGGCTGGGTACGGTGAGCCATGCTTATAATCCCAGCGCTCTGGGAGGCCAAGGCGAGAAGATCATTTGAGCACAGGAGTTGGAGGCTGCAGCGAACTATTAGAGCACCACTGTACTCCAGCCTGGACAACAGAGTGAGATATTGTCTCTAACAAAAAGTGTAGGGGGAAATAGTTTTCTGAAACGAAGCTGGAGGTTCTGCACAACAAGATGAGGTTTCCTGTCCTCTCTAGGGTAAATGAGGCATGCAGGCGCCTGCACCCTCTGGGTGAGGACAAGGCGTGTGAGAGTCTCTGGGTCTGCCCCAGGGCCGCCGGCGGCCTCTGGGCGGTGCCGCCTGGTGGGCATCATCCTGGACGCGTGGGTAACCAGGGCTGAGGGAGTCCAAGGTACATTGTGTTCCTCACCACAAGATGTCGCCGCTGCTAATGATTAGAGGGCTCTCAGCAAGACCAACTCCCAACCCCAGACGCTGAGTCAGAAACTCTGGGGTTGGGGCCCAGCAATTCGTGTTTTTCACAAGGCGTCCAGGGGATTCTGAAACATGCTCAAATTTGAGAACCATTGGTAAAAGGCATCCTGCAGGTCTCACTGCCTCTGAGGTCTGCCCTTTCTGCTAGGTGGTCAGGGCAACTCAATGTGTTACCCACCTGGAGTCCCACCCCAGTGCCCAACTAGGGCAGGACCTAGGATCTCAGAGCTTCAGTTTTTTCAATTGCAAAATGGGGATAGTAGTACCCACCAGACAGGGCTGTCATGAGGCTAAAATGAGTGTCTGAGAATGCATTTGCACAGGGTAAAACCCTATGCAGTAAGGATATGTTGTGACTGTTGCTTTTATTTGGAGTGACAAGCTCTAGAGCAAGTTGAAGGCAGCTGGTTCTGAAGGTTCCGTCCTCTCTCTTGTCTTCTCTCCAATGCTCCTATTTCTCTCCCAACCTAGTATTACCTTTCAGCCACCCAGGGAGAGCCACGTTCAATGCACAAGCTTGCTGCACAGAAATAGCTTAACTTTCATCTAGTACTTGTCATGTTCTAGACTTTGAGTGGAAAGGTCTAAGTGTGTTATTTTATTTAATCCTTACACAGCCCTATGAGGTAGACACTACAAAGGATGCTGATAAGGCAACTGATAAAACACCAACAGATGAGATAATTTGCCTAAAGTCATGTGGCCAGCAAGCAATAGGGCTGGATTTGAACTTGGGCAGCCCAGCATACATTCATGCTCTCAATGGCTCCACAATGCTGCCTCCCCTAAAGCTTGTTTCCCAAACCCTGCATGGTGAGAAGCAGCATGGAACTGTGGAAAGAGCACTGGGTTGGGATTCAAGATCCTGGTTTTGCCATTTTCTAGCTCTGTGATCATGGGTGAATCACTTAACCTTTCTGAAGTAGAGTCTTGGGAGGGTTACATCATGTAACACACAACAGAGTGTCTGGTATAAAGTAGCTGCTTCATATATTTACCGTGTCCAACAGCCTCCTCTTTCCTCAGTGTCCCCTCCCTCAATCAGGCAAAGATGATTCTGGGATCCAGAGGGACAAAATGTATGCCCTCTTTCCCCATCGTGTCCCTGAAAGGCACATGATGAGGCTGGAGTTAGGACCAGGAGACAGGCTCCAATCCTGGCCCTTGCTCACAGCAGTCTCCCCAGGTGCCCTGCCTACCAACATGGGGTCACTGGTATTCAGTTGCTCCCCGGTTTCTCCCTTCGATGGCTCTGAACCTACAGCTGTCCAGGGAATGCATGGAGTTGGTCAGGGAAGCTCTACCATGCCTAGTAGCTGGCTAGCTTTCTCCAACTCTCCTTCTGAAACTTGGCCAAGCCCCCTACCTCTTACTCAGCCCACTGACTCTTGAGCTCTCGCTGGAGTGAGGTGCGATAGCCAGGTGAGTGTGTAATGTGGAGACATTGCAGATCTAAGTTTGAATCCTAGTTCTGTTTCTTACAGGATATTTAACTCAAATAAGTCCCTTTGACATGCCTCCTTTTTCTCATTTATTCTTTGGAAAGCTTTTTTTCTTTTTTCTTTTTTTTACAGAGATGGGGGTCTTGCCATGTTGCCCAGGTTGTTCTTGAACTCTTGAGCTCAAGGTGCTGGGATTATAGGCATGAGCCACTGTGCCCAGCCCTTTTTTTCTTTTTTAAACATTTTTCTACCCCCCAAAATGCAGAAAAATCATTTGGATCCCTATCCACCCCCTTCACAATTGGGCTCTTTTTAAAATTCTATTTCAACTCTGTCCTGGAACCTGTTTACCTAGAGGAAGCCCCTACACCTTTCCTTCCAAACCCCCTTGTGGAAGTTTGTGTTCCAACTTCCCAGGAAGGAGCAGAGTCATCATGCTCGCCCTTGTACCAACAATGTGGTTTTCCGCATCACTCTGTCCAAGATCCACAACCTCTGGGAGAGTGTGTTCAGTTGCCCAGGTTTGGCTTCACACCCAGCCTTGGCTAGTATCGAACAGGACACCTCATTTACTAGAGTATCAAGACTGTATACACAGGGGAAAGAAGTAATTCTCCAAGAGAAAATAAATCTGGAGTAATAATAATTTTAGAAAAGTATACCTGGGCCAAGGGTGGTGGCTCACACCTGTAATCCCAGCACTTTGCGAGTCCGAGGTGGGATCACTTGAGTCCAGGAGTTCAAGACCAGCCTGGACAACATAGTGATACCTCATCTCTGCAAAAAAATAAGAAAATTAGCTGGGTGTGGGGGGGTGGTGTCCGTAGGACCAGCTACTTAGGAGTCTCAGGTGAGAGGGTCGTTTGAGCCTGGGAAGTGGAGACTCCAGTGAGCTATGATCATGCCACTGTACTCAGCATGGGCAGCAGAGTGACACCCTGTCTCGAAAAGAGAAGTAAGAAAAGAGAAGAGGAGAGAGCAGACCTCAAGGCAGAGGGGCAGCCACACTTGCAAGGGTGGAGCCCGTTATCCCCCTGCTGGTCGTCACACCTGGACTCTGTAGGTGCCCTTGTTCTGGGGTAAGTGCAGGTGGAGCATTTAGGGGCAATAGAGCATTTTGTCTGCAGCTTGCTCTCAAATCATTCAGTGTGAAGACCTATGATAACAGAATATATGTAAAACTAGAATGATAGAGGGAGTGTGCAAATGAAATCTAACATTTGGGGAATCTGAAAGAAAAAGATGGGAGTTCTTTTACTATTTTTGCCACTTTTAATTTGAAATTATTTTTTAAAACAACACATTTGAAATTAAAAACAACAACAACAACAATGTATTGAGGCCTGGCATGGTGACTTATGCCTGTGATTCCAGCACTTTGGGAGGCCGAGGCAAGTGGGTCCCCTGAGGTCAAGAGTTCGAGACCAGCCTGGCCAACATGGTGAAACCCTGTCTCCACTAAAAATACAAAAATGTTGGTTATACAGTGTATGTAATTATTATAACTAGAGAACTGTACACTTAAAAATCTGTGCATTTTATTATGTATAAATTATGCTTTGATTAAAAAGGACCTGTGGAAAATACAAGAGAGGCTAAACAAAGCTAGAAATTAGTCCTTGAAGAGACCAGGAAAAATGTCAAACCTCTGTTGATATTGATCAAGAAAATACTGTCTAATATCTAACAGCTAACATCACAAATGAAAAAGGGCATCCTTGTGGATAAAGTTGAATGTAAAAAGATAATAAGAGAGGCCAGGCACGGTGGCTCACGCCTGTAATCCCAGCACTTTGGGAGGCTGAGGCGGGTGGATCACTTGAAGTCAGGAATTCAAGAGCAGCCTGGCCAACATGGTGAAACCCCATCTCTACCAAAAATACAAAAATTAGCCAGGCATGGTGGTGGGCACATGTTATCCCAGCTACTCGGGAAGCTGAGGCAGGAGAATCACTTGAGCCCCAGGGACAGAGGTTGCAATGAGCTGAGATTGTGCCACTACACTCCAGCCTGGGCGACAGAGCAAAAGTCTGTCTTAAAAAAAAAAAAAAAAAAAAAAAAAAATCACATGTATTGAGTTTATTGAATGTTGGGTACTAAGTATGTTGTGCAAATCTCCTTTAATTCTCATAGTAGCCTATAAGGTAGGTATTTTTATGGTTGTTGTGGTTTACAGATGAGGAAACTAAGACGTAGAAAGGTTAAAGGACTTGTGCAAGGTCTCACAGCTAGGAAGGAGAACTGGGTTTTGAAGCACAGCAGTTGGGTTCTGAGCCTATGATATCATCCTTGAGCTGATGCGTGGGGCTGAGAGATGACCCTGTGCGTCATTGCTGTGCTTCTGGTGAGATGCTGTGACACAGGAGAAGCACCTAGAGGCAGGGTGGCGCCAACTGAGAACTCATTAATTCAACAGTTACTGGGGGCTTGCTGAGGGCCAGGCACTGCGCTAGGCACTCAGAAAACAATTGTAAGACAGATACTGCTCAAGTTTGCATTCTAGTGCAAATAGAGACAAATATAATACACAGAGATAATAAAGACAAGAATAAACAGCAAATTCAGGCTGGGCATGGTGGCTCATACTGTAATCCCAGCACTTTGGGAGGCCGAGGTGGGTGGATCACTTGAGGTCAGGAGTTTGAGACCAGCCTGGCCAACATGGTAAAACCTCAAGTCTATTAAAAATTCAAAAATTAACCAGGCAAGGTAATATGAACCTGTAGTCCCAGCTACTCGGGAAGTTTAGGCAGGAGAATCGCTTGCACCTTGGAGGTGGAGGTTACAGTGAGCTGAGATCCAGCCACTACACTCCAGCCTAGTCGACAGAGCAAGACTCTGTCTTGAAAAAATAAATAAAAATAAATAAATAGCAACTTCAGATGGTGGAGTTATGAAGAAAATAAAACGTTATAGGGATATGGGGGCAGCAGATGGATACCTGAAATGGGGGAGTCAGAGGATACCTCTCTGAGGAAGTGGCTTTTTCTCTCTTTTTTGAGCAGAGAGACTGAGGCAGCATTGGGCAGGTCTGGAGGAAGAGTGCCCAAACTACAGGCACAACAAGAGGGGAAGCCCATAGTCAGTGTGTCAAGAATAGACAATACTTTTTTTTTTTTTTTTTTGTCAGACAGAGTCTTGCTCTGTTGCTCAGGCTGGAGTGAAGTGGCGCGATCTCGGCTCACTGTAACCTCCGCCTCCAGGGTTCAAGCGATTCTCCTGCCTCAGCCTCCCGAATAGCTGGGACTACAGACATACACCACCACACCCAACTAATTTTTGTATTTTTAGTAGAGACAGGGTTTCACCATGTTGACCAGGACGGTTTTGATCTCTTGACCTTGTAGTCTGCACCCCTTGGCCTCCCAAAGTGTTGGGATTACAGGCGTGAGCTACCGCACCGGGCTGAGAATAGACAATACTTTCATCAATTTCAATACTTTCCACCAGCCCCAAGGTGGAACTGGTGTTGGCACAACACAGGACAAAAAGAGACTAGTGAGGCTGGGCAGAACCAACAGGAGAGCCAGCAGCCAAGGGGCCTCCAAGGGGCCTCCTCTCCCTGACTGCCAAAAATATAGCAAACTCCTCCTTCAACTTCCTTGCCCTTCACCTCCTCCTGCTTTGGGGATGATTCTGTTCATTTCCTGGCTCCAAGTCTATAACCCCTCCTCTTGGAACTAGGCCCCAATTTGCCCAGGAAAGTTATGAGTGGGCGGCCCGGTCAGGAGGAGGGGAGTGAGCTGACCTGTGTCACAGACCTACTGTCAGCCCTGGCCTGGCTCATCTCCAGGCAGCCCCCAGCATCTTCCTGCCCAACCAGGAACAATTCTACTTTCTTTTTCTAGAAAGACTGTGACAGATAGGGAAGGCTCCTGGGGAAAGGGGGGCTTGAAGAGACCAGAGTGTCTTATCTTCTCCTCCCACAGTCCCTGGGTCCAAGCCATGCCCTCAGCAGCTGCTCAGCTGGGAGTACACGTGTATTGGAGTGTGGATGGAGTAGGGGGGTGTGCTGCTTTCCCTGCCCTGTGGCTTGTGACTAAACAATGAATGTCCCCAACTGTGTTAGTACTCTGTTGTTGCATAACACAAGTATCACAACCATAGCAGCTTAAAACTACATGTGTGACCAGGTGTAGTGGCTCATGCCTGTAATCCCAGCACTTTGGGAGGCTGAGGCAAGCGGATCACCTGAGGTCAGGAGTTTGAGACCAGCCTGGTTCAAAGTGGTGAAACCCTGTCTCTACTAAAAATACAAAATTAGCCAGATGTGGTGTTGGGCACCTGTAATCCTAGCAACTCAGGAGGCTGAGGCAGGAGAATCACTTGAACCCAGGAGGTGGAGGCTGCAGTGAGCTGAGATTGTGCCATTGAACTCCAGCCTGGGCAAAAAGAGTGAAACTCCGTCTCAAAAAAAAAAAAAAAACAAAAAACATAAAACAAAAAAACTACACATGTTATTATCTCATGGTTTCTGTGGTCAACAGTCTAGACACAGCTTAACTGGGTCCTCTCCTTTGAATCTCACAAAGCTAACATCAAGGTGTCAGCTGGGAGGTGCTGTCATCTGGAAGCTAGATTGGGGAAGAATCTGCTTCCAAGCTCACTTGGGTTGTTAGCAGAATTCATTTCTTTGAGGTTATAGACTGAGGGTCCTGGTTCTTGCTGGCTGGAGGCTGAAGGCCACCATCAACTCCTAGAGGCTGTCTACATTTTTAGGAGGCTATCCACAGATCCTTGCTATGTGTGTCTCCCCAGCATGACTGGCTACTTCATCGAACCAGCAAGGAGAGTCTCTAGAGCAAGCTGGCTAGCAAGAGGGAATCTTATATAAAAATGTAATTAAAGGAGTGACAGTTTATCACCTTTGTCATATTCTGTTGGTTAGAAGCAAGTCACAGCTCCTATCCACACTCCATTTCTATATATATCCCATTATCATTAGTCTTTTTCTGAATGATTTGAGAGCAAGCTGCAGACAAAATACCTCATAGCCCTTAAATACTCGAGTGTGTACTTCTCCCCAAAAGAAGGGCACTCTCCTGCAAGACCATATACAACACAGTCTTCCAAGTTAAAAAATCAACAGAGATTCAGCATTATCATCCAATCTGTAGACCTAGAAGTCTTTGATGGTTTCCTTGCTGTGTAATAGATGATGTTCCAGATTTGCCTTGTACATTTCTGCCCATACCTGAAGTCAATCTCTTCCCCAAAAAACTGTCATGACTTTTAGGAATAAATGGCATTTCAAGACCTCAGTCTGGGCCCTTAACATCCATTTATTTTGTTTTATTTTATGTTGTTTTTCTGAGATGGAGTCTTGCTCTGTCACTTAGGTTGGAGTGCAGTGGCGCTATCTCAGCTCACTGCAATCTCTGCTTCCCAGGTTCAAGAGATTCTCTTGCCTCAACCTCCCAAGTAGCTGGGATTACAGGCATTCACCACCATGCCCAGTTAATTTTTTTTTTTTTTTTTTTTTTCTTGACACAGAGTCTTGCTCTGTTGCCCAGGCTAGAGTGCAGTGATGCAATCTTGGCTCACTGCAAGCTCCGCCTCCCGGGTTCATGCCATTCTCCTGCCTCAGCCTCCTGAATTGCTGGAACTACAGGTGCCCACCACCACACCCAGCTAATTTTTTTGTATTTTTAGTAGAGACGGGGTTTCACCATGTTAGCCAAGATGGTCTCAGTCTCCTGACCTCATGATCTGCCCTCCTCGGCCTCCCAAAGTGCTGGGATTACAGGTGTGAGCCACTGCACCCGGCCTAATTTTTGTATTTTTAGTAGAGATGGGGTTTCACCATGTTGGCCAGGCTGGTCTCAAACTCCTGACCTCAAGTGATCTGCCCACCTCAGCCTCCCAAAGTGCTGACATTACAGGCGTAAGCCACCACACCTGGCCACATCCATTTTTAAAAATTTTAATTTGATCTTATATTACACATATTTTTAAATGTAAGTAAATAGTTTTAAAACCATTTTTTATTTGATTGTTCTTTGGAGAGCAGAACTAGCCCATAGGTAGTGCATTGAGAGGAGCCAGTACTTGCATTAATGTATTATAATGCCTATTAGGCATCAGGGAGTTTTCTGGAAGAAGGTGGATTATAAACCAGAATAATTTAATACCACCAATTTCAGGACCCTGAAGAAGTGAGGGAGGGCTTGTGGGTCCATGCCAGGCCCCTGTGCAGTGAGGCCTCAGTGGATCCTGAGGGTCAGAGGGGCTGCTGCACGTGATATGTAGAGTAACCTGGTCTCCCAGCTGGAGCCCAAAGCTTGAGCATCTTTGTATCTGTTTGGCTGGCGAGGAAGAGATATTTGAGTGGAAAATGGGGCCAGGTAATGAGGGCAGGTGACTTCTGTTGCCATGTTTACCAGCTCGGGTGCCCCTGGGGACTGAGGGCCAGGCAAGAGACACACAGCTGAGCCTTCTGAACAGCAGCTGTAGGCTCCCCCTCAGGTCTGCTCCATGGCACCTGACTTCTATATAAACAGGTAAGAGTCTCAGAGGTCAACAGATCAGTCTGAGCACTGCAATTGACCGTGCCCTGCCCCCAGGCCCTCAAACACAGGAGCTGGGGGTGGTTGAGTTTGCTCCAGTGAGCTATGATCAGGGAAGAGCTATGGAGGTAGGAGGTGAAGCACCGATAGGATCCTGATGTGAGAGGGGTGTTGTCCCCAAGAGTCCATTCTTGGTTGACTCAGGTGCCCACTGGGCAGTTTTGTGGACAACAGGGCTCCAGGTCAGGGTGCATGGGGGTGGGGGTGTGCCAAAGGATGGCTCCATTTCGCCAAAGGAATGCAAATGGAGCCCTGGCCACAGGTCCAGGCTCCATAAGAACAAGGCTGTCTCCTCTGTTCCGTCAGCCCATGGGGATATCTGTCTACCTGCACCAGAGTCACAGGTGATGGCTCTAGGTCCCTGGTGTTACACTGAGGACCTGGCCTTTAGGATCTGCCCATTTTAGCGCCAATACATCCAACAATGACTTCCTGAACCTCAATTTCCTCCTTAACAAAATGAAGATAGTAAGAACACCAGCATGGGGTTGCTGTGAGAGCTGAATGGGTTGGTGTGTGCCAGTGGCCTTGCAGAGAGTCTCCAAAAGAATTTGGTCTTTTTTTCTCTCATCCCATTAGAGAAACTGAGCACCTATGTAAATGACATGAGTGTCTGTGGAGAGGTTGTAGACTCACCTTCAGGAGCCACAAGACTCCTAGATGTGTGAAGTAGTAGGTATGAGAAGATAAGGAGGGGACAAAGCAGAGACAGCATCCCAAGGGCATCCAAAACAGAAACCTTCAAAGCTGTGCTGGCCAAACAGCCCGGGAGGTGGCCACCAGCTTTACTCTGTGTCCCCACATTTATGTGCCCACATTGCTGGGCTTGCACAAACAAATAAGAGCCAGGGTGAATAGCTCCCCAGTATTCGGGAGGATACTTGAGGATATGTCGAAGCCTCTCCTGCCCCATGTCTCACAGCGCACTCAGGTTGGACCCTTAAAATAGCATTTCACGTCTGGCGCGGTGGCTCACGCCTGTAATCCCAGCACTTTGGGAGGGCAAGGTGGGTGGATCACTTGGGGCCAGGAGTTCAAGACCAGCCTGGCCAACATGGCAAAACCCTGTCTCTACTAAAAATAAAAAAGATTAGCCGTGTATGGTGGCACATGCCTGTAATCCCAGCTACTCAGGAAACTGAGGCAGGAGAATCGCCCGAACTCAGGAGGTGGAGGTTGTGGTGAGCCAAGATCACGCCACTGCACTCCAACCTGGATGACAGAGGGAGACTCTGTCTCAAACAAACAAACAACAACAACAACAAAAACACAACATTTCTCCAGCCAGAGAGCAAAGCCTTTTTCTGGATATACGCTGTCCAAGGCCTCAGAACTTGGTCTGGGGGTTTGCTGGGTAGCAAGGCCCTTGACTCACCTCCTCTCCAAGCCTGCTTGGGGGACAGGTCTGGCTCTACTCCAGGGGGACCCAGTTCCGAGACCCCATGCAGATCCTGGGGAAAGGGATGGAGAGGGACTAAGGGTGTTGTTCTTCCTGCTGGAGGTAAGGTCTGCACTGTTGGGGTGGCTTTTGATAGAACTAAGGAGACAGGGGGCTGTGGCCTCTGCCCCTGAGAATGCCAACGCAGCCACACCAAGAACTAATTCTGGGGTACCCAAATCTGCACCTAGCTGCTGCTTATTGAGGAGCGACTCAGGGCAGATCACTGGACAAGATGCTTCCCAGACCTATCTCCTTTAATGCTCACAACAACCCTACAAAGGAAGGTATTATTACCTCTAAATTATAACTGAGGTTCAGAGAAGTTGGGACACAAACCTAGGATCACACAGCAAACATGTACTAAGTCTAGATTTGAATTCAAAGAGATGGGTCTTCGAGGAGCCCCACTCTGTATCTGTAAGGCCCTCTGCCTCTACACCAGGCTCCCACAAGGATAAGAACTGCTCTATGCAACACTTCCCAGATACTATGAAGCAAACAGCTCCTGAAGCTTCCTGAACTCAGAGGGTAAGCCAGGAGAGGGCAGGAGCTGTGTTCCAAAGATTAGATTAGTTATTCACAGCTCCAGCACCACGGGAATTTACCCTGCCTGCCCTCCTCACTGCGCTCTGGGGCAGGAGGATGAGTGTTTGTGAATGAAATGGAACAAAAGATGTGAAAATGCTCTGTAAGTTGTTGGCTGCTGTGCAAATGCAAGATGAATGCAACTTATGTTTCCTCACAGGCACAGGCACCGGACTGATGAATTATGAAGTTGGATTTGCAGAGGGTTAAATACTTTCTTCGGTGAAGTAATTAAACAGATTGGTCAGGTTCCAGAATTATGGTTGTATAGAACTTTTTCTCCTCCAGTACTGTGTATACCAAATACTTTGTATTAATAGTTACACTTTCCCTAAGAGATGTTTCCAAAATCCAAGAAGAGGCTTTTGTACTTGCAGATTTAAGCATTATGTATTATGTCGTTTTTGGCTTGTTAAGAAAACCACAATAGGCAGGGAGTTCAAATTGCTCTACCCTTTGAAGAAACGTACAAGTTCAAAAGAAACTGTGATTTTCTCTGAACTTCATATATGTCAAGAAAACAGGCGAACTCTGGAAGTGGAGAAGCTGCCAGCTAGAAGGTCAATGAATAAACTCCTCTATTCCTTGCAGAGTCATTTTTATTTCATACTCTGGATTTAAAAAAATAATTGGAACATTTGAAAAGAATCCCAGCACACATGCAGTCATTTTCTCCACCTGGGGTAATAAGTTAATTCCACCATGACACAAATGTTTTCTCCTGTGCCGCTTACCTCCCTGGCTCTGTCCACCTGCATACAGTGGGTGCACCATGGCGATTCTGCTGTTTTTCACAGGATGGGAAGCTAGAAGCCAGTTTTGTCACAAGTATTGTCTCGCGGCTGCATAGTCTGGGATATTGATGCACTGTACTTTCTAAGTGGTTCCTCCATTGTTGGACAAAATCTAGTTTTTTCCATTTCTGTTTCTGGTTTCCTCCTCATGAGGTTTCCAGTGACTTCATGTGGAGGCTAAAGCAGCTCCATCTTGGAAGCTGACGTGCTATCTTGCCTTCTGATTAACCCCCGTTCCAGGAATGACTCTAAGATTTCTACTTTATCTGCTATTACCTTAAATCCTGCCCTTAGGTCAAAGCAACCTTGACCATGAATCCTGCCCTTAGGCACTCTCACGTAGCATTCTCACCTTTCTCTGAGGGGTCAACTTCAATTATCCGACACATTCCTTCCCTACAGTAGGTAAGTCCCAGTTCTAGAAGATAATGGTTCTGGGGGATAATGGTGCAGGGATCCACCGTTCCTCTCAACGCTGCCTGGGACATGGCTTCTGTTTGTAAGTCCCTAATAAACATTTCTTCCCATGAAACTGGATTTGTCAGCCTCTTTCCTCGGCCTTTGGGGGTGGGTTTGCATAGACCTGCCCGCCACAGAACACCAAGCATCTGGCAGCTTTCACAAGGCACTTAGCTTTGGCCCAGAAGCGAAAGAAGCCTGTTGCCCCAGAGAGAAGCATGGGTCACCACTGGTTAAGCAGATGGTTCTGTTCTTTCTTCCTCCTTGACAGGCTGTTTGGCAAGCAGGAGGAAGTTAAGATGCGTTCAGTTTGTCTTCCAGGAAAAGAGCTAAGGACACTGGTGAAAGGAACCCTGGAGAACCTGCCACTACCTTCTGGCAATTTCCAGCAGCCAGCATGGGGTCTTGCACAGCGAGGTGCCCACCCTCTGGGGCATGCAGTGACACCCACATCCCCTGGGGTCCCTCCTCGCTCAGCCCCCCAAGAACAAGCTGTCATTTGGAAGACTGCCAAAATTCTTCCTCTTTTAAGCAGCCTTCCAGGACCATGAGAAGAGAAATCACACGGAATTCCACCCAAAATGCGAACGCAGATGCACACACACACAGTCTACCTCATCATCTCCTCCAGATTAAAGCGTTTACCCTTGTCAAGCACAGAAAATGAGATGTGTTTGGTGTTCATGAGTGAGGCGTAGGCTGTATGGGCCCAGAGGCTTCTATCTGATTTGCTGATGTCACAAGGTCAGCAGTGGGCAGGGCAATGGTTTGGAACAAAAAGAACATAGGCTATTGTCCTGGCTTTGTTACTCCCTTGCTGTGCTAAATGAGCAAGTTACTAGCCTCTTCTGAGTCCGTGATCTCAGCAGATGTGGGAGTAAAGGGTATAGAAGCTCCCCGTTGCTCTACTGTTTCGGGATTCTTAGTAGAGCACCCAGGGATGAAAGAACAGGGTGTATGGTGAGGGAGTGGGAGCCAGGAGGCAGGGGCCACCTTCCAGGGGCATCTCTGGGTTTCTGTGCAGCTCCCAGCCCTGCTGCACACAGCCTGTCCTCCTCCTCTGGCTGGGAGCCTCATGTGGTCACAGGTGGGCCTGCCCTCTCCAGCTCCACCCTTGGAGCCAGGCCCTGGTCCTGGCACTAAGTACATGCCTAGTAAACCTTTGTTGAGGAAATGAATGTGGGGCTAGTGTGCAGGGAGGGTGGATGTGGTGAATGAAAAACAGAGCACTTAGAGTTCCTAGGGGTTAGGATTCCAGCTGCTTATGGGTCTATCAGAGAACATGCTGGGGGAAAATCTTCCAGAAATAATTGTTCAGTCCTGGCCGGGCGCGGTGGCTCATGCCTGTAATCCCAGCACTTTGGGAGGCTGAGGCAGGCAGATCACGAGGTCAGGAGATTGAGACCATCCTGGCCAACAGGGTGAAACCCCGTCTCTACTAAAAATACACAAAATTAGCCCGACATAGTCGTGGGTGCCTGTAGTCCCAGCTACTCAGGATGCTGAGGCAGAAGAATGGCGTGAACCTGGAAGGTGGAGGTTGCAGTGAGCATACATCGTGCCACTGCACTCCAGCCTGGGCGACAGAGCAAGACTCCGTCTCAAAAAATAAAAAATAAAAAGAATTGTTCAGTCGTTCTCGTGCCAGCAGCAAGGTCTCCGCTTTGACTTCTGGGGAAGGATTATGTTAGAGCAACCAGACTCCTGTCCCTGGCCTGTCTTCTCTATAGAAAGGCACTGTGGGAGGAGGCAGGTTACTGAAGTGGGAACCCCACAGAGGACATGGGAACTGAGTGCCTCGGTGAGCTCACCGCTGTGGCTCACGTCTCAGCATCATTGACGTCCGAGCCCAGCCCTCAGCGAGGTGGCTGCTGAGAGAGGCCGCTGGCTGTGTGGGGAAGGGAGATCCAGGAGTGGGGGGGCAGGGCCACAGGGAAGAGGTGTTAGTAAAGGGGGACCCTGGTGGTGGGCTGGAGGGAGAGACTGCGGAGAGAGTCAATGTCCAAGGGTAATTGGAGTTCACCATGCCATGCAGGTGCAGTGAACACCTCCCTGTTCAGCTCTTCTCTAAAGCTTTCAGCACCTTCTGGTTTAGGAATACTTCCTGGAGAACGATGGAGGTGCTGCACCGTGTGAAGAATCACACAAGCAAGAGCAACTCTGTGTCCTCAGTGGGGTAGCCCTCCCAGTACTGGGAGTACTGGGCCCACTCCCAAGCTCCAGTGGCAGTGTCTCCAGTAACCTGTACCTCCTTCCCTGTTGCCAATGCCCCTTCCTGGGCCATCATTCTACTTGACCTCTTGTTGGCATTTAACATCGCAGATCACCATATATATATATATGTTTTTTTTTTTTTTTAGACAGTCTTGCTCTGTCGCCCAAGCTGGATTGCAGTGAACAGTGATGCAATCTCGGCTCACTGCAACTTCCTCCACTTTCCGGGTTCAAGTGATTCTCCTGCCTCAGCCTCCCGGAGTAGCTGGGATTACAGGTGTGCACTGCAACACCCAGATGATTTTTGTATTTTTGTGGAGACGGGGTTTCACCATGTTGGCCAGGCTGGTCTCAAACTCCTGACCTCAGGTGATCTGCCTGCCTTGGCCTCTCAAAGTGCCGGGATTACAGGTATAAGCCACGGTGCCTGGCTCCCTATTTTCTTCACATTTCCTCTCTGCTTTTCCCAGAAGCAGACACTGGAACAAGGACTTGGGTGTAGCTTCCCGGACTTGGGAGGCGGTCCAGGAAGCAGAAAGGAGAGTGCAAGGAGAGTGAGACAGGAAGGAGGAAAGTCGGCATGGGGTGTGTTATCAAGGTCACTGATGGGGGCAGCACGGCCGCTGGGTACGATTCTGTGGCGCCTCCTGAGGACTGTAACAACATGCCTTCCAGAACTGTCCATGTGAGGGACAGGAGTGTGGAGTATGTATCTTCTGGTTCCTGTCTCCCGACTGAAGATTGTCCTGGTGATATGAACCACCCCACACTTCAGAGCCACACTTGCACATGGGCCCAGTGGGCTTCCCTGGCCTCAGAGGGCAGAGAGTGAAAAGGTGGCTGTGAGCTTGAGCTGGGATGCTATCAATTAAAGGAGCCCCTGATCTCACACAGAACAGCCTGCCAGAGCTGCTGTGTAGGCAGAGGAGGGATGAGGGGATGTGATGAGGGCACAGAGGCATTGTGACTGTCCCTGGTCACACTTTCTCACTGCGTCTTTGGGGTGGATTCCCCGACCTGTTGACAGTAAACATCTGCTAATGCCACATGATCTCCACATCCTTTCTTAAATGCTCACATGCTCCTTGTTTAACAGAGTCTGGAATTTGGCCAGGGTCCAGGGATCAGAACACTACCTCGATGGCCTCCTGGTCTGTGCTTTAGCCAAACCCTTTCTTCTGCATAAGGAGCTGGTCCCGGGGCCTCTCCTCCCTGGAGCCATGAAGTCTCCTCCTCCACCTCCACCAAGCCAAAGCCACACTCTACTTCCCATCCAATCTGCTTCTTCTCCTGGACACCATGTCTCACCACCATGGGCTCAGTCCTCGCCTGGACACTATGTCTCACCACTGTTGGTTCAGTCCTCCTCCTGGACGCCATGTCTCACTGCCATGGGTTCAGTCTTCCTCCTGGATGCCACATCTCACCGCCATGGGCTCAGTCCTCCTCCTGGATGGCATGTCTCACCACCATCTGTTCAGTCCTCCTCCTGGACGCCGTGTCTCACCGCCATGGGCTCAGTCCTAGTCCTGGATGCCACGTCTCACCACCATTGGCTCAGTCCTCCTCCTAGACTCCACATCTCACCGCCATGGGCTCAGTCCTCCTCCTGGACGCCATATCTCACCACCATGAGCTCAGTCCTCCTCCTGGACCCCGTGTCTCACCACCATCTGTTCAGTCCTCCTCCTGGATGCTGTGTCTCACCACCATGGGCTCAGTCCTAGTCCTGAATGCCATGTCTCACCACCATTGGCTCAGTCTTCCTCCTAGACGCCACGTCTCACCACCATGGGCTCAGTCCTCCTCCTGGACACTGTGTCTCACCACCATGGGCTCAGTCCTAGTCCTGAATGCCATGTCTCACCACCATTGGCTCAGTCTTCCTCCTAGACGCCATGTCTCACCACCATGGGCTCAGTCCTCCTCCTGGACACTGTGTCTCACCACCATGGACTCAATCCTAGTCCTGGATGCCTCGTCTCACTGCCGTCGACTCAGCTGCCAGTCAGAATTTCCTGACAATTCCCCTCTCTCCTTCTTTCTCCACACCAAGTCCAGGCGGCCTCTGGTAGCCAGGCAATGGACTCTGCCAGGCTGCTTCTTTGGGAACTGATATGAGAATCTGTTAAGATCCACATGCAACATCCAGGTTCGCCTGAGCCATGTTTTTAATCCCACAGGGTTGCGCCTTCTACCATATTATCCACGAATAGTGTCTCTTTCCTTCCTGGGCCCCACCACATCCCCCTCTACAGCTTCATCAGCCCTCTCCAAAGGGCACAGTGCAGCTTGTGCTGCTTCAGGTTTTCTTGGCTCTAATGCAACATTGCAGGGCTGACTCCCTCTTCCCATTGATTTCCCAGTATTCTACCTTGTCCCAGAAGCACTTCCAGGTTGAACAGAAGGGAAGTTCTGACTGTCTTAAGCCTCTACTGCTTTGACCTGGATGGAGAACACCCAGGCTCTCCACCGCCCTCTAATAGTCCCATGTCCTCCTCACCTCCCCTGGAATGTGCATTCTTGGACTTCTAGGTGACCGCAGCCCCACAGTCCATTCCTGCCTTCCTTACATCTGTTGTCTGTGGTCCTTAAGCCTGTGACATTACGTCTCTTGGGGCTCTTTCAGGTTCAGGAGAGCAGAGAGCAAGTCTATGGCATTTGTTTAACACAGAGACCAAGCCCAGTCACTCTGGCTATTGTGTTCTCTGTGGGTACAGCAAACACGAACTTAGCTTTTACCATGTGCTGGGGCTTGATCTCCTTGCCCTTGGGGAGCTCTTCTTCTGCAGGGATGCTGGTCAAATGCTCAGGAGATGGTGTGAAGCACAGCCAATTCTTGTTATTCACAGTAGCTATTATCTATAAAGTTGTGAGTTAGCAAACACGGAAACATTGCTCCTAGGGGAAATACAGAGTGAGGTTCAGTCCTCGTCCTGGACGAGGTTCCTGAAGCCTCTGGTCATGACATTTTTGTCAGCTGACCAATACATAACCTTATTTTATGTGCATTTCTATCGAAAGACACCTTATACTCTATATTGTTGATTCATTAGCACTGAATTCATAGCCAGCAGTGCTAAGTCAGGCCTGAAGGAAGCTGATCTAACTCATGTAGTAAAGTGTGTCCCTGCCTCCTTGCACTTAGGAACATTAGACGGCCCTTCAGCACTATGCTTGGGGCCGTTTTCAACATTAAAATCACCAATAAAAAGCAAGCATAAAGTATGAAAAGTGGGGCACTAAATAGACTGTGAAAAGGACACTTAAGATCGTGAGAGCTGAAACAAGAAGGCAGAGCATGCCTTGTTCAAGCTCAGCAGGGAACAAGTCCATCAGGTCACTAACATTTTTCTACATGTGCAGAATGACCACAAAAGTATTAGGTTGGTGCAAAAGTAATTACTTTTAATGGGAAAAACCACAATTACTCCTACAGCAACCTAATACTATGAGTAGGCCGGGTGCAGTGGCTCACACCTGTAATCCCAGCACTTTGGGAGGCTGAGGCAGGGGATCGCTTGAGCTCAGGAGTTTGAGACCAGCCTGGCCAACATGGTGAAACCCCACCTCTACTGAAAAAACACAAAAATTAGGCCAGGCCTGGTGGTTGATGCCTGTAATCCCAGCACTGTGGAAGGCTGAGGCGGGCGGATCACGAGGTCAGGAGATCGATACCATCCTGGCTAACAAGGTGAAACTCCGTCTCTACTAAAAAAATACAAAAAAAATTAGCTGGGCGTGGTGGTACGCACCTGTAGTCCCAGCTACTCAGGAGGCTGAGGCAGGAAAAAGGCGTGAACCCAGGAGGCAGAGCTTGCAGTGAGCCGAGATCATGCCATTGCACTCCAGCCTGGGCAACAGACCGAGACTCCATCTCAAAAAAAAAAAAAAAAAAAAAAAAAAATTTAGCTGGGTGTGGTGGCACATGCCTGTAATTTCAGCTACTTGGGAGGCTGAGGTGGGAGAATCACTTGAACCTGGGAGGCAGAGGCTGCAGTGAGCTGAGAGCACAGCACTGCACTCTATCCAGCCTAGGCAACAGACTTTGCAGCAAAAAAAAAAAAAAAGTACTATGAGTATTGATTTTTGGATTACAAATAAATTTTAGTGAGTAGGCAAATTTGCCAGTACTTTGGTAGGTAATGAGGATCAACTGTGTGTACAGAAGTAAGAATGAGGCTTCAGGCCAGGCACAGTGGCTCATGCCTGTAATCCCAGCACTTTGGGAGGCCAAGGTGAGTGGATCTCCTGAGGTCAGGAGTTCGAGACCAGCTTGGCCAACGTGGTGAAACCTTGACTCTACTAAAAATACAAAAATTAGCTGGCTGTGGTGGCACACACCTGTAATCTCAGCTACTTGGGAGGCTGAAGCAGGAGAATTGCTTGAATCCAGGAAGCGGAGGTTGCAGTGAGCCGAGATTGTGTCATTGCATTCCAGCCTGGGCAACAAAAGCAAAACTCTGTCTCAAAAAAAAAGAAAAGGAAAAAGAAAAAAAGAATGAGGTTTCAGAGTGGAGAGGAGGGAGCAACAGACAGAGGATAATTCACAAAGGGGTTACCATGAAGCTAAACTTTGCGGGATAAGTTAACTTCCCCAGGTAGGAGGGGACTCCGCATCATGCACAGAGGCATGAGACAACAGGGGATGAAGTAATGTCTTTAAGGTGATGATGAAAAAACCAGCGGTGAACATGTCAGGAAGAACCCTGATGTCCAGGAGCCTAGGAAAGGGCAGTGCTTCCACACCCACCCCTTCTCACAGGGTTTTGTGCAAGTTGGGTGGTGTCAACTGCTGTTACAGAGAAACCCCACCTCAGTGCTTTGACCCAATAAGCATATGATTTTTTGCACACATTAGAGTTCAACATGAACGATGGGTGAGCAGCTTTTCACAAAGTGATTTAGGGACCTAAACTCCTTCAAAACTGTGTCTCGCCCACCTCCGAGGGCCTCAGAGTCCTGGCTGACGATCAGCAAGGGGGAAAGGTGGAAGGTGGACAGTTGCACGGGGGTGTCCACCTGCCGCACTTGAAGTGACCCACGTCCCTTCCATCTACGCCCTATCATCACACGGCCCCACCTAGATGGGAGAGGGGATGGGGAATGAAGCCCCCGGCTGGACAGCTGCTTCCCAGGAACATGTCTACTACATGCTCACGTACTCTGGAGGAGAAATGTGACTCTTGGTGGACAGCTAGCCGTTTCTGCCACAGACCCTCACATTAGTCCATCAGACCACAGGGCAGAACTGAAAAGAAGCTGTGGTCAGTGAAGTCTATGGGAATGGAGTGTCAAGGTGCTGTCTAGACAGAGTAGATAGCCAATAAATGCTTGGTGAATGAATGAATCAATGAGTAGATGAGAAATGCATTATGCCTCCAGCTGGCAGGGAAGGGAGCATTCTCGTTTTTCCTGCCGTCAGACACATTGCTTCCTGTACCTGATGTCTGAGTCCATCCAGGCTGCTATAACAGAATACCATAAACTGGTGGCTTATAAATGACAGAAATTTATTTCTCACAGCTCTGGAGGCTGGGAAGTCCAAGATCAGGGTGTCAGTAGATTCAGTGTCTGCTGACAGCCCACTTCCTAGTTCATGGAGTCATCTTCTCACAGTGTCCTCACATGGTGGAAGGGCCGGGAAGCTCTCTGAGACCATTTCAAAAGGGCAGTAATCTCATTCCTGAGGGCTCCCCTCGTATGACCTAATCACTCCCAAAAGGTCCCACCTCCTAACCATCACCTTGGGAGATTCAAGATCAAATTTTGGGGAGAACACAACATTCAGTCCGTAGCACTGGAGAGGAAATGTGACCACAGGAATAGAAAGAGGGATGCCCAGAGAGAAGAGGTCTAGGTAACTGCAAGTCTGGTCTGTACCTATGAATATTCTGTCCATTTAATTCAACTTCATTTGGGATTTGGGCTACACAGACCTTCTGCAGGACCTGGAAAACCCAACGCACGACTGAGTGGTTAGAAATGATTTGAAATATCCTGGAAAGACTCCAGGGAGGAGAGAACGGGAGGAGCACACACACACACACACACACACACACACACACACATACACACATACACACACACACATACACACACACATACACACATACACACACACACACAAACACACATATACACACACACACACACACACAGAGCCAGGGCTCTTCTCTAATCTCCATGCGGATTTTAATCCAGCCTTGCATGCAGTCGCCTCATAACTCCACATTTCCAATTTATTAATCAAATTCTATCTATGAGGCAATGTTGTGGGCCCCACCGGTGTTTCTGCGTTTGATGGTTGCTGAATATCTATGCTTCAGCAACTTCCATCCATGCCAAACAAGAGAAAAACAACTGCCACCTTTTCTCCCCAGAGCAAATTCATACTCAGCAAGGATCATCACAAATCCTCCACAGGTGAGCAAATCAGAATAAATAAGCCGTCAACACACCCACCAAGGCCTGTGAGTTATGATGTCAAGGCAGCCGTCAGGGAGGGTCGTGGGGCAGTGAGTGCCTTTCTCTCCTAATCACAGGTACCATTTGAAAAATGCAGGAGAGGGGCTGGCTGCGTCTGGCAGGGAGACTCCTATAACTCGGGTCGTCTGTGTGCCTGTTCCCTGGAGTCCCCGGGTCAGGAGTCCTGAAGCTCATCTGGCAGCTGCTGCGACAAAATCTTTCTGATGGCTCAAGACATTGGCCTCTATGATCTCATTTACATTCATTGTGTGTGCATTAGAGAGGGGGATACTGATACAAAAGCATGGCTATAGAAAAGGGATGAATTGTGGCCGGGGCGCGGTGGCTCACGCTTGTAATCCCTGCACTTTGGGAGGCCGAGGCGGGCGGATCACGAGGTCAGGAGATCGAGACCATTCTGGCTAACACGGTGAAACCCCGGCTCTACTAAAATACAAAAAATTAGCCGGGCGCGGTTGTGGGCGCCTGTAGTCCCAGCTACTCGGGAGGCTGAGGCAGGAGAATGGCGCGAACCCGGGAGGCGGAGCTTGCAGTGAGCCGAGATGGTGCCACTGCACTCCAGCCTGGGCGACAGAGTGAAGACTCCGCCTCAAAAAAAAAAAAAAAAAAAAAAAAAAAAAAAAAAAAAAAAAAAAAGAAATACGTGCTGCACAGATGAGCATGTGACTTGGTTCCTGGACCCTTCTCCTCATTGCCTCCAGCAGCTTTCCTAAAGAGAAGGTAAAGTCTTGTCATCCCCCTGCTCCCTCCCCTACAGTATGGAAATGCCTGGAATTTCTGCCCTTGGACCTCCAAGCCACACCCCTTGGGAAAGTGCCAGGATAGTGGTAGGGTGCTCAGAGTGGGGGACTCTCTGTTACATGCTTTGGGTGACTCTGGCCTTAGCTGGCCCTATGGTGAAGGCCGCCTGGGAGCTGTGAGTCGGAGGAAGTCAGCTTCAGCTCCCCTAAAGGTGGGGATCTTCCATCCCCAAGTGACCCACTCAATCTTTGGGATTGTCGTGCTGTGAACTGGTCAAGAAAAGTATATGATCCAGCTCCTGACTCAAGACCCTTGCCTGCTCGATGGATGAGGAGGGAAGGCGGATGGAACCAGCTGAGTGGAAGCAGCCACAGAGCAAGCACAAAGTGATAAATCACCCAGGGACGCAATCATGCAGGCAGGCAGGCGGGCAACCTGAGTCCATTTCATCAGCCATTGTTTAACTTCTTCTTGGCTGTACTTTCTGCTTTATTTCCAACACAATCAAAACCAGATGTGTTCATAAGTCACTCTATCACCCAGCACAGGATTACCTAAGATCTATTATAATGCAGCTTCATGCCCATTGCAGTATTCCCATGCCCCTCACAGGGCAGCGTGCACCTGTTTTAGTGCCACCTAATGTCTGTTAGGTACAAGCTGGCCCACACATGGCTCCTAGCCAGAACAGTCTACAAGTGACAGCGTGACCAGAGAGCAGAGACAGGAAGGAGGCCCAGACATGAGTGTGGGATGCTACAGAACAGCAACAGGATGCTTCGGCTAGCCCCAAATGTTATCTCAAATACCTCAACATCAATGTTTTATGTTCCATGTTCTCTTCTCCCTGGACAGCCCTCCTTCGGAAAGTCAGAACTGTCTGCTCTTGAGCTTGCCTTGAGGGAAGGAAATAATTTAGATAAGCAGAGAGGAAGACAGGCAAGGGATGTGGTGGGGCAAAGGCGGAGCTGTATCTTCACAGGTCCCTGTCCTCAACACCCAGAATCACCCCCTCCCTGTAGGAGGGAGCTGATAGAAAGAGGGGCTCTCCATCCAGGAGCCACCCACCAGGCAGCTGGAAACATCTGCCAGCAGCAGGTACACCAGGGCTCAGCAGAGGGTTGGGTGAGCATGGTCTTGCCCAGTTTGTGCCACACTGAGCACCGGCTGGAGGAGGAAGGGGCCAGAATGCCATCTGGACACAAGTGCTCCCTCACCGCCTGGGCCTGGGTCACCTCAGGCTTTTGTGTCCGGATCAGCCACTCCCTCTACAGATAATGCTGCTCCAGGCAAAGAGGCTTAGGTGGGTCTCCAGGGCAACCACAGCTCAGGAGCTGGCCCGCCTCCATGGTTCATCAGGGAAGCTGTGGCTCCAGCCTCGCGGGACACACACACACACACACACACACACACACACACACACACCGCAAACAACAGCCCAGGCTGGATCTCTCCTCCTGTCTCTTCTCTTGGTAAAACTTCTCAGAGACCCAAAGAGAAGCAAAATCCTAAGTCCAGTCGGCAGCAGCAGAGAAGCCCTGCTGTGGCTGCTCAACTTTCTTTTTTTCTCCTGAAAATATCTAGACACTCTCTTCTCCTAGACTGGGAAGCAGAACGCAGGCCCCCTGCTGCAACGCTGCACCTGAGCAGAGGCTGACCTCAGAGGTAAGACGGAGGTCTCCCCAGGAGACAGTCTTCCCCACCCGCACCCTGGCACAGCTGCACCTTTGGAAGTTAGGGCCGAGGTTTGGAGCTGGGTTGGGTGGCCTCAGGGGGTGTGGCAGGCTGGGGAGCCTAGAAAGCTGCCCACCTCCAGGACCCAGATGGCCACAGTGAGGCCCCTTTAGTCCTCATCAGTTCCACAGGAGTTGGAACCGATGAGGTTCCTACAGCATCCTCGGGGCTATAACCTGCTCCTTGTTTTGTAAACCTGTGGAAGCCATCACTTCCGCCTGTTCTGGAACTGCAAGCCTCTCGGGGAGGACCCAGCTCCAGCAGGTTCCCTTCTGCCTTTATAGAATGGACGCAGGCAGGGGGAAGGAAAGTGAAACCCAAATCAGAGGCTCTTGCATCAGTTTGCAAACTGTGATTCAAGCACCTACCAAGTCCAGGGCACAGAGTCAGGCTCTAGGGATGCAGCAGCACCCAGGGCACGAGGGTGATGGATGTGTCTCAGTCCCCTTGACCATGGAACAGTCTGTGCATCCCTGATAACATGCCCAGGAGAGCAGGCCCAGGCAGATTGGTGCAGGGTGGGGCACCAGGGAGAAGATCAGGCCTAGAAGGAAAGTCCAGCTGCAACTGAGGGAGGAGGGTCAGTCCTCTCCCACTGTGGTCAGTCAGACCTGTGCACATGCCCTCTCCTGGCTGCACCTCTGCCTCAGAATGGGGAGGACTGGCTGCCATTCACTCATTCATTCAGGAACCGCTTATCAAGTGCTACCATGTGCAGCAGATTCAACCCACATACCTCTCGCCCTTGCAGAGTTCATAGCTAGGTCGGGGAGAGATAAATACAACCAAAAACATGAGAAACGTGTTTGCTAGATGCTGTGGTGATGGGTCCTTGTGCCAGGCCCTGGTGACTGGGATCAGTGCTGCATGGGTGGGTGGCAGTGAGGGGCTGGCTGCTGGGAGGAGTTGTATCTTGAGGGGTTCCTGACAAACAAGCAGATGTCTGTCAGGTGGGCAGAGGATCCACAGGTCAGGCCCGCTCATACCTGGCTTAGTGGATTACAGGTTATTTTTCTATGATGCCAAAGAGAAATAAGGTCAATTTGCAATCTGTAAAGTTGGACTTGGGCTTTATCAAACACAGGGCTGGGAGGAAGATTCGCCAGAGAAGCACCTACTCTCTGCCTCCACTGAGAAGTCTCTGCCCAGACTGAGGGTCAGGCGTCAGCAGAGCCAGGCTACCCGTGCAGTGAAACAGCCGGTGCTCTGGGACAGCCTGACTCAGGTGCTGCTCCATGCCCGGGCCTGGTGGGTCACACAGGGCAGCCCCTCGCCCTGGCCTGCAGATGCCCAGCTCAGCTTCCGAGGCAGAGGACCCGGGCCAGGTCCCCTGGCCATGGCTCCCTTTGTATTGAGAAAATAGCCTTCCTGGGCAAGGTCTGCTCGCCCTCACTGTTTGACTGGGGCCAGCGCAGGGCCTCAGTTCTCACTAGAAGTGAGGGCACTCTGATCCCTCCTGCAGGGGGTCAGAGCCCTGCTTCCAGCTCCAAGGTCACACTCCCCATTGTTCCCACCATTGAGACATCCCTGGTCCCCCTCCGAGTGCCAACTGGAACCAGAGACTCCTCTTGCCCTTGAGGCACAACGGGAGAGTTCTTCCAGCACAGCTAACGAGCCACAGCTGGTAGTGGCACCTCCCAGGGAGCCACAGAAAAGACGCTATTCTCAGGGACGTTCAAAAATAGGCTGAAAGGAAGGCTCTGAGAGTGTGGGGGTGGAAGAGGTAATGAAGGGGAAAGGAAAGAGGAAAGAGAAGATCAGAGAATGGAAGATAACGGGCGTGGGTGAGTGACGCAGAAGGCAGAGACAGAACATGCGAGGGCTTCCCTATCATCTGCTCTGCTCTGTAAACCGGAGGCCGCACCACCTGGGCCTTCTCTTGAAACAGGGAGGCTCAGTTCTCCCAGCATGGTGACCAGAAGCCAGGGATGGGGAAGGCCAGGAACAAAGCTGAGGTCAAGCTTGCACCAAGCCAGGAGATCCTTTACTTTTTGTGCCCACTTTGGGAGTCTGTGAAGCCTGTGGACACATTCTCAGAAAAATGCTTCTACATGCATAAAAGCAAATTCACTGGGTTACAAAGGAAATGAGCTCTACTGAAACGCAGCCATCAAAAAGAAAGAAAAAACGATCTGTGATACAGTAACCTGTGTGCTTCCCCATCAACATGTGAGATTATAAAACCTAGTAGCAAGTCTAATAAATGCCACAATTTCATAGCAGCGATGAGCATACTTAATAATTCAAGAATAACAACTTTAAAGCGTTTTGTGAAAAATCTGTGATTTCCGAGATAAAGCCACGGGGCTACTGATACTACTGTGGTCCATGGCCCTCATTCATAACTAAAGGAAATACCACATTTCAGCCAAAGGTTATCAAAAATAAAGATGACTTTTTTCCCCACCCAAGTTCATAAATCTCTGAATTTTCCCTAGGACCCCAGGGTAAGAATCTGTACTAAGCGACAATGGTAGCCACTGATCTAGGTGAACCAGCTCATTGTTAGTTTATAAAAATAAAACATTTACACAGACATGACCTCATTTGATTTTCACAGTAACTTGAAGTAGGTACCTTTATTATTCCCTTATAGATTGGGGAAACTGAGGCTTGGGGCCATGAAGGTGACTTGGACACAGGTAGCTATGCGGGAGGGGAAGGGCGTAGGAACTGAATTCAGGTTTTCTCTGCTGAAGGCTGCGCTGTCTCCCCAAGCCCAGCCTGCTCCACCTGAGCTGGTGATCAAGCAGAGGCGGAGTGGGGGTGCAGCCAGGCCGCCCAGCATGCATCTGAGGTCAAAAGCAGTGGAGGTGGTGAGTGGGGGTGAGAGTGGGGAGGGTACTGGACCCCAGGCCCCAGGAATATGGGGAGAGAGAACAGAAGGCCTGTATGTGTCAATGAACAGCAGCAACTCTGTCCCCACGCTGGCTCCCAGACAAAGGAGGGAAACGCAGCCCAAAGATTCTTACCGAGGACCCCAAGGTGGATAGGGGTCTTAACAAGCAGAGTCCAGCCCATGCTCCTAGCTGACTTTCATTTCTTTTCTTCTCGTTTTGTGTCGTCATTGGATTTGGTCATCTGTTTGCTCTCTACAGAGCCTTCAAGACCTCTTTACAGGTGGGTTTTTTTTTTTTTTTTTTTGACAGAGTCTTGTTTTGTCGCCTAGGCTGGAGTGCAGTGGCAACATCTTGGCTCACTGCAGCCTCCACCTCCCAGGTTCAAGCAATTCTCATGCCTCAGCCTCCTGAGTAGCTGGATTACAGGCACCCGCTGCCACACCTGGCTAATTTTTGTATTTTTAGTAGAGATGGGGTTTCACCATATTGGCCAGGCTGGTCTCAAATTCCTGGCCTCAAGTGATCTGCCTGCCTCAGCCTCCCAAAGTGCTGGAATTACAGTCGTGAGGCACCGCACGCGGCCTCCAGGTGAACTTTTTAGCCACCTGATTGTGTCATAAGAATTACAACCCCTGATCACTGCACAGGATTTTTATAGTTTACCAAATGTTTTCATATATTGTCTCCCACCCGAGTCTCAGAGGAACCCTGTGGAGTGGGCTGAGCTGGTGTCTGAACACCGTATTATAAATGCAGAAACCAAGGCCTCACTGGTTAATGAGCTGTAGCGATTATGCAGAGAATAGTGGGCGGGTACTTCCTGGGCACACCCTGCGCTAATTATACAGCTGAGGCCTAGGAGTCCCCTTCCATTCAGGAGAGCTGTGCCTTTCGCGGCATCGCAATTGCCTGTCTGCTTGTTTTCCTCCCTCTCTTGAGTGTACACTCCTTGAGGGAGTCCCAGCACCTAGCACAGCGACAGGCAGGTCACACACTCCCCCTGTGTTTGCTGAGCGAGTGACCAGATGAGAACTCAGCCCTGCGCTTCAGTCTCCAGGCCCTAGGCCCTCCCCGCACACGCCACTGTGCAAGGCCTCAATGCCCAGGCTGGTGGGTGGAGAAAGGCACAGCAGCAGAAATGAGCAGAATAGGAACTGCAAGCAGGAGTCCCTAGGAACAACGCAGGCCGTCAGGTAGAGTGAATCAGGAAGGCTTCCTGAACAAGTGAATTTTGAGGTAGAGTTTTTCCAACTTTTAAACTGTGAATATGCATAAACATGCAGAAATATGCAATAAATATCCATCAATATTCCCCAGATACAACAATTGCTAATATTTTGCCATATTTGCCCTTGTAGGGGCCAAGGGCTTGGCCCTATGAAGGTTCACTTAAAAATCACCTCAAGAAAGGCTGATTAATTGGAGAAAAGGCGTACACATTTATCACGAATGCATACATGGGGAGAATCACAGAGGCACTGCTCACCCCACACTGGGGTTCGGAAGCGTATATACCTACCACCCTGGCAAAGCGAGTTATGGGAGGGGGAGAAGAGCAGTTCTGGTGAGAGGATTACTAGGGAGAATGAATGGGGAAGGGATCAAAAATGAACTTGTACATTATCCTGTGAGAAGGTCTGTTCAGGTGGGGGCTCGTTCTCAGTCTTAAGGGAAGAAAAAAAACATTGTTCCCTTTGGTGGATCTGGATCTTAGGCAGACAAAGGGCTTTGGAAGAGACAGTGGCCATGGGGAGGGCCAGAGAGACCAGGAGGCTTCTCCAGCTCAGCATATGCAATGCCATATCTTGGGATATTAGTTTCTGAGCCCCAACACCCTGTTTATGGGGTGTGTGTATACATATTTATGTAACGTTTTCTGAACTATTTGAATCTAAGATATTGTAGACACTCGTAAACACTTCAACACCTCCTAAGATTGAGCTATTGGCCAGTATTCCACAGATCGTTTTTTTTTGTTTTTTTTTTTTTCTCTTTTTGGAGACAGAGTTTCGCTCTTGTCACCCAGGCTGGAGTGCAATGCTGCACTCTGGGCTCACGGCAACCTTGGCCTCCTGGGTTCAAGCCATTCTCCTGCTTCAGCCTCCCAAGTAGCCAGGATTACAGGCGTGCACCATCACGCCTGGCTGATTTTTGTATTATTAGTAGAGACGGGGTTTCACCATGTTGGCCAGGCTGGTCTGGAACTCCTGACCACTGGTGATCCACCCGCCTCGGCCCCCTAAAGGGCTGGGATTACAGGCGTGAGCCACCGTGCCTGGCCCCATGGATCATTTTCTAACATCCAGCTCATATTCAAATTTCCTCAGCTATCCTAATTTTTTTTTGTTTGAGTCGGAGTCGCTCTCTGTCACCCAGGCTGGAATGCAGTGGTGCGATCTTGGCTCACTGCAACCTCTGCCTCCCAGGTTCAAGCAATTCTTCCTCCTCAGCCTCCTGAGTAGCTGGGATTACAGGTGCCCACCACCGCCCCTGGCTAATTTTTGTATTTTTAGTAGAGGTGGGGTTTCACTGTGTTGCCCAGACTGGTCTCAAACTCCTGACCTGAGGTGATCCACCCACCTTGGCCTCCCAAAGTGCTGGGATTATAGGTGTGAGCCACCACACCCAGCATTTTTTTCTTTTAAATATAAAGAAGGGGATCTTTCCTAACTTGATAAAGGGTGTCTCCTCCTTTTTTTTTTTTTTTTTGAGATGGGGGTCTCACTCTGTCACTCAGGCTGAAGTGCAGTGGCGCGATCTCAACTCACTGCAACCACTACCTCCCAGGCTCAAGTTATCCTCCCACCTCAGCCTCCCGAGTAGTTGGGACTACAGGCGCGTGCCACGTCACCTGGCTAATTTTTTTATATTTTTGGTAGAGATGGAGTTTCACCATGTTGCCCAGGCTGGTCTCGAACTCCTGAACTCAAACTTCCCAAAGTGCTGGGATTACGGGCATGAGACATTGTGCCTGGCCTATCCTAATTTTTTAAAACAAGGATTCAATCAGTGTTAGTGTGGTTGAGGCTGGTTATAAGTGCCATTGACTGAGTAGGAACCATTCATCACAGGAAGACTCTGAGGACACCATGGCACTGCCACTCACCAGGTGGTGAGCCAAGTGTGGGGGCCTCGGGGCTTACACTGAGGAGTTGGCTCTGCCACAGTGGTGAATCTGGAGCCAGGCGGTGTAGCAAATTGTGCCAGATACTTAGCGAAGGTTGCTCTTGCTATTGTTTAACAGACCTCCCCCAGGCACCACGTCCTTCCCAGTCTCAGCCGAGGTTCAGGTTCTGGGCATACCCTGGGATAAGGCGGCACCCTCTGGAGTCTGTCTAGCCTGCCCACCTGCCTCTCTGTCCCTGTTCTTCCTCCCTCTCTCTCCCTCCCTCCTTTGCCCTTAAGAACTTAATCGGACCCACTGAAGAGCCTTCTGGGGGAGCAGCTGGCACCAGGGACAGAAATAGCACCAGCAGAAATCTTGTCTCTGCCAAAGCTTCCAGTCCTGGCCAGAGTTGCGGGGAGTGAGGGGACGGGAAGGAGGTGACTCAGAACACCCTCCTCCCCTGTGAGACCCTTCACCTTGGCCAAAGAGGCTCAGAGCCCACAAAATTCAGGACTCAGGTGGGATCATCCCACTCAGCCCCTGCCATCTGGAGTTGGGAGAGGCGGGTGACAAAGCACCTTTTCTAGCGGCCAGCTCAGGTCGGGAGACTTAAGCCCAGCAAAGCAGGACTCCATACAGGCTGCACCCCAGAATGTACTTGGGCTTGCTTCTGGCCTTACTCTGCCTCGAGGTGAGGCGTCTGGGGGTCCAGTAGACATGCCACCCTGTGGGCACTTCCCTTCGAGATCAGGCTTAGAGACCGAAATCAGAATTCCCTGCCAGACAGTCGCCCACCTACTTCCCCACAGAAGGGGCCACTGAGCAGGGCAGATGGCACTGCCAGTGAGAAACCCTAAGTCAGAGGGTGGCAAAGAGGTGGCTGGTTGCGGGGGTGTGGCTGGGTCTTGGAGGTGAAAGCTGGGGTGTCCCCACACGTGTTTGCAAGGCCCCTTACCATGTGGGATGAAACGGAGCGGGGAAGAGAGGGAGGCTGGCTGAGGGCCGGGAGCTGTCCCAACCCACCTCCATGTGCCAGAAAACTCTGAGGAGTCCAAGAATGCTGTCTGAATCTCCTCCTCCACATTGTTAGGAAGGTGTGGTTGACAAGGAAGGAAATGGAACACGCTTTATTTAATAGTTTGTTAGCTTATGTGGCCATGGCATGGATATTCTGAGGTCTATTTGCCCTGGAGGCAAAAGTTATCTTCAGTGTCTCCCATTTCTTCACTCACATTTCTCCCGGCCACAGGAGAACCCTCTATTGCCAAGCCACTCTCTTGCAATCTTCTTTCCGCTCAAACGCAAACTCAGATTAAGAAGAAAAAAAGCTCCCTAAGAAGCTTTGAAAAATGCCTTCTTGTTCAGGGTCAGTTCAGGTCAGGTCTGTGGGGCTTGTTCCTTGATTCAGCTGTTATAGCTTCTCCATCATTTATTCCTTCCTTTGTTCTGGCACTCATTCATTCATTTGTTTGCTATTTATTAAGTGCCTACTGACTATGTGTCCAGCGCCAGGGATGGAAAGGGGAATAAGGCACAGGCCCCCTACATACCACACCCGGGGTCAGGGGAGGTAGGCAGTCATGTTCCGTAAAGTGCTCCTGAGCTCTGAAAAACACCTGTGCAGAGTGCATTAGGGGACAAGGTGGAGAGTGGCCACATCTACCTGGGAGGTGGGAAGGTCAAGAAAACCTTCTGAGGAGACCCTAGACCTGGTCTCCACGAGAATGGGCAGGCATTTCAGGTAGAGGGAGGAATATGACAAAGGCATGGAGCTGTGCAATAGCCTAGCACATTCAGTAGCCCTTGCAGGAATGAGTGACTCCGCATGCTTGTAGTACTCTTCAGCAGCTACACCATTCACTCTTTTGGTGCTAAGCATCAACCTAACCCATATACTTTGAAAAACACAAACCCTCCAGGGAAAGTGATACATTCAGTTACATTTGCAGTCTTTGTGCCTGAACTGATGGAATCCTTTAGCCTTAGGCGAGGCTCCTGATGCTCCTGGCTCTCTGGCCATAACACCTCCACTCCTGCACTCCCACTCCCCAGTACCCCCAGTACACACAGTACTGCCTAACCTCTTTATTCTGGGCACATACAGCAGGTAAGAGCTAAGAAGTACTCTTAAGTAGCTACTACTGACCCCAGGAGTAGGGTCTAATGGTTCGTCCTTTCGTCCCACCCTCCCAGGAAGGGGTCAGCTGTGTAATCTGAAGCCTCCATTGGTGATAGGCTTAGGTTGAGTGGAGAATGAAAGTTTTCAGATTTCTGTTTTTTTTTTTTTTTTTTTTTTTTTTTTTTTTTTGAGTTGGAGTCGCTCTGTCACCCAGGCTGGAATGCAGTGGCGCCATCTTGGCTCACCGAAACCTCCGCCTCCCCAGTTCAAACGATTCTCCTGCCTCAGCCTCCTGAGTAGCTGGGACTACAGGCGTGTGCCACCATGCCCAGATAATTTTTGTATTTTTAGTAGAGACAGGGTTTCACCGTGTTGGCCAGGATGTTCTTGAACTCCTGGCTTCAAGTTATCCACCATCCTCCGCCTCCCAAAGTGCTGGGATTACAGGCATCAGGCATCGCCTGGCCTGTTTTCAGATTTCTTAATTCTGTTGGTTGCTAAAGGAGTTGGTCATTCAAATCTCCATCTTAAGTAGGGATTTAGGTGTGGCCTTCCAGAAGGCTGCTGCTACCCCATCATAATATTCTCCTTTGGTCTGATTATTTACCTTAACAATTCATTTCTCTGGATTAAGCACTGGGGTGCAGGGTGGTGGGAGGGTGGCTATCGGGAGAACCCGCTCCCGATGTTTAACGTGGGTTCTTTTCTATTTCCTAAGTGTCTCGGCTGGGTTGAGAAATAAAGGGAAAGAGCACAAGAGAGAGAAATTTAAAGCTGGGTGTTGGGGGGAGACATCACATGTCGGCAGAATCAGTGATGTTCCTTGCGCGGCAAAACCAGCAAATTTTTATCAGCGATTTTCAAAAGGGGAGGGAGTGCATGAATAGGGTGTGGGTCACAGAGATCACATACTTCACAAGGTAATAAAATATCACAAAGCAAATGGAGGCAGGGCGAGATCACATGACCACCGGATGAGGTGAAATTAAAATTGCTAATGAAGTTCCGGGCACGCATTGTCATTGATAACATCTTATCAGGAAACAGGGTTTGAGAGCAGGTAACCTGTCTGACCACAATTTATTAGGCAAGAATTTTCCTCGTCCTAATAAGCCTGGGAGCGCTACAGGAGACCGGGGCTTATTTCATCCCTTCGGCTTCGACCATAAAAGATGGGATGCCTTAAAAGGGGCCGTCTATAGGCCTGCCCTCAGGGCCCATTCTCTTTCTCAGGGATGTTTCTTGCTGAGAAAACGAATTCAGTGATATTTCTCCTATTTGTTTATGAAAGAGGAGAAATATAGCTCTGTTCCGTTCGGCTCACCTGTGGCCAGTCCAAAGTTACCTCTCTTGTTCCCTGAACATCGCTGTTATCCTGTTCTTTTTTTAAGATGTCCAGATTTCATATTGTTCAAACACATATGCTCTACAAACAATTTGTGCAGTTGATACAATCACAGGGTCCTGAGGCGACATTCATCCTCCTCAGCTTAAAATGACGGGATTGGCCGGGCGCGGTGGCTCAAGCCTGTAATCCCAGCACTTTGGGAGGCCGAGACGGGCGGATCACGAGGTCAGGAGATCGAGACCATCCTGGCTAACACGGTGAAACCCCGTCTCTACTAAAAAATACAAAAAACTAGCTGGGCGAGGTGGCGGGTGCCTGTAGTCCCAGCTACTCGGGAGGCTGAGGCAGGAGAATGGCGTGAACCCGGTAGGCGGAGCTTGCAGTGAGCTGAGATCCAGCCACTGCACTCCAGCCTGGGCGACAGAGCGAGACTCCATCTCAAAAAAAAAAAAAAAAAAAGAAAAAAAGATGACGGTGTTAAGAGACTAAAGTAAAGATAGGCATAGGAAACACAAGGGTATTGATTGGGGAAGTGATGTGTCCATGAAATCTTCACAAATTATGTTCAGAGATTACCGTAAAGATAGGTGTAAGAAATTATAAAAGTATTAATTTGGGGAACTAATAAATGTCCATGAAATCTTCACAATTTATGTTCTTCTGCCGTGGCTTCAGCTGGTCCCTCCATTTGGGGTCCCTGACTTCCCACAACAGGTGGCCTAAAAATGCAAGTGTCCTAGGGAGGTGTCACCTCCCTCACCACCATGACGTTGAGACTGAGTTCATCTGACCTCTTTTCTCTGCATATGGAGGGTCTAAGCAGAAATGGGATCATTGGTGCATGGAAGGGGGAACTTCTTGGAGAGAGAAAAGTGCAGAAAGGGGAAGTGGGGCACCTTGAAGACCCACTTCAGGCTTTAGCTCGGGAATGTCATTTCCCTTCACTGTGGTCAGAATCACAGACTACATCTGACAGGTCATGGAGTAGCTCATTCACCCATTCATTCATTCACTCATTCATTCATCTACTCGGTCTGTCCTTCACCAAACTTGTATTGATCAGGCCCATGTGGGGGCTCCATGATGAGTTAGGCTCACTGCTGTCATACCTCCAGCTGTCTCACCTTGTTCTATGGCCGGATCCTGTCTCCACCTGGGACCCCTTCTCCATCAGCCCACATGTCTGAAGCTCGCACTCACTTCTCAGCCCACTCTGGCCCCTTTCACTGTCTAGGGTCACTCCTTCCCCTCCCACATCAGTGCTGACTCTGTGCTTCACCAGCAGAGTTCCCTCTCTCCATTGATGTTGCAGCATTTACACAATAAATATTGCCTTTCCTGGAGAGCAGGATCCTGGCATCCTTTCGTGTTTATGTCCCTCCACAGATGTGTACACAGTACTTGATTAATGCTGAATGAATGAATGAATGGTGGGTAAGTTGGTTTTTTTCAGGTTAATGTTAATCCCATATAGTTCTTTTTTTTTTTTTTTTTTTTTTTGAGTCAGAGTTTTGCTCTTGTTGCCCAGGCTGGAGTGCAATGGCGTGATCTCAGCTGACTGCAACCTCCGCCTCCTGGGTTCAGGCAATTCTCCTGCCTCAGCCTCCCGAGTAGCTGAGATTACAGGCATGCGCCACCATGCCTGGCTAATTTTGTATTTTTAATAGAGACAGGGTTTCTTCACGTTGGTCAGGCTTGTCTTGAACTCCTGACCTCAGGTGATCTTCCCGCCTTGACCTCCCAAAGTGTTGGGATTACAGGCGTGAGCCACCACGGCTGGCCAACCCCATAGAATTCTGTGTCTTTCGTCAATAGGCTGGAGGCATTTAAAAACTGAGGGTGTTTTCCTGGTACACTGACATAGGATGTATCTGTTCTGAGTGTGTGTGTGTGTATGTGAGTGTGTGAGTGTGTGTATGTGTTCCCCTTAAATCATAGGGAAAGCTTGTGCTCAGCCATAGTCCATATGTTTCCTGCTTTGTTGGGAGTTAGTGGGGATTCAGGAGGCCCTTTCTCTGGGCACAATCCTGGAGATGCTTTAAGGATCATAACCACAAGAGTCTCTTACTTTTATGTGATG